>NW_025941012.1:0-499353 GCF_000764305.2 Hyalella azteca
CTGACAAGGAGCAAAAAGGCTATGACCAAGTTAACACAAAAATGAACTATTTCTTAGGTGGATTGATCAAAGAAGTCAGGCAGGACGTTGCTACAACTCTGATATTTTAATAAGTCTGAAATGTAGATTTGGAATTAAATAGTTACAATTTAGAAATCATTTTGTCATTTCGTAGTGTCTAAAATGGTCAGTTAGCATCCATGATATGAAACAATTTAGGCGAAGCTCTGTCATCCAACTCATTTCATGTAAAATAATATAAAATAAATAAATCCTGGCTGAATATTTTTTGTCATCTTCCACACATACCGCGTTCTTATCCCAAATAAAAAAAAATATTTTCAGCGAATTAAAATTAAAACGAGCTAATACCATTGATCATGTCGTGTTAAGTTAATGAAGATTAAAAATTTAATTCTGTTTATTTGAACACTTGTTTATTTCATCCAACTTGTTATCAGTATTATTGGGATTACCCAATCCGTTAACTATTATTTTCCAGGCTACGATATATCAGACAGCTAGTGAAGTTACAAATGAATGTTAACCCACTCAAACTTTCATCAAATGAATTTTTCAGAGCTCTCAAATACAGCAATATAATAAACTCAATAAGATACATTGCTCATAACATAGAACTACGTAGCCTACCAATGTTTAGTTTATGTAGATGCTCGCCATGTTCTCAGCTTGCATCTTGCAAATTTGAGTTTCATTTCTAAGCCATTTACAAGTTATGAAGCTCAATGCAGATGAGGGTTGGTGCCGGCAACTTGGTGGAAGGTTAGACCCAAACTTTGCTCGATAACATGAGACCTGATAATGGAGTTACTTTATCCTCGGTAGTGGCGCCGACCCGTCTTCGAAAATGTGCACCACGACATTAAGCTTTAAGAATTTGTATTTGAGCTTTTTGAATTTTATAAAGAATTTAGACATTGTTATCGCTTTCTGTTTGCATTGCTCTCTGTTCCTTCTTTGTTCCTGTTCTACTTTTCCGGATGTATTTTGTTTGTGTTGCCTTTCTTCTTTCCTTTGATTATTATTTCAACTGTGAATCTGTTTTTTTCCTATGTCTGATATGTCACCGCTGCTTTTCGCTCCAGTCTAAGCCCGATTTGCGATCATCCGCCTCATGAATGTGATGAATGATTTTTGATTTGGATGATCGAGGCCTCCCACTTTTTTGTTGAAGTTGATTCGTAATTTCCTGTCTGAGATAGCTTAATTGGAAGATGATGCAAACCTGAAAACTAAACTCGTAAATCATTCCGCTACTTCAACACAGGATAAATAAATTTGAATTACTACCTAAGAGATTAGTTTTATCACTAACTCTACAGAAGTATTTTTCACGAATATTTTCATCATGCCTTTAAGTTCTGTTTCTCCACTTAGCGACTTTTCATTGGTTGCAAAGTGCACTACATTTCACAGTCCATAACTATCTTCTTGCAATTCAGAGATAACCATTACCCCTGAAATGTTTCGAACAACACTAGCATCGCTCTAGTACTTCATATTGCTGGCTAAGATGGGCTCGTAATGGCAGAATCACGAAAAATGTGGAGGCCTTCTACGTTTTTTCCTGATCCTAGAACGCATTTTTATCCAGAGCGGCTCGGTTTCTTTTCGTTACGTGCTTTACCTCAAGCGAAAATTCCGAGCCTCATAGTTTCGGATGCGTTACGTGTACGTTCTTACTGCGGGTTGGATGAGGAGATTCTTCAAGCTATGAAATGGGCCATCAAGCTGCTTATGGTGGATTTCTCTGCATAAGATGACCACGAAGACAACCCAAGTCACTACATGGTCTTCTTTCTTGCTGTGCCGAGTTTATTCTCTGAAAATTCTTGCTTGTTCTTAACATTGTCCTGAAAATATTATTAACCTCTGATTTTCGAATTATGATTACGACAATAAAGTACATTTAATTTTGAAACTCTCACGTCCGTCCATGTATTCCCTGAATATAATTTCTCGTATCAATTCAATTAATAAAAGTAGCATTCGCTCAAATCATTTAATTTGTCACTCGGCGACTGTGTGCAAATTAACGGCGAGTGTGTACAAGCTAGAAATGTCGTTCGTTTGGTCTTAGAATTTCTTCAACGGATGCGAATTGTGTGGCATTTCATCTGGCCTAAAATTTTCCACTAAGAACAATATGCTTAACTGTATTCTACATTCTGTATAATCTTCAAATTCACTGCTTTTATAATTAATTCTATCTAATTATTTTTTTACACTACATTGGTTTACGCTTTCCAAGCGTGCAGTTTATCGAGTTCAGTTTCATTGATCCAAATATCTTATCCTTATGTTTGTGATTACACAATACGTTTAAACAATTTTAAAATGTGAAAAGAAACTATTTACTAAAGTCAAAAATTTAAAATAAAAATTCTGACTATGTTCAAAGGATTAAATTCTATCATTTCCATTTTATCCTAGTTGCGTTATAATGTTCAGTTGTACACGACTCCATTTGTTACCACGTATAAAGCTAAAAAAAGTATGCTTAATCCCATGCGGCTGCAAACGAAACTTATTCTATGGTGTCATTGCTGAAGCATACGTTTTACCTTCTCCTAAATAAAGCTTCCATTCGCGACAAAACGCCAGTCCGTTCTAGCACGGCCATGTGTTCGTTCCAGCGCAGTCAGAGATCCGCTCTAGCATTTTCGTTACGTGCCAGAGATCCGTTAATGCGCGACCAAAGATCCGTTACAGCGCAGTCAGAGATCCGCTCTAGCACGGCCAGAGATCCGTTGAGGCTCGACCAAAGATCCGTTGAGGCTCGACTAAAGATCCATTGTAGTGCGGCCAGAGATCCGTTAATGCGCGGCCAGAGATCCCTTCTAGCACGCTCAGAGATCCGTTCTAGCGCGCTCAGAGATCCGTTCTAGCGCGGACAGAGATCCCTTCTTGCGCGGCCAGAGATCCCTTCTAGCGCGGTCAGAGATCCGTTGAAGCGCGCTCAGAGATCCGTTGAAGCGCGGCCAGAGATCCGTTCTAGTGCGGTAAGAGATCCCTTCTAGCGCGGCCAGAGATCCCTTCTAGCGCGGCCAGAGATCCCTTCTAGCACGGCCTGAGATCCCTTCTAGCGCGGCCTGAGATCCGTTCTAGCGCGGCCTGAGATCCGTTCTAGCACGGCCTGAGATCCCTTCTAGCGCGGCCAGAGATCCCTTCTAGCGCGGCCAGAGATCCCTTCTAGCGCGGCCAGAGATCCCTTCTAGCGCGGCCAGAGATCCAGAGATCCCTTCTAGCGCGGCCTGAGATCCCTTCTAGCGCGGCCAGAGATCCCTTCTAGCGCGGCCAGAGATCCCTTCTAGCGCGGCCTGAGATCCGTTCTAGCGCGGCCAGAGATCCGTTCTAGCGCGGCCAGAGATCCCTTCTAGCGCGGTCAGAAATCCGTTAAAACCCCGCCAGAGATCTTCCAAAACATGGGGATTATTTGAGAGTCGCGAGTAAACAGCGAGAAATAGCCGCTTTACTGAGCTGCGGTCCTCGCATAATATTCGGTCTTCGAGGCCATGAAACGTGCAGACTATTTCTTTCTTTTCGCCTAAAACGTTGCTTTACTTTGATGGGTAACTTCACTTCTATTCCCTGTTAAAAATGCAAGAATTGACTTGCCGCCGTCCGCAATTTGTATTTATTCACTCTGATTTGTGTAGGTTCGCGGTGATGACTGTAGCAAGAATATGAAGATTTATACATTGATTAATTCGGCATAGAATACTGCGCGCCTTTGCTTCTTCAGAACTTCGATCGCTTTATATTTATTGTTGAATTTGAGGATGCTTCCTGAGGTAAATTTTCAGTCATCCAGCCATGCTTGAGTCTAATAAAATTTCACAATTTTATGTATTTTGGAACAACTTTTAATTACACACTATGGCAACCAATTCTCTATTAATTAGTCCTTCATATCTTGCTCGAAGCTTGGGGATAACTGGGCTTATATTTAGGCACAACCTCAAAATACGCAGTTTTTTACTAAATCCCGGACTTGTTTACTTGCGAGACATGAGCAATAGATGTGTTCTTATTATTGAGCTTTTGCATTATTTATTCACCAACATCAAAACCTTTAATTGTGTAAGCTATATTGAATTACCTAGCGGAAAGCTCTGGCGCTTTTGCATGTGAGGGACATTTTACTCAATTCAATTTTATCTAATTTCATAGGCTGTACTAAGATTCTGATTCAGATTTTTTTTTCATTAAAATCACGTTTCACTGCACGAATTTAAATCTTTCATGAGGAATACTAAATGAATATATATTCTATATATGCACTCATTACCGATATTACAATTCAATATATATGTTATCAATATTAATTTTTTTATTTTTCTTAATCTGAGCTGTAAATCTTTACTAATCACGTTCTATTTTAGGCCTCAATAAATACATATTCATGATGTTGCTTGTAGCTTCATCGCGGTGCTCTCAAGCGCTCTGTCACCACTCTATTAATGGAAAAGTTGAATATATTTATTAATAAAATACTTATTTTTGCTCCATTTTACTACTTCCTTTCTTAGAAAGATTTTATCAGTTACGATTAAAGTCATAGACCGCATGGATTATTTTGTTAATCTTGGTGTAACCATCATTCGTAGTTGCTTTCTAAAAACACAAACCATGTTTGGGATGTGTTAATTAGAACTTATTGACCATCTGATGACTTTAAATCGCCCACGATTTGCTTGTGATAATTATTTTCTAATTTATTTAGGTTATAGAAGCTTATAATATTTGTGTCGATACGAAGGGGATTGACATTGACAAGCGCCTCAATCGTAGTTTCATCTATAAGCCTGTATAAAAAAAATCAAATCATTTTCATTTTGATATTCAGAGAAATTATTCATTGTGAGTAATTATAAACGATCTCAATGTTATGTTGATAATTTAATGGTTGTTTAGTGTGGGATTTATGACTTAGGATTGCAGAAATGATACTAAAAAATACATTCAAGCCAACCCCAAACATTAGTTGGAACATTTATCAAAAGTGTGTATAATTTTATGTGTTTTGTAATCTTTCCGTGCCTCAATATGGCTTCAATTTTTCAAGCCACGTTGAATTGCGCTCCGAGTTTGCCGGTCGCTCGGTCCGACAAATTTACCGACGAGAAATTCGGAAAATTATCGGGAAAATGGAATGCGGCGCTCTTCTTAAAACACAATCTTTACTGACGTCGACGATTTAAAGAGTTTTTTTTACGAATCTCATAAGCTGATTAAGGCTCTCGATTTACCGAACCTTTGCGCAGACAGTTTTACAGCTGACATCCAAACAAGTGATTTTAGAGTGATTTTATTCATGTATTCAACACGAGTGTTTCAACCATGGTAGAGATTATATACCATTTGAATGATAAATATTATTTACTTATGCAACTGGAACTTTTTACTTACAAAATAATGGTGATAAAAGGTCATTCTAATCTCGTTTGATTAATGGCTAATCTTTTGGTATTCGCCATCAGTGAATTAATCTGTTATTTATTTGCTGAACGCTTCAGTTTTCATTCTTTATTTAATAATTTCAGGTAAGCATTATAACAGTACTTTAATTTTACAAACCGTCACAGTCATAATATGTTGCCAATTATCTGATATTTATTTTGTATTCTATAATATATATGGTTATAGCGGGACAGGTATGCCAAGTTTACCCTTATCCCCTGCTTGCTGTCATGAGCCGAAGTTGTAACTCAAAAATTTTCGAAAATATCATGAGGGCACGAAATGTGTTTAGTTGTACGGTGACATCTTACGGTGAATGCGATCAATCCGCTGTATATATGAATGAACCTGATGAATTAGGCTTCCATGTGACACAGCTCTATAATCTGGCAATTTGTCAGAAAAATGTATTGTAACATCATACAATTATACTATACAAGTAGATCCAAAACAATTCGTGCCAGATTAATCAGCACGAAAAATGTATTGTTGCCAGAAAAGTGTATTGTAACATCATACAATTATACTATTCAAGTAGATCCAAAACCTCGTGCCAGATTAATCCGCAGATATACTCCATAAAACACTTGTACGTTTTGAGGTTTTTTCGCGATTGAAGAAGTGCTGTGGCTAGGAAAATGAACTTGTTCTGCGTTTGAGAATCGTTCCAATATAAAGTTTTAGCAAAGAAGACGACTATATTAGCGATTAGGTCCAGAAATAATGAGTTATTTTTGTCTCCTACTTACACAAGTTCATAGCGTATTACTATAATACATAATAATGTGAGTTGATATTATTATTTCATTCACCTGTAGTTACAAAAAGGAAAGAGGTGCAAGAAATGATCAATTTTGGCCTGCCGTGTCTTGGGGAGCCTTGATTGCCCTGAAGCATTTTTCGAATGGCGAATTCTCGACTTCTGATGACACTGAAAAATTCCTTTTCTCGCTGCTATTCAATTTAGCATCTGGGCGAGTTCATTCGAGAGCCAGGCGATGTTTTCGTTCACTTTCTTAGTAAAACGAGTCGCTCGGTCTTATTTTGCACGGAGATTCGTGGAAAAACTCCGAAAATTTGATTAAAGAACATGAAGCTTCTAATATAAATAGAACATGCAATCAAAGTAAGGCAAGCTGTCAATCAAATGTCACTGTCACTCTCAGTCCTGACATGGAAGTTCGTTTCGATTGAAGTCGTTGTAATCCTGTTATGATGAGAACAACAAATCAAAGAACTGATGGGTAATTAAATCTGAATAACTGATGAAAGCGAAATTAATTAACTCAGTGCCTGTAACTTCCGTTTTATTTATGTTTGACGTACACGAAAAGACAATAAGGTCAATTTTCTGGGCAATTGTTCCTAATTTATTTCATGCAAGTGAAACCTGAAATTATTGTATTGTTCTGGAAACAACGTATTTGTCTAGAATGAAAGGCATTGCTGCATAGTAAGTCATGAATGTTGTAAACCATGAAGTTTTTCACAAGTAAGGAGATTGATTCGAGTTCTCGCTCGTCGCTGCGTTATCCTAAAAGGACTCGTATCATTAAAAGGTGATTTTTCACGCATGTAATAAAAATGAATTTGGCGAAAAACTGCTGAATATATTTGTCTCGTTAAGTAAATGGACTCGTTTTCAGATTGAATTTAAAATTAAATATTATATGTAGGATTTGAGATGAGGTATAGAATTTCCTTCTAGGTACAAATTTTATGTTTGTGCTTTAGAAAATACCTCTGGAGTGGGCAGAAAGGTCGTTGAAAAAGGAAAATAAAGAAGAAAATTCTATCGGAAATGCAAGTGACTGCTTGTCGGCTTCCTGAGGAAGAATGGTAGTAACAGTTCACGTAGAGCTGGTATTAGCAGCTAGTCTATCATTCTTGATGCCAGTCTTTTCCGGTTATGAAATGAACAGTGAGAGCTCTTAAATTGACCGACTCTGTTTCCGATGAGAATTTTCAATTTTTACGATCGTTTCAGGAATGCAATTTCAGGCGTAGATGGTTTACCAATGAAAAGGAGACCAAAGTCCATAATGCTGTTTCTACATACAGGGTGAAATCTATGCCAAAAAAAGATGAAACAAAAACTTCTGTTGTGTTGAATAATCAAATGTTGAAGATTGGTTAATTATATTATCGAAAGGACCATCGGTGCGTGTGTTCATTAATTTATTTTTCTTACCTCCAAAATATGGAATAATTTATGCACTTGAAACGACAAATGAAAACACAATCTAAAATGAAATTCATGTCCTTATTGAGAACTAAAAGTCTTTGATCCTAAATATTTTTAATCTATATGTGCTACTTATAAATTTAGATATTTAAAGTATTTTTTCGGTGTAGTTGTAGAATAAACAATAATAATTGTTTGCAGGTTTCAGTTCAATATTATAATTATGAAGTTTTGCTAGGTTATCAACTGAAAATTTAGACTTTATGACCTCTTATTTTCTTAGACGTTGCGCGTGTCTAACATTAACAACTTCTTACCTAAAATCTTAATTTAAGTTATACATTGATTTTCAAAATAAAATGAACCCCCAATCGCCAATGAAAAGTAACATTTATCAGCAAACCAGTCGCTCTACAAAAATGTAAACATTACCTTTTGAAATAATTACCCCTTGTTTACTATTTATCTTAATTAACCACAGTCTTACGTTGTACCAAAACCTCTTAAATTTGAGCACCCACTTAGTCTTGGAACCACGGAAGTTGTGAGGCGCGTTACAAGACTTCTTCTTGAAACTGTACTTTAGTTCTGGCGCTTACATAGTTTTCTCCCAAAGGAGATTAATGAAGCGACTTTAGAGTCTTGCCAGCGAATTTCCGTCAACTTCATCGCTTATTCTTGAACCATAACTGATGATTACTCATTTGCCGTCGATGATGAAGGATTTATTTCGTTCTCCTTCGAGAAAATGATGTAACGGTCATGGAAAATTGTTGATACTTATGCTTGATAAATGGATTTATTGCAAAATGAGAATCACTCGTAGATATTACGTTGACATGGCCAACAAAAATAAGAAAAATGAATTGTATATTTTTATGAAGATGGTTTTCCTTCGTATTATGAAGCAGTCTTAGTCTACTAAGCTCTGATATAGTATGTGATGTTTGGTTGACAATATCTGATATCTATATAAAATATAGTGTATGCATGTATATTATATAGAATGAATATAGTTTATTCAAAAATACATTTTTCCTATAAGTCAATGACTAATATTTTCATTTACCCAATTAATGTCCAGATTTGCTGCATAAAAATAGCTATTGAAGTATGTCCAGTATCAGGTTGTTATTTATATTTGTTACAATCTTCCCATCGTAGCTAATTTCAAATCCTCTCTATTTCCTCTGAGGTTATGTCATTAAATGGCATGATGGCCAGCACTCGTACCAGTATAATCTCCGGTAATTTAGTTTTTGTAGCAGCTAAGACTGACACAAAAAACATCGATTTGATTTGAATTTAATGTTGTGAATGGAATGCATTGAATGGAATGTGTTGAATGAAATGCGTTGAATGAAATGCGTTGAATGAAATGCGTTGAATGAAATGCGTTGAATGAAATGCGTTGAATGAAATGCGTTGAATGAAATGCGTTGAATGAAATGCATTGAATGAAATGCGTTGAATGAAATGCGTTGAATGAAATGCGTTGAATGAAATGCATTGAATGAAATGCGGTGAATGAAATGCGGTGAATGAAATGCGTTGAATGAAATGCATTGAATGAAATGCATTGAATGAAATGCATTGAATGAAATGCGGTGAATGAAATGCGGTGAATGAAATGCGGTGAATGAAATGAATTGAATGAAATTCGGTGAATGGAATGCGTTGAATGAAATGCATTGAATGAAATGCGTTGAATGAAATGCATTGAATGAAATGCGTTGAATGAAATGCATTGAATGAAATGCATTGAATGAAATGCATTGAATGAAATGCGGTGAATGAAATGCGTTGAATGGAATGCGTTGAATGGAATGCGTTGAATGGAATGCGTTGAATGGAATGCGTTGAATGGACTGCGTTGAATGGAATGCGTTGAATGGAATGCGTTCCTCTGATTTTTTAAGCCGAGAATTTAGCATGAAAACAAGTACCAGATGAATTCTGAACCAGGGATGTGGTATAAATATTAAAGACCACGTGTACACTGCACAGGTTCTTTGGATACCAAACTCGTGAAATACAGAGGAACTTTCTGGACTTGGGAGAAAGCAACCGGAGACTTTCTGTAAATGTCAGTAAACCCACAGAAGCTGTCGGACCCACAGAAGATGGATTTTTCCATCTACGAATTTGTGAATAAAATTATTGGGTAGTATTCAAATTATATAAATCTATCTTAATTGCCAGGATTTCGGATGGTTTGACGGTAATTTTGATATTAACTTTTATTATAGTATTTATAAGTGTTTTTACATTACAATCTAATTTAAGTTGAATTTTTTTACAACGCAGTGAAAACTATGCCGGTTGAAAAAGTAAGGGGTTAAAATCTAGGTGTAAATAACTAACTGCTAATATTTTTTGAACAAAAAATTTTGCTCAGGGTAATTAAATACACTTGAATTACTTTTATGCTGAGAATAAGGAAAGAAAAAAAACAACAAAAAACGAGAGGAATTTATGTTCAACAACATTTACCAAAAATAAACTATATTAAAATAGGGGAGTGACATTGGCTAGGGGATCTAGATAACAGCTGACTAGATCTTGGTTGATATTGTAGTGAAAATCATACAATAAAGGTGGCGATCATGTTAAAAATTCTTTAACTGTTCTTATTATGCCGGTCACCTTTATATATGTTCACAACATATCGTCTATATATCTACGATATACCAGTATGCATACTTTAGCTAGAATTTGCTGGTGCATTAACTGTATAGCATGTTGATTGATTTTTGGTGTAACTCCCGGGTTTTATAGTGACGGCTCGCAGCTTCCAGAACAACATGCAGAGTGAGTTTCGATATAAATGTGAATAGTTGAACATAAAACATTCTTTAACTTTGCAGTGGTCGCGTGCAAAAGCTGACCAAATTAGTCACTTTTTCGTTCAGTTTCGTTACGGTCGATTTTCATAGGCGTGGATTGAATAATGTGTAATCGATGCGACCAATGTAGAGTTAACAGCCTATATAGCTTAGATGCTGCATCTCTCGCGCCCGCCAAGGAAAGATGTGGAACATATTAATAATATCATTTTACATTTCTACAAATAAAGAAAGAACTTCAAGCGGAGCTACTTAATATACGAACGTTAAAATGAAGAATCGAGAATTACTGTGATAATCAAATTAAATTTTGCTGCATAAGGTCATTTTTCTATTGGTTTGAATAAAAAGTGTTAGTGGCAATACGTAGTCGGCAAAGTATTATATCCAGCTATAAAATGTTTGGCATTCCGATTTGACGAAAGTTGCGAAACCTGACGCTGTTACGAACGTTTTATTCTAGACTGCTTAGGCTGCCTTCAATAAAAGTATGCCTAAATCAACAAGTTCTATACCTGAGTGAATTGTCAATATTCCTCCGCTCATAACGGCTTGGAATAATGCAATACAGCCAGACATTCAACACAAGGAATTAGTGATAACGACACATTCCAAGATCGCTGCTGTGTGATTACCTACGATATATCACTCAAGGAAGACACAGTTAAATATTCAGATAGGAACGTTCGTGGTGATTAGCATTTATTATTTAAGTCGTCGAGGTTTCGTAAATCTCGTATGTTCTAATGTGACTCCTACCTGCCGGGTCGATGATGATTTATAGTGCAGAACCAGTGGCCGCACGTGTTCCATGGGATGTTTTGGTTCCCATGTCGATGTTTGATGGCCATGAGTAAATTAATTCAACTTGTAATTTCCCTTGTCGATGTGGTTAACTCGAATCCCTTAGAATTGATTCAATCTTATTTTCAGGTTTCATACTATTATTATACCTGTGTAACGAAAAGTAACCTTCATCTTGAGAGTTAAGTAGCAAGATGGTACTACCCTTCCTCTTTCTATGCGTTGCGTTCTTACACCGAAATGTCAGTGCATTCATTATTTAGTGGCGTGCTGCCTTGCTAGTTCTTGCCCTCGGTTTTGCTTGATCGTTCTCTGTGAATATTTAATTCTACTTATGATGCAAGATTCTTTTAGAATGTTCACGTGGTATCCTATATTCGAATAACTGGAATACCTCAAACGATTCCCAATTCAATTGGTGATCTTCCTTGACTTTGTCTAGAGATCTTTTATTTCTTCATAGGGCCTTTAATTAATTCATTGAAATTTTCTATAAAATCATCTTAGTCTGGAATTACTTTCCATACTCTGACAGTACATCATCTTCCTTCAAATACTTCATTTAAATGTTCTAGCTAAAACATACGACCAGTTTGGAATTACTTTCCCATAGTCTGCCTGTACATCATCATGTGGAACAGCCTCCCTGATAGCATCGTTGACGCTCCGAGTATGAACATCTTCAAAAACAGACTAGACGAAGCTATGCAGGAACATTTGTTCAGTCTTAAAATGCCTAGCAAATTACGGACCAGGCAATAAGTCCAGCAGCTATCTCAATCAATCGTCAGTTATGGGAAGATCGGGTTCCAAAGGCCGGATCCCTTGTGAATCAAGTCACGAAAAGTTCAAGAATCGGCAACAGGCCATGGGCCTATTTCTTCAACGCCGACACTTCTATTCTATTCTATTCTAATATCTGCAGTACTTCACCTCAGTCTTCTATTTTTGTTAGCGTAGCGCAGCAGATGGGTTTGGCGAATATTTAGCTTCGCATGAAAATCATTGCAGAAGCGTACGACTTACTGACAAAATTCATTATGAGGAAATGCAACGCACCAAAGTTGTACTTCTGAAATGTGGTGCTTACATTCAACATTATTTAGTGTACAAAAATAATAGTTTGGACGTTAACGCTATGGAATTCTATCTTGCTTTTCATCAACAATAATTGATATTATTTATAAAAAATCGGTTAACGGTGATATTTAGGTTCAATAAGTATTTTTAATTTGGCTACAGAGAAGCAAATTACCACAACATTGAAAGTTTGCTTCACTGCATGATGTAGAAACTACTAAATCATTTGCGAAATTTCTAAGCATATAATAGAAAAATTTCTGCAATAAAATTGGAGAAAATGAATTGTTACAAAAATATCCCCTTCACATTTCAGAGGGCTTTCTAAAATAAATCCAGATGTTCATTTGAACCATCACTCTATAAATTTTTCCAATCCAATAGTGCGCGGGAGACTTTTACCGAACTATAAAGTGAAGAGGTTTTTTCTGCTTCCTTGTTCAACCACAGATTAGACGCGATTACTGGAAAATTACTGGAACGAAAAGATAACATAAGACTGTTTGATAACATAAAAGACATAACATCTTCCAGACTGATTTGTTAAATCCTTTGGCAACAACAATACATCAAATTTAGTTTTCTCTGCAAGACAAGATTACCAATTCAAAAAGTAAGGAAAATACAAGCAGCCAGCGTGTTCGACACATCTTTTGTCAACCATAGTCGCCAACGGCAAGTTGAAATCCCGCGTCGCAATTTATTAGTGGCAAAAATTTTAGAGAAAAGGTGGCGGCTTTGAAATTTTTCTCATTCTTTTCTTGTCGCTCGTGTGGATTAGGATGACTGCTCTGGGATTGGAAGGAAAGCCGGACAGAATTATGAGAACTTTTGGATCATGAAAACACGCGACGAATTTCCGGCAACAGCGCGCGTAAATTTCAGCTTGTCGAATACGCTTGCATGAGATCCGTTTGATTTTCAAGATTTGTGCTCCAGAATTTTTTATCAAATAAAGCAGTTATTAAAAAACTATTCATTTTTGCAGATTGAACATGACAAAAAATCTGTGATGCTCATCGACGTTTTGTTCACGGTCATCAAACGTCTACGTGTATGATCATTTGCACATGAATAGTGACATCAAGCCTTCACTCAGAGAAACCAGTGGGATTCGTCCCAATAGCCATGCACTTTTTTGCCCTTGTGTGGGTTATCCTGAACCACTTTGGCCCGGTAAAAAGGCGCATCACAGTTTTGGATGTTACATGAACCTCTTATTTTTTTGAGTGACGCCAGCCGAGCTAATCAAGCACAATTGCTATTCTCACCGCCGTTGCGTCATGATGGCATGTCTGGTGGCCAGCGCCAACATGGATATATTGCATCGGGACACCTTCAATTTTGTCGACACAGTCACTACAATTGTGGATTCCGTGCCACGCTCACTCCTCTGCTCTCATCTTCCAGGAAGAAGGAGTCAGAGTGAAGGATTGCCTGTGGATTGTTGAGTGAGTTGTTGGCTGCTGTTGAAGGCAGTAATTTATGTGCTGCGTTTCTCACTTCATCATCCACTTGTAATTGGCTCACGGCCATTAGGGAGCCCTGGCCTGTCCACTTCTCTTTCCATCCTAAATTCCATTGGAGGATCTGTGACGAGACTTGAAAAGGTTTCGATAAACTGAAATAGGAATGTGCTATTGCAGTGATTGTAATAGATTCTGTGTGTAAGCTTATATCGCGAGAAGTCGAAAAATCAGATGACATTTTACTGAAAATGGGAGAATTACTGTTAGATCTTTACGAAAATGTTCACAAAATGGTTCATTTTGGTTCATGAATATTCCGTAACGCGAATTTTATTTGCTTGATTTCATGCCGCTAAAATATTCCTTTAAGGGATAATCATTGACCAATGTCTCACGATCATCACTTTAGAAACAATGGAGGAGTTTAAAAATTATTAATCTATAATTCTCCATAAATAAACAATTTTAGAGCAACTCTGTCGAGAACAAAGGCCGCCTCTTTGAATACAAAGTTTTGCACTGTTATTGTTGTGTGGAAACGTGCAACACATAATAAATTTATTTACGTAGAGCAGCACGAACGAAACTCAACGACCTCCGACTAAGAGGCTCATTTATTTTTGGAGAAGTGAAGCGAAGCGAGGTTTTTGGCTAAACCTTAAAGAAAATTATGTCGAAAAGCTGCAATGCAATTAAATGTTCATGAAACAACATTTCCATTGACTAGTACCATGGCAAGGCAGTGCCTACTTATTCAATGTGTTAAGAATCATTATTCCTCTCGACAAAATTCCAAAGGCATGTCGATTTATTTCTTCTTTCACTTCCAGCTGTTTGATTAAACCATCCAAGTGCGCCTGGTATCTTCTATGACTTCATTCCAGTCGTTTATTCGTTCATCCCAATTCACTATCATTACAACACAATACGCTATTATTTCATTCCATTATTCAATTATTTCATCCCAATTCATTATTGATTCCAATCCACTATTATTTCATCCCATTGTTCTATTATTTCTCCCAATTCATTATTATTTGATCCCTGTCCACTATTATTTTATCCCATTCTTCTATTATTTCAACTCAATCCACGGTTATTACAACCCACTCATCGATTATCTCATTACATGCTGTCTTGCATTACTACATCCAAGTTATCCATTATCCCATCCCAGTCTTTCATTGTTTATCTAGGTTTGATATTACTTCTTCACTATCTGCAATATTTCACAAGTCTTCTAATACTTCTTAGCAATATAGTTTAACTTTATCAAAGTGCTTTATTAATCCACCTACTCTTTAATTTTGCCAACCCAGTCATGCATTACTACATCCCAGTAAGTTATTACATCATCCTAGTCATTATTACTTTATCCATCTTGGCATTATTCCATCTCGGTTTTTTAATACTGCATCACATTCTTTATTGATAGATTTAGTCATTTTTACACTAAGCCAGTCTTATGTTTCTCAATCCCATTATTTTTTTAACACCATAAAGTTCATTCATCTCTTCATCCCAGTCTTTTTAGCGCATTTTCTCATTTATGGAAAAAATGCACTATTGTGCTCGCCTTATCCGTCCGTCCGTCCGTCCGTCCGTCTGTCTGTCTGTCTGACCGTCCGCGACTTCAAGTTTTCGTCGACGAGAAAATGCGCTCTCTGTCACTCACTGCAGTGAGTACTGAGTTATATTTTTTTTACTTCGTACATTGGTACGAAGTAAATTTCGTAGTAAACTTCATAGTAAGTAAACTTCTTTTTCCACTTCGTACATTGGTACAAAGTAAAAAAAGACTGAGTTAATCCTGCTACCATCACATCATTAAGCTAGTCATCCCTCTCTATTTGGACTCTTCGCTGCGTAGTGACCAAATGACTGAATTTTAGCCTGTCGTTTCGTTAAGGTAATTAGCGACTGTTGGTTCACATAAAGTACAGCTTATTGCTGCTAATGATTAATGCGGCGCTAGCGTTTTGCCCTTCCAAAATCCTTGTCTTTACGGCGCCATTAATGAAACTGGGAGGCAGTTTTTCTTCAATAATTGCCAAGCGAGGTTCCCTAATAGGCAAGCAGATGGGGTTTGGGGAGTAGCTTTATGGGAAATGCGTAAGCTCGCCCAGAATACAAGAGAAAGCGCTTGGGTGTTGTGGGGAAAAACGATGGGGAACGAAGGAGGTAATGGGGTTTCATTTGCTCAGTATGAAAACAAGGAGTTGGAGAATGGTAACATTAAAAGTTTGAGAAAATTATGTACATAGAGACCAAATTGGTGCAGAATCAATATTGAATTGTTCTTTAGCTTTAGACGTAAAGCCATCTTGATTATATTTACTAAAAGTACGAGTTTCAATGTCCTTCGTTATTGTGACTCGTCGTCTTAACTCGTATATTAAATTTTCCTTTCAAAATTTGTTGCAAACCTAATTTTTGAGCCTTGTTCCGTAGCCACTAGATTTTTCACAGAATTTTAGATCACGTTTTGGCCAAGAAGAAATATTGAGCCGCTTTTCTGAGTCGTTAGCGCGAACAAAGACTCGTCTCTTCAGGAAAATTTATTGCAACAATATACCTCGGTCTCCGAGCTCGACTCCAGAACATTTTCGATGAAGGCTAAATTCTCAAGAGGAAACACTAAAGTTTGAAACAACGAACAAAACAGGTGGCGTTTGAAGCTTCCTTTCAACAGCGCCTTTTCATTGCATCACCGCTGCACCCGCTTATGCGTTGACAACTAAACCCTCTATACAAAAGGTGTAAGGAATACGAATGCTTATTCCAGTGTCCTTGCAAAACGGGTTCAAGAGTTGTATGCGCGGCTTAGGAATGCGAGTGAAGCAGGAAACTAAGATTACCCAGAGAACGGGCTAATACTCTTAGCACAGGCAGTGTTGTTGGCATATACAATTTCGAATAAGTTTGAATTTTAATTCATATTTCTTGTCAGAGCTAATCCATTCGAAGTTTTATATACAAATTATTATGAATAAAATAAGTTTTCGAACAGAACCAAAGTACTTAAAATGCACACCTCAATCAGTTTAGATACTACATACTGTTTGAGTCGAATCTATACAGCGTGCCCTAGGTTATGACAAAAATGCTGGAGACTATGTACTTCTACCGTAGCCACCTTTTCCTCGTCGTAATTTTATTTTGGCCGCGAATTCGCGGGCATTTTTGGTAGTCATTAAACGGTTGCTTCTTAAATTTAGGCACAATTTAATTTATATGCTTTATCTCTCGGTTTTAATTAGTATCTTCCGTTAGAGAGAATTCCTGTTGATTGAGACCGTTTAAAACGGGCAAATACCCAATGAGCCCGTTTGTAGTTTTCGGTAAATAGTGATTTTGTGATATTTAAAAATTTGTATGTCACATTTACTAGCGATGTCTGATCGTATAGGTGGTGATTATTGGTTTTTACCAGGTATCGGTTCTCAAATTAAGGACCGATACCTAGTCTTTTGTGTTTATATAATATTTTAGTATTTCAGAACCGAACTGTCAGTATTAACGTCCATTTAATTCATTGCGTGCCATTAACTGCTGTTTTTCGTTTATATCTGTGCATATTGATTAGAAATCATGTCCTCAACACTAATAAAGTTGTGTTATAAGTATCCCACTCGCCCCTCCACTCCCTATATAGTCGAAAAGTTTGGACTGGCTAGCGCCGAAGACCGTTCGACCATCACCGTCTCGCTCACTCTACTACTAAAATCTGGAGGGCGATTGAAAGTATAAATTAAATTTCAAATTACATTTCGTTGTAACATTACTTCAACCTACTCGGTTTACATTTATTAATGGTCTTAGAAATTTAAATGCGATTTAGTACAAGATCAAACTTTCAGGTATTCTTTTCATGATGGTGTTTTTGGGTTTAACAAAGTCGTCTGAAATAGATACAATTTAGATCATTATTAACTTTTCATACATGTAATTCGGACGAAAGTACTTCTAGATCAAGCATAAGGTTATTTCTTTGTCTTGAGAGAAGAGACTGGATTGAGTGTTGCATTCAGGCTGTATTTTAGCTCGGACGAAAGTACTTCTAGATCAAGCATAAGGTTATTTCTTTGTCTTGAGAGAAGAGACTGGATTGAGTGTTACATTCAGGCTGTATTTTAGCTCGGACGAAAGTACTTCTAGATCAAGCATAAGGTTATTTCTTTGTCTTGAGAGAAGAGACTGGATTGAGTGTTGCATTCAGGCTGTATTTTAGCTCGAACGAAAGTACTTCTAGATCAAGCATAAGGTTATTTCTTTGTCTTGAGAAAAGACTGGATTGAGTGTTGCATTCAGGCTGTATTTTAGCTCGGACGAAAGTACTTCTAGATCAAGCATAAGGTTATTTCTCTGTCTTGAGAAAAGACTGGATTGAGTGTTGCATTCAGGCTGTATTTTAGCTAATCTCTTTCGGGAGTTTGCAGCTCCTGAGGGAGCCATAGCTGGCATTGTCCTGGAAGGCAGAGCTTGCCCTGTCTTTGTACAATAGAGACGCGCTCCGACTGCCATTTTTCTTTATTGCGATTCGTTGGTCTGGAAAAGCATTCTGTTTTTCGACCGACTTCCTCTTGTCATTCAAACTCCAAGTTGAAAAAAGACAGCTTTTCTTCGGCAAGAAAAATGAAAAGTTTCATTAAAACTAACGGCTTGGTGTTCGTTATGAACTGCACGACAGACTCCATGCAGGACAAAAAACGAATAATTTCTTCTCAGATAAAATACCTGACGATATTGGGCCAAATGACGAACAATAAAAATTAAAACTCTGGTTCTAATGAGTGGACAAAGCCCTCTATATCAAGAGGATGAACATTAAAACTAATATAACGGACAGGAAACAAAATCTTGATAATTCGGTGAAAATTTTCGAGTGATGCAAAATTTTCCTTATATTTTTCATCATATTAATTTGCCATCGTATTTGCCATTACGTTTTTGCAAGCCGTTGGTAAACCTGCAACAGTTACTATAATGCGTGTTGAGCTAAAAGATTACAACTCAGGATGCTGTGTTGGAAGCCTTGTGAATAAATTGTGCTGTTGCCTTCAATAACTGACTGAAGAAGCTCCCTAACGACAGATAGCTTTCTCTGTTTTCCCGCGGGGTGGCGAACACGGCATCTAATTCCCGTAGAGTTTACACGGAAGAGCCAAGGTCAGAACACATTGAAGTGAGATCTTACGCGAAAAACGTGCGCCCGACAATCTTCGAGACCTTTATTTCTCGAGGTGTTCATAACGAAGGATTAGAACAGACCTTGGGATCTGAAGAAATTCTACCTCTTAATCCGTGGAAGTGCAGTAAAAACATTGGAAAAGCCTTAGTAACAGGTCTGCTGCGTGCTTGTCTTGAGTGCTCTGACTGCACTCTTAATCTGCAGCCGACATGACTTTAATACTGATAATTGTGTTCGTGTTGGTATGGTATGAATTCGACTAAATTAACGCTTGTGAAAAGAAAATGATGGAAGATCAATGATCAATTTGAGGTCTGTTGAATTATGAATTTCATGACATTAAAATGAAAAATGATAGAAAATTAACAGATTGGGCTATTTACTGGAAGTGACATGTTCATTACAGTATTTAAACGGAACTATATATTCACCTGGAATTTTTGTTCAATTTCGAAAAACGTAGAAACGGTGAACGTTCATCTGAATTACATGCAAATTGATGCCCTGATCATTTATTAATTTAATACCCATTGAGACATCGAAAGTTACCAGGAGTGAGAGCACTGATCGAGAGAACCCTTTTCATCACAAGCAAGACGAACCAGATTTCCACGTCAGAAAATATTTTTTCGACTTCATTTTCTATGATTTCGTAGATATCACAACGCGCAGTAAGGCCTTAGATCGACGTCTAGGTCTTCTTGCAATCCTCCGCTTGCCAGCAAACACAAACTTTGGCCCCAAAATCCCGGTTTCATTCGGAGGGCAATAACCAGAATGAAAAGATCTCGTTTAGTGGCTACGAGAATTTCAAACGGCACCGATGTGGGCTCCAACTGATGACCCTCAGGATTTAGAAGGTGAAGAGGTTCCACAGTGCCTAAGTAATCCTATATTAGTGCTCTAAAATGAGCAGAAAAATACCAAATTAATTTTTCACATATTCCTGCACTCAAAATATATATGTCTTCATAGATTTATTTCAATAATGACCGAAAATGGTCACCCTTGCGGGTAAGATGAGCTATAATATAATTAAGGTTCATGCAAAACTTAACTTGATGATCTTAATGCTGAACTTAAAGGACTCGCCTGAACTTGTGTGAAATCATGCCAGTTTTACTGATTTTTTACTTTGAGCCATATTTTTCTATATTTCGTACTTGTAATTAAGTACTCATTACCGCCCATATTATATACTAGTCTGGCCAAAATATTTTCGTTATAAACATCATGATTGGATTTATTTGCAAGTAACGCGTCCGGCCTTGATCAGTTTAGTTTTTATCAATGATTTTGAAGACTTTTGTTATCAGTTTCTATTCAGTTGATGCCTCATTGGTCGTATTTAGTTTTGAAAATTACACGACTTTATCACTTTTTTAAACTCCCTTGATGTCCATTATAATTTCAAATTCATTCAATATTCTCTTATAATATCCACATTTAATCCGGACATAAGCTATGGTTGCGATTTTTTCGCAACTCGAATACATAATGTGCATGAATTTGTACATCTCGATTTCGTTCCTGGATTACCCAGCCTATCGAACGGAAGCAGACAGAAATTGTCTGTGCTACCGGACACGCCCGCTGTTCCGGACACTCGAAGACGTCCAAGTCATCCGGAAGAATTCTCTGGAGTTCCTTGAAAGTTTTTCTGCTCCTATTGCCGAGCTGGAGCTCTGAAAGAAAAGCCATAGCAGTTTTCGGTCCTAATCCTTTTGGCAGAACGTAATCTTTACGCGAAGACTTGACTTCATCCTACTCTGAGCGCTTGTGTTATCCAATATGGACTATACACTTCACAACCCGTCAAATGCACTCTTACCTTATCCCCTCACCATGTGGTGGTATCTGGTAAATAAAAAATCTGCTTTTTCGTCCATATCAAAAGATTAAAAGGTGATTTTTAAATTGTTTTCACAATCACCTATATTCAGGAAAAATTACCTGTTAAAATAATTTTTACAATATGTCGTCAAGGAAGCGTAGAACATGAAATATACCGAATGTTCCGAAGTTCTTCGATTTATTAAGATGTATATATTTGGTGTGTGTGAATTGTTGTTTATTATAAGCCCTCATCTCGCATCTGTACGGAACGACCGGACACCGGCCCTATATAACCGGCAATGGAAACAAGATTTTGCAAATAAATTCTGGATTAAATCAAGAAATTTAGATAAAATGTTATGCTCGAGCTGCCCAGCAGGCATGCAAATCTCGTTTAAACTTCCAGACAGGGCAAGTGTTGCTCCGAATTGGAAATCCGTTCGGACTTTTGCCGCAATTTCTTGAATTAAAATTCGCGGTACCTGTGTGGGTAAACACATGTTAAAACTCTACATGTCGTGGATGAATTTGATATTGACGAGTTGAAGAATAGGGCTATCAATTTAGTCATATTCATTAAGATATCGTTGACTTTTACATATGCTTTCGGCCATTTACAAGTTTGCGTTTATAGTATTGGGGATTGTTGAATTAAAATATGCTTAAAATATTACTCATAATTTCAAATTCATCCACTAAGGTTCACAAAATCAATTAAAATTGGGATGCAATTTTGCACTTATCCGCTGCTTCTGAGAACATTTAACACCATCCAATAAAATATGGATGTATAGAACAATGTAAGGAGGTCACATAAACTGTCCTCCCTCGTCTAAAAAAATACTTGTAGATATTTCACGCAGCTGAAAATGTTGAACGTTGGAACTTGTGTCCATTTTTGAACAAGTATCCACCATTTTTTAGATTTTATGGTCATTTTCCACATAAAGTTCGTGGAAAGTGTCTTCTACGTAAAGAAGGTGGAAATTTTTCCACCAGTATAAACGGATATTGTCGTTCCAAGAAAAATATCCAGGCATGTTTAGAACTAGTAGTTATCACCGTTTATCTCATTCTTTGGAATTCAACAGTTTTATTGAAGAAATCTGGAGTAGCCAGTAGTTTTCTGCAATAGACTCCCTAATTGGAATTGATGATTGTGAAAGTTACAATTGCCCGTACCGCTTTTCTTGTTACGGTGCCGCTTATTCCCGTAACAAGAAATATTAATCCTGCACTGTTTGATTAATGATTTGATAGTTTGGATTAGGGTTTCTTCGCTTGCGTTTGTGTAGTTGAATTTTGGTTGGTAGGCAGTTGAAGAATGAATATAGTGATGTTAGTGTATACAGTTGTGACGCCGTCGGATTAGAACCTTCTTAAGAATTTTCGTTATCTAAATAGGGATATTGTCATAAAAGGGGGATAAATTCGTCATCTAAATAGGGATATTGTCGTAAAAGGGGGGATAAATTCGTCATCTAAATAGGGATATTGTCGTAAAAGGGGGGACAAATTCGTCATTTTCAATAGGGATATTGCCAAAAAATTCCAGTCTACGTACCGAAGAGTTTCCTTGATATAGTTCTGAGCCAATTAATGGGATATATATGCTGAATCTAAATGTAAAAACTAATGTCAAATTTCTCTCTACGCATGCTGTGAATTGAACTTTCGAAAATTGCGAGAGTGGCTTGCACATATCCAACACATGCTGTGCACAAATGTCCACACATATATTTAATTATTCGATTAAGTTTCCCCTCGATGAATTTTGCAGCATGGCTACCGAAAGCTGAATAATTCATTACAACCTCCAGCAATATCCGGGAGCCTCCCCCTCTTCGTTCGATGATGAAAAGGTTGGCATCGCTGTGGCATTTACGGGAAACTAGGAACAAATTGGGTCAAGTTTTAGCAACCCATTTATGTTCAATATTACGCCTTTCGTTAAATTTCTTTTTATATGAGTCTTTGGATCTCGGAAAAGATAAAAAAGAACAAAGATATATTTCGTTTGACCAAGGTAATTGATAAAGTCGTACAAATAAATAGGAATTTTATGTTTGCACTTTGGTACGTTGAATAACGTTCTATATAGTTACAACAATACAGCAGAAGGATATTGGGTTTTACAACCCGATATCATCAACAATCCAGCAAATGAAAAACGACAAAATACTGTTTTAGTTTTAATTTTCGTTTTCATTAGTAATTTATGAGTGTAACTGATGCTGAATTGCTTGCTAGCTCGAATTTTATTAACCTGGAAGAGCCTTGGTGTTTATATTTCAACTGATAGTTAAGTTATTAAGATTAATTTTTATTTCAACTGATAGTTAAGTTATTAAGTTTAATTTTTATTTCATTTATAGCATCTTCACGATTCTGAGTTTTATACTTTCCGAATAGTAATGACAGTCCAAATATTATTAGTCGCAGGTGCATAGAATATCGTGAAAAACTTGTACGGTAATTTTAAAATCTCGTAAGTTTTTTTTGTTATGAATGTTTTTATGTTTTAGGAAACGCAGATATTTCATCTCGCAACAATAAATTTTGGTCGTTCAGCTTAATTTTACTGACTTTTAATCAAATCTAATCTCGAACTAATGCTAACTTAGGATTTTTTAAATTCAAAATACATACTTATATTCTTCCTTGATTCCACTTGGCTTATTCATTTACTTAATCACAGGAACCAAACAAATAAGTTGTATTTTTTATTGTTTCACTGACTTTAGTTTGCTAAGTGAGAGGGCCGAGCTCAAGTTCACTTGCGACGCTCGAATAATTTAATAAAATCCTTGGATTTATAAACAGCAGTTTTGATCATTATGTTAAAGTGTCGTTAATATTTAAATCGTGAGTGGTTTCGTAAAGGATAAACAAAGAATGAAGACGTCCATATTGTATTACTATTTTCTACACATATTTTAGGCAAAAATAACTCTAATGTTAGACCTGATCTTGGTGCTTTGTTTTTCTCATACTGCTATTTACAAGAAAATACATTAATCTGCACTTCATAAGGTTAAGAGTTACTTTGAAGGAATCGCCATCTTGAACCGAGGTATTCCAGCATAGTTTTCGTGAAAAATTAACCGATGAGAAACGGAAAGCTTCCGCGAGTCTTTATGAGGTACCGTCTTTTGAAACAATCTTCTTTAATTAAATTTTATATTAAAGCAACATAACTTCCTGCCTTAGTATATTTTTTGGTTTGGCATACTTACTTGATCCACAACAACAAAGATGATGCTCGCTTCATAGGAGATTGATTTTATTTCTAAATTAATTGCATGAATTTTTAACCTAACAACCGCAAAAACCAACTAATTTTGATCGCGAGAGTGATAATCTTTATTAAGATATATTAAAATTTGTATGTCTAACATTGTTAGTGAGAACGCGAATATAAAAAATTAACACCTCTATTGAACGTATTTCATAAATGTTGCTAGAGTATATACAATGGAAGGACACTTTCAGCGACGTCGTTTTACAGAGCCAACACTTTGTAAATTAAAAATTTAGACCACGCTGCAGACATGAAAAAGGGTCTGTTCCATGGAAAACTTTTAAATTTAAAACTGCAGCGTTAGTCTCGCATTTCATCCCCGTTAAGAAGTGGAGACAAAATATTTCCATTACAAAGTTTTACGTTTTTTCGCAATTATACTAGAATATTGACGGTAAATAAATCTTTCCAATGTAAAAGAGGATCGTGGTATCAAAAATGAAAAGTGGCTTTGCATTTGAATACTATTTTAAGGTATAAAAATATTAATCATGCTGAATGCGATCATCGTTGTGGATTATAAAAATAAAAATGCTTGCTAATTTATATAATACACTTTTAATAATTATTGGTGAAATATGTGGTATGGGAATGTGAGTAATCTAGTTAATTCTGCTATGTTTGATACTATAATAAGTCAATTGTTCAATATAGTGTCTCATCAGACAGAACTCTCGCGTTCGCGGTCCGTTGAAGGCAAAACCACTTCCGTATCATGAGCTTTAATTTGGACTCGTATCCTGTCATTGTTGGGAGCAATTTTCAGTAAATGATCATGCAAAGGATTTTTGGCATGAAATCCTCCCGCGCGTGAATCTCCAGTACCAGATTTGGAAGTAGCCGGAATTGATTTTTCTATTCTCCTCTGAATATTATCAATTTTTTCTTTAGAATTTCTCCTCTTCATTGGATTTTCAGCAGCATACATGAAATTCAACGAATTATCTCTAGATTTTGCACGGAAATTCTCAACCTCATTTCCATGTTTCCATGCTTCGGGTTGGGGTGGCTGTTGCCGTTTACTGGGCAACGTTCGATACAAACCTGCATGGTCATTATCGCGGCTTGAAGCATCATGTTCACAGTACCGATACTGATCATTGTTTTTATACATGACGTCATACGCGTCGTCTAGCGAAGTGCGACTCGTGCAACGTTCAGACTGAGCTGAGAACTGAGGACCAAAAGAACCATAAGCACCATCGGGGTCCAAGTTACGGGATGGAGCGGGAGGCGGAGGGTCCTGATGATGGTGATGCTGGATGACAGCACCAAAACTTTCTGATGAAGTGCTGCTGCTGCTCACTGCGCGGCCGTTCTTCGAGCCGCCTCTGTAGTCCGAAGACGTGTTCTGTTCAGGTATGAAACATGCTTTCGTTATAGGCTTGCAAGGTGAATGAAGATGTTTTCCCTACTAGCAATTTTTTCGAAAGAGTCTATTTAGATGAAATAGGTTAGTTGAATTCGAACATTACAACATGAAAGTACCACGAAAGGTCAGTAGA
This sequence comes from Hyalella azteca, assembly GCF_000764305.2. NCBI lineage: Eukaryota > Metazoa > Arthropoda > Malacostraca > Amphipoda > Hyalellidae > Hyalella > Hyalella azteca. The sequence goes on from NW_025941012.1 coordinate 25,702, forward strand.
TAAGTCGCAAAGTAGCTTTGAATATCCGCATATTATCAGTCGAATGCCCGCATATTATTTCAACTATTTTAATGCTTAGTATAAATTTATGTATTTATTATTTTTTGTTCTCGAGAAAGTTGATCTAAGTAACAAAAAAGCTAAATACAAGGCTGGAGTAAGTGAAAGTAAACGGCAGATAGACAGTAATACATACATTGCTTACAAGTAATGATTTTAACGACACTTTATAAGTTCTGACAGTGCTATTTGTTCATATATTGGTATGAGGTCACTCGTAGTATGTAAAAATTATTAATTTCAACATAGTTTTAATTAAAATTAGTGCACATTTCAAATTCATAGTAAAAGTTAACGAATAATGAATTTGTAAATATCAAAATAACATTAAATATTGGCACTCACCACACTTGCCGTGGAGGTGCGTGAATGTTTCAATGTTGCGGCAGGGGTGGAGTTCGGGGGAGAGGCTGGAACTGTTAACAGCGGTTCTTCACTTCCACCTCGCGAACAGAACCGACCTACGACCATTGGAGGTGTGTATACATATGATAAAAAAATTTACAATATAATAGTTTTTGCGTGCAACATGAATAGTTATAGTAACTACAACAAATGTTAAATCTTATGCGTAGAGTTACTAATAACTTAAATTTATTATAAACAATTTGTTTGAACCTTGTTACATTTTTCACCCTGGTTTTTAACTGATTGTAGAACATAGTCACAACTATGGTAATAATATGCAATTAATAGATGTACGCTAATTTTGCATGTTCATTATTTGGAGTAGCACCGTCGGTAAATTATAGACGAGTCCTGCTAGACGTCACATAAAGCAAACAAAATACATACAATTCGGGACCAAAGTTCCGAACTATCAGGAACACCCGATTTTCCTGCCCGTTGAATGCGCGTACAGTCCACTCACAACATTCACATTCGCAACTCACCCTTGCTAATAATTCAACACTCCACCCTCAAAACTCACCCTTGCTAATAATTCAACACTCCACCCTCACAACTCACCCTTGCTAATAATTCAACACTCTACCCTCACAACTCACCCTTGCTAATAATTCAACACTCTACCCTCACAACTCACCCTTGCTAATAATTCAACACTCCACCCTCACAACTCACCCTTGCTAATAATTCAACACTCCACCCTCACAACTCACCCTTGCTAATAATTCAACACTCCACCCTCACAACTCACCCTTGCTAATAATTCAACACTCCGCCCCCACAACTCACCCTTTATAATAATTCAACACTCCACCCTCACAACTCACCCTTGCCAATAATTCAACACTCCACCCTCACAACTCACCCTTGCAAATAATTCAACACTCCACCCTCACAACTCACCCTTGCCAATAATTCAACACTCCACCCTCACAATTCACCCTTGCTAATAATTCAACACTCCACCCTCACAACTCACCCTTGCCAATAATTCAACACTCCACGCTCACAACTCACCCTTGCCAATAATTCAACACTCCACGCTCTCAACTCACACTTGCAAATAATTCAACACTCCACCCTCTCAACTCACCCTTGCAAATAATTCAACACTCCACCCTCACAACTCACCCTTGCTCCATGCAGCAGGCTGGGGCTGGATAACGTCCGGGTTGTTGTCTGGAGCCGCTGCCTCAGTCTCCAGGATGGTACGTTTCTCCAAGTCATCGCTGTCCAGCAGCGAACGACGCTTCGTGTTCCCAGGAGAATCTGTTCAAGTAAATTCATAAATGAATAAAAACATGAAAATAAATCGTTCAGTGAAATTACTCAATAGCTGTCTAAAAATTATACATGCATTGTAGTCCCTTTATGTAACGATTTTATTTTTTTGGAATATTTATTCGGGGGACCAACGGTGCACCGGTACATGGGCGAATACGTAACGAGATAATTATTGAGTCATGAAAAAATATTTCTTGATTGCGACTCATTAAACAAGTTGAAAATGATGATGCACTGAAGTTTTAAAATGAGTTAGTCTAACATGCATTTACTTGTAATAGCTGGCAAACCTCCACCTCGTGAGCTTACATGGACAATGGTTCCTGCTCAATGCATGGGTATCCCACGTAATTTTGGCTTAGGTCTTTGCATTTTTTTTAAGATAACTGCAGGGCATAGAAGTTTCATACACTCACCCACACGACGGACAAATCTTGTGTACGTAACGATGCTTATGATGATTATGATTTGTTGTTGTTGTTGCGGTGTCACTATATGTAAGAGTGGAAGAGAACAATAGGTGGCACAGAGTGGCCAGAAAGAAGGGGAAATGGAAAAGACAGTAGGAGATGAAAAGGCGCATTGCGCATAATTGGGTTGGTTATAGGTTTTAGAGGTTTTATTAGGGTATGGGGGATGATTATGATTTTAATGATTACTCACCGCTTATTGATGTGGACGTGGAGCGTATCCTAACGGAGGTGTTCTGGCAGCCGCTGGGCGCCCCGGACCTGAATTTGACGATGGCCACGGCGACGGCCACGACGAGGACGAGCACGAGGGCAGCCCCCAGCACCATGCCGATGAGGGGCGTCGTCAGGGGTCCCAGTGACGAGCTTGCCAATGAGGGAGGAGGCTTCATGGCAGCTGGGGATAAGAAAAAATAAATCCGTTGAATAAGCAGGTGAAGAGGTTAGTTTGTTGAAATAGCCGCTGTTGGCAGCTGGGAAAAGAAAAAAAATTGTTTGAAGAAGCAGGTGAAGAGGATAGCTTGTTGAATTAGCCGTTGTCGAGACTCGTAATACTTGCGACAGCTGGTCCCATAAATGAAAGAATTAAAACAAAAGCTTTGAAGACAAATCTGTTGCGTTTTGGCGTTAGTTTGTATGCGTAAGTCTTTCCAAAGTCTGCTACTTGACGTTGTTGTGAAGAAGCTTGCCTCGATAGACTCACTACCAGACGTTGTTGCGAAGAAGCTTGCCCATACAAAACCGCACCGCGCACGTCAAAAATGAGAGCTGGCCGAGCACATTGAGCAGCATTAGGCTTATTTAATAGGACGCTTCCAACGTTTATGACCCACTCGCGACTCCTAAAGGCGCTGTGCCCCCCGAAATTATGAACATCTTACTGTTCTGGGAGCTGGTGAACGGACGCAAGCGTTTCTGCCTCCAGCGAGCAAACAAGGAAAAGCCACCCCAGAATTGCTATATAAACAACGACAAGTGACGCTCAGGGAAGTTTGTTTGCCTTTGAAATTCGTCGATTTTTACCTGCCTGCGATAAAAATGAATATAGTGATGGGGAATAAATACAAGTGATTGATTTAATATTTGTATATTTATTATTCATTAAATATATAATATTCGTGCCTATATATACAATATAGGCACGAACTGGCGCGTGCAAAAATTTGTATCATTAATCTTGAGGCAGTAAAAGGTCAGCATAATGTAATAAATTAAGCATGAGAAGATCCAATTATATTATGTTCTGTAAATAAACCATTGGGATAGATATAGCAAATATAGTTTTATGAAAAAGTATCTGAACAATTTCTATCTATTAATTAATCGTCGAAAATTGAAGAAAAGGTATCACTTCTACCACGGTTCAAAATGTAGTTGTGGTGGGCAAATTCCTCATACATATAGGGGTCTTATTATCAGAGGTGGGCAGTAGCGCGCTACATGTAGCGGCCGCTACTAGCGGCCGCTACTAGCGGCCGCTACATTTTCAGTAGCGGTAGCGGTAGCGGCTCTACATTTAAGGCAATGTAGCGGTAGCGGTAGCGCCCGCTACATATTTAAGTAGCGATACGAGGTTTTGCCGTTACAGCGCTACCGCTACATTTATAGATAAAGCCTTTAGATTTTACTTAAGGGGACCGGCTACCCTCCAACAAAACTTTTTTGTTTACAGACGGATCGTTTTGAAACTTGGTGCACATATGTAAAACAAAAATTTAAAACCTTTTTGTCATGTAAATATAAAAAAATGAAAGAAAACGTGGAATTAATAGAAAACGGCAAATAAGGGGTACTCTAAAAAAGTTTATAACTTTTGCAAATCNTTCCAAGTAGCGCTGCCCAGCTCTGCTTATTATACAAGCACGTAGTTGAAGCCAACAATACTGCATATTACATAATTAATATAATGTTTGCTTCTGCTCGCAAAAGTGTATAAATGAAAAACAAAGCCCATTACTAAATTTTCATTTCAGCGTGTCAACTTCGAATGTTTTGTTATTACGTTACTCTTCGATTTGGTAGATTTTTAACTAATTTTGCAATGTGTTTTGTCTCGACTCGTCGCCATCGAACATGACGATATACCTTGGTGGCTCAGGAAAGAGTCGTCAGAGCGGAAAGTCACAGCGGAAAGTCTCGTAAGCACGCCGCAACGCCCTCCAAAGCTCGCGAAGAGGCTTCCGAGGCCTTCGGCAACCCTTCAAAGTTCCACGGCTATTCTTGCGAGGCTAACGATGGATGCTGCAGCCCACGGCGACTGCTTCTGCATCGCACGACAAAACCTCGGCAGGCAGCAACAATGCATGCGAAGCAACCGACAATGCCCCCGAGGCACATGACGAAGCCTCCTAGGCTCACGATGTTGCATTTGAATCTCACGCCGAGGTATCCGCGTCTCACAACTATGCATCCAGTGCATAGTTGTGATCCGAGACATTAGATCCGAAGATCTAATGTCTCCGAGGTTTACGTGATCCTCGGAGCTCACTACGTTCTCTACGGAACTGACTGGCTCCTCTGAGGCTACCCACGACGGCGCCGCCATTGGTTATGATGTCCCTCCCAAAATTCACTTCGACGTTGTTAAGCCTCCTGGCTCAAGATGACCCTTCCGGTGCTCACCACGACGCTCCCGAAGCTTCACGACGATGCATCCGCGGCTTTTGACGCCACTCTCCAGGCTCACGATGATAACTTTAGTATTCAGAACGATACCTCTCACGCACACGACAACCCTTCTTAGGTACACGTCAACGCTCCGAGGCTCATCATGACGCTTGTGAGTACCATTACGGCGCCACCGTAGCATACGAGTTTTACATCGACACTTCCGAAAGTCACCACTCCGCCTCTGGGGCTCACGAAGACGCTTCCGTAGCATACGCCGAACTCCTCGAGCTCCAGAAGATCTCAACGACTTTTCCCCGTGCTCACGTCGACACATCAAATAGTTGCGACAAGTCCTGGAATTTGCGACGATGCAGCAGAAACTCACGGAGCTGGCTCTGCGGCTAACGACGACGCTACCGAATTAGAACGATGCTATCCATGCCTACGACAACTTTTCCGAGTCGCACGACAACCCTCCCAAATCCACGTTACGACTCCAATACATACCGTTATGTATTCTAAGTTCACAAAGATGCATTCGAAATTTACAACGATGTTTCAGGGGCTCACGATGGGGCCCACGGCAGGGCTCCCGTAACAAACGACGATGCGTTCTTCGTCGACTCCGACTCTGAAAATCACGACGAGGTTTACAACTGTGATGCTGAAGTTCTCGATGACTTTTTCCCAGGCTCTCGTCGACGCATCCGAGGACCAGGAAAGGTTTTGAAGCTCACGACGATGCATCCCGGAGCTCGCGAAACCGTTTCTGGGGCTAATGATAACGCTTCCTAAGCTCGCAACGAACCTCCCGGAACTCTCGACGACTTTTCTGTAGCTTACGACCGAGGGTCCTGACGATGTATCCGAAGCTCACGACAATGCTTCACAGGCTCAGGACGACGGCACATGACCCTCGACGATCGCTCAAGGGTTCGGCGTGAACGACGATGTTTATATGACTTACGACCATGCCTTCGAGGCTCACGAAGACGCTTCCACGATTGACGTCGACGCCTACGATGCTCACGACGACGCTACAAAGATTCACGACAAGGCCTCCGATGCTCACGACGACGCCTTCATGACTAGTCCAGAACGATGAAGACTCCATGACTCATGACGAATACTCCGATGCTCAGCACGTCGACGCCTCTGAAGCTCATGGCACCGCCTCCAAGAAGACTGCACTTTAAACCAGTTTGCGTAACGTGTACATTGCAGCCCAGACGAATTTGAACTAATTGTCATTAGCTTATAAATAACGTTAGGGAATATTATCTACCTGTTCGCTTCTCTGCCTGGTCCCTGAGTGTCACGGCACTGATTGGGGTGATTTCCCCTCTTCCCTTGCTGTTTAGAGGGAATACGACGCCACTGAAACTGCCTGACGAGGGGAGAGATCTGGCCCACAGCACCGGCACCTGCAGAGGAAAGAAAGAACTCGACACATTGAAAATGACAACCGAAGGATACCGAAATTGTGTACATTTCGTATAAATTCTTCTTTGTGCATCAACCATGTGATCGTGAGGTTTAGATTTAAAAATATTTCGAACAATATATTAGATAGATATTTCAAATTAGTTCTTTCTTATCCTACTGCTGTAATTGGGTAACTACTAATGCAAAATTTCTGAATTCGGGTTATATGTTATAGTCATTAACGATTTGTCTCTGGCGATCATAAATGTTTTTAGACAGCAGTATTTCACAAAAGGTTTGATGTTATTTAATCACAATTTTGTAGAACACTGGAAAGTAGTGAAATATTCTTCATAGTCAACCATCTCGTGTAAATTCAAGCAAGCCTGTGAAATATACAAATAATATTATCTTTAAATGTTTCTTTTGAGTTTCTTACATCTTCCTTTCAATGTGAATTAATTTAATTGCGACACCTGATAACATTTTAGCCCTTAGTATCCTTCTAAAGCTTATCAAGATATCCCCAACGTTAATAAGTTCATCAGCATGGTCATACCAATCATATACCCTCAACGTGATCAATGTGGTCGAGGAATAATCAACTGGGACTTGCCTGGCTCGACACGTTGGCCACAAGTTTGCCAGTTTGCTCGTCGTACAGCTCCATGATGAAGGTCTGAGGCAGGCCTCCGTCAAATCCTGGCGAACATCGAACATTCACGTCCGTTGCGCTCAGGTTGAACTGCGAACAGTTGTGAACTGGATCGGGGGGACCTGTTCAACAAACAGCGGAGAATACTACGTTATTTACCGATCGAATACATTCACGATTTCGAATTGAGGATCAGACAAAACTGATTATACGTTAATTCCCGTGTTCACTGTAATAAAGTTGATTTTTTTAATGAATTTACTTTATTGACAAAGTCTTCCTACAGTTTTTGCGAGAAAATAAAAACAAAAAGGTTACTTTGACGAGCATTTGATTCTGAAACTCAGACAGCTATGAAATTATGATATGAAATTATTTATACACAATTATTCGAACCATTCAATTGTTTGAAAACACATAAAAACTGAAATTAATATTTGCTTTAACCGTCAACATGAACTAATTTTTTTTTAAATTAGGTGAGCAATTAACATGAGAAACTGACTACGTTGATAAAAATTTAAGAAGAAATTCACAAAAAAGTGAAGCTGTCGGCAATAGACAGTAGGGAAATTTTTATAAAAACTGAAAGGTGCTGCTAATAATTAAGCGAGCAACCATCGTGAAAAACCAAAAATTCTGGAAAAATTAGGAAAGCAATTAACATAAAAAACTAAAATGCAGATTAAATTAAGGTAAGCAATTAATATAAACTAAAAACGCAGATCAAAATTAGGTAGGAATTAAACAAAAAACTGAGTGTGCAGATAAAAATTGGATAAGAAATTAACGAAAAACTGAGAGTGAAGATCAAAATTGGATAAGCAATAAGCGCAATAAAGAACGAAAATACAGATCAAAATTAGGCAAGCAATTATAATAAAAACTGAAAATGTCGGTAAATATCACTTAATAAAGACAATAAAGACTGACCAGCAGGGAAGATATGGAAGACACACGGCCGGGCTTGTCGGCCGACGGTGTTAGTACCCCAACAGAGCAGCGTGCCGTAGTCCAGCTCAGTCTTGGGGGTGTAGCGTACCGACGACCTACGTCCTGCCACCGATACCTTGTTCTGCAACGGTAATGATAGGGTTACCAGCATGGGTACCTTGTTCTGCAACGGTAATGATAGGGTTACCAGCATGGGTACCTTGTTCTGCAACGGTAATGACAGGGTTATCAGCATGGGTACCTTGTTCTGCAACGTTTTGATTGAACTATTCAATTCTAAAAATTAGGGTGGTTTTTAATTTTTACGGCGATCAGTTATCATCCCAATAAAAAACATTAATTTCGTGTTAATTGTACGCGAGATCATGTATAGAGCGCCTGATCATGTACACGAGGACAATGCAACAACAGCAACACAACTGAAGAACAAAAAAAAGTCAATAATGTTTGTAATCGAACAATAGTGCATCTGAGCAATAAATTCAAGAGGAAAAGCGAAAATCTTCCCATTCAACCTCTAGGGGATTAGAATGCTACAAAATTATCCACTAAAAAGAAACGATGTAAGAAGCTTTCTTCAACCACTCAGAAGAGCTTTAAATAACAGAGCAGAACAATGGGGGCGAGATCAAAACATTATCTCCAAGGTATCGCATTACGAACAAATTGAATTTGTGCAGCTCTATGGATTCAAGCTTTAAGCTAGGAGGTAAAAAATACCGTTAGCAATACGTAGTGATTGAAGCTTACAAAATTACGAAGCAAAACTGATGTCTCATGCTAATTCAAAAATTTAATGTGTTTGAAGTATTAAACAATAATTAAGATGAATCAATGCTTACAATTCTGAACATTATTTGTCGACTTTGATTCTACGTATTAACATTCTGGTAATCAATATTCTTTGTCCGAGAAAATTTCAATCGGTTAATCACATACCATCGATTTTGCAACCGGAACAAAATGAAATTCAAATGGTGTTATAAAAAGCAAAATGAATTCGATAATGATCATCCTTACGAAATGAAACGTTAAATGTATTCTCAACTTCAAGTTCTTGGCCATTTTCTCGAGACCCGAGCCGAGACTGTGCAGGTGCTAGAAAAAAGGCATGGGGCTGCCGTAGAGTTCCGCTGCGTGGTTCTAATGAATAGCTATCATTAACATTCTAATGAGCAGCGGTGGAAGAGACATAATGCCTGAATTAATTCAGTCTTAGACATCACAAGAAGACGGTATAGAAAGTAGAGAGGAGGCCATCTACTCCAGAGGATGTCCTCATTCCAAAGCTTTCAATGTTTAGGACAATGAAAAATGAGAACGATAATTTGAGTTGGAAAGAAGGAAAATATACACACATTAATTAAAGAGAATTGGGAACACTTAATTTTATCAAGATTTGAAATTATTTCAAGCAAATTCATAGTTAGTGTAATGATACAATAAATTATCCTCCCGAAATGTTGGTATATATTTTGGTCTCAACGTACGGGTCAAAATTGTTACATATATTCATATTCCTCAACCTTAATATTACATGTAATTTACATATTAATTCCTTAACCATACTTAAACCAGTTAATAATTTTTTCAATCAAGAAGTACTATTTTCATTGGCTTGGCTTCATACCGTATTGTTTAACCGGATATAGCATTAAATCTACTAAATCACAGTTATATAGGTTTCTCGTTCAAGTTCTTTCTTCTCTATTCGTTGTCAAAATAATCGCAACATGTTTTGACCCAACAAAAACATGGTATTTTCTTTTTACTTCTGGATCAACAATAAATAATGTTAGGGGATGGAAGGGTCTTGGTTACGATTATTTATATAATTGAGGTAAACTTAGGATTATGGTTTAAATAACTCAACTGATATCTGTTTTACATTTTTTTGTCGTTTTAAACATTTCTCTCCAGAATTTTTGTCCATTCGGAATACTAGGCTACCTGTAGAGATGATATTCTTATATTGTCTATGACTTCATTAAGATATAAGAATTCGCAGCGCCAAGTATACACCGACATATGTAATAAGAGGCTTTGCGTGAGACCGATGACAAGCATGTTCCGGCATCAAAGGAATTAATAATTCATGTTCTCCTTTAGCGACAGATTTGCGAGTATCTATGAAGTAAGAAACCCTAAAAATGACAGAATTAATTAAAGTCGAATTGGTTAAGCATTGAAGCGTGATGCAACACCCATATCGCATACGATGATTTTCGTAGACTGAGATCCAAAGTGGTTGGATGTTGGACAGATCAATATTATCAACAGAATATGCACAACAAATGAATTTATTCACTAACTAGAATGACAAGGTACTCAACGGGAGGTCAAGGGGTATGAATAATTGAATACAACTGTCAAGTAGGCCTGCAACAATAGATTGAGCCTGAATAAAATATCGGGTGCCAAATGGAAGTTTGATCTCTACATGGTAGACTACTAGGCGGGCACCGTGCTTTGAAATATTATGGCGGGAACGCCATTATGAGACTTGTAAATGTATAGAATTGAAACTAAAAATAAAATAATGTAGTTTAGTTTTTATTTGATAATATTACAAAGCGGTCAAGTTCTCCTTACCAATTTAAAACTAATAACTCGCAAAATCTATGAAGAATGATTACCTCTTCCTCTTTCAAAACTTGACCGAATGTTATCACTCCTGTGTTGAACTGAAAAGGAGCTACTAAACAGAAGAGCTTGCGATAAATTGAACACTCGGAGCAAAATAAGATATTACTCCCAAATATTAGAGGTGGTAAATAAACTAGTAGCACCAAATGAGAGACGTCATCTGCACGTCATTGAAGGACGGGCTTAATTGAAAACAAGCGCTAGCGAAAATAGCGCACGCTTTATAAATACAGGCAGCCGAGGGCATGAGATAAATAGGTGTGCGTTAAGTGTGAAGAATTGTCTGTAAAATATGCATGACGAGTGTTTATATATTGGGACAATTTCTGGAAAAATAATGGAGGAAGCAAGTGAAATGTGGGCGCCTAATGGCAAATAATGTTGTTAAAATGTATGGGCACTGATTACAAGAGCAGGAGGCAAATAATTGAGCATGCACTGAGTTAAAACATAGGAGCTCATATACATCATAGAGTTTACGTGCGCCAAATAAAAGTTTTAGTATACAGTTAAAGCCGGACACGAAATAATAGAACAGGCGCTACTGACGCATAGTACTATGAATCACAAATTGACAGATGTCCAATTGATGAATATATCATGATGAATATTCTGGATAACAGAGTGTATTCTGGAATGGATTTCCGGGTGAAGAACTTTTACGTGGTTTGAGAAGCTGGTGAAAGTATTTTAGAAACGAGATGTGAGACCGCACAGGTCTAAAGATAGTGAATTTCAGTACCAATATATCCACGGGGCTTTGAACAAAGGTAACTCTGGACGAGGAGAGTGTTCAGACAAATGGATTTGTATATAGCCACAATGCTTTTCTAACACAAATTTGTACATTATTCGATCACAACTGGGCTAGGGCAAAATCCGGCATCAGAACAGTAACCATGCCGCGTGAAAATTCAACAAAAAAGATCCAATATTCAAGCTTGCCCATAATTACGAGTAAACAGAGCATAGTGGATGGGGAAGTCGTGCTGAGTGGGCGGATGTATATCAGAAAAAAATTATCAGTACTCACTGCAGTGAATGACAGAGAGCGCATTTTCTCAAAATCGACGAAAACGTGAAGTCACGGACGGATGGACATGACGAGCACAATTGCGCTTTTTTAGCGCATTTTCTTATTTATGATTTATGGAAAAATGCACTATTGTGCTCGCCATGCCCGTCTGTCTGTCTGTCCGTCTGTCCGTCCGTGACTTCAAGTTTTCGTCGACGAGAAAATGCGCTCTCTGTAACTCACTGCAGTGAGTACTGAGTTATATTTTTTTCCATCAATGAGAAAATGCGCTAGAAAAAAGTTGCAGAGGAAAGACTCCCATAAGCTAATATTAAACTACGAATTCATTATTAGTTATGCCAGTCCTCGTCAGTGTAGCGGTTCATCTACTAAATAAAGCGTTATGAATTCAGGCAGCCGTTCGCGTGCAAACGGCTTGAAGTGTGCATCAGAGACTGCATTAAAGAGCACATTGAAGAGTGTATTAAAGAGCCATTAGCTCGGATTGACTGGGAATTCGGGCACTGCCGTCGATGATTGTCATCATTGAGCGTAATCCATCGTCTGAAGCATAACGTAAACTAGCGAGCGTTGGAGCAATCTTAGATGTTTAGAGGCGACGGTCTGTAATACTCATATTTATGGACAATCAATGTCCAATGCCAGCCTCTGGTGAGTTACTTGGAGCAAATATGCATACTGTGAAGCTTGTGTTAACCTATAGTAGCTTATGCATGGTGCTGAGTAAACTGTACTCTAAGCTTTCTTTCATGTATGTTGCTTTCACTCCGTTTTAGACATCATTTCTGGAACAATAAAATTAGTGGTATTGAATTTGCTCCGAAAATCTTCACGATTCCTCGATTCATCCAAGTTTGGAGTATTGAATGCATCTCGAAGATAAACACTGAAAAGTCTAACACGAAGAAGATTCTCGTTGTTATAAGCGATCATAGTCGGCACGCCAAGACTTAAGAGTTTGACACCTGTAATTTCCAGCTGAATACTTAATGGAAGGCATGCACGGGTATGTACTAGGCACAAGTGATTACACGATTGGCCATTCAATATCAACCTGTTGAATTCATGTTCTTCTTACTAACTCCACGAAAAAAAATCGTTTCCCTAGGAGGCTATTATAGAATTTGCAAGTAGTTTTAAACTATTTTAATTTTAATTTAACTAATTTTAAACTATTTGGTATTAAGAATGGTCATGAAGCAAGTAATTTCGACGCGTCAGAACCACACATTATCTCGTGCCAAAAAGAAGCTGATCTGTCATTTAGCAATATATAGAGTAGCATGATTTAATTTTCATAGAATGAAATCAAAACCTTTGAAACTAATGCGATCTAGTTTAAATTTCCTTATTTACTTACGATCTATTTAATGTAATTGATTTCAAATTTTTCATATAACTCGTCAAAATCTGTGCAATATTATAAAGCTTCCCATTCAAGTTTTTATGTTATCATTACCAGATGAGTTTGGAGGTGAATGTCATTCATCACGCATAATTTTGGAACATGAATCAAGTCCGAGCATAACTTGATCAACGGCATTCATGTTGTTTAGGTTAAATAGCACCTATTATTGGATGAGTGATCGAAATACTTGAATTAATTAACATCAGACTCAAGGGTGGTTCAGCGGGGATAAATTACTGCCTCACTTAAATTGAAATTCACTGTTGAAGCGGTGCGAGGAACTGATGAATCAATGTGAAGATATTTTCAACATAAAATTCAAATTATATTTCGGCTAAATGATTAAGAAAATATAAATAAATAAACTGACGCATGAATATATATGATAATTCCAAACGATTTCACTTCAATTAATTCCATAAATTTATAGTGCAGAATAAGCTTTCACCTAAAACTCATATGCATAAAATGTTATTGGCAAAATAGGCGAAAAATAATGGTAGGCTTGCGCTCTTACGTGAGGCTGCGGCATAAAAAGCAACAAGCTTCATAATGGAACTCGGTTAAATATCAATCAACTTTCATGAGCACCCCAACCACAAGCATTGAATCTAAAATCTGTGAGTTTTTATATCAATTCGTGCATCAAGTTATAATTCGGTGCTTTATGTAAACAACTCTGAATAATAGGCTGCGCGCAGAACCTTTCAACTGGAATTTGATGTCGGAAAAATTATTGAACTGAAATGACGCCGTAACTATAGCCTTTATTAATTTTTTTAGTATCTGAAATTGAATTATTCGTGTCCCTCGATGGAGGTTTTCCATTAATGGAAACTCCCAAAGCTGCGCTCATTTCCTGCATTAAACGAGAAATTTATACCTGCCAGCCCTAATGTCGTAAAATGCACGTGAAGTAATTTATATTCAATTAAAATCCCATTGATAGCAATGCTGACAGCTTTTTAAAGATAAATGCAAGAGATAATTATTACTGTGGAGGGCTGTTAGTAAGCGAATATCGGTACACGTCACGTTTGTAGCACTACTACATAATTAATTTTCACTGAAACTGATTTACAACGATTTACTGTAAAAATTGAATAGTTAAAAATAGTTTTTAATTATTCTTTTGTGAATTTACTTATCAAATCAAAAACTATGTTACTCTTCACAGCGGTGAAAAACTATAATAAATTAATCTTATTATATAATCACAATAAAGTGAAATGAACGGTTCGCTAATAAGCAAAACGTTATATAAATGATGCGATTTTTCACACGAAATGTGAAGGTAAAAAAATGCATTTGTCCGCATGTGTGAAATTTTGATACCTTGAATTTAATGATTCAAACAAGAAACACGAATGAAAAGCATTTGAGTTATACCAGCAAATTAACATACGTCATTAATATATTTACATATTGATATATTAATATATATATATATGAATTATTATAGATTAATATATTAATACAAACTCACACTAAGCCCCTCTTGAACCCTTCCATATAATTGAAGCAAAGTCTCTGCTTTATAAAGATGATAAGTCTGGGGATTTGACGGCAGTAGATATCAATTCTGCTGCCTCTGATAAATTTAATTCTTGCAACTTATACGAGAATTTTATTCAAAGTTTATAAATGGTACGTAATGTTCAACGAGGCAAGACTGGATGTTCAGGCGCTCTTTACTGAGAAACATGTTAAATCGTATATCTATGCAAATGTATGCATTTTATATATAATGCATTTGTATGCATTTTCCATGTCCAATGTAATTTGCAGTAATTAAATTAGCCCATTAGACGTAGTTAATTTCAAATGCTCCACAGCATTCATTGTTTGACGCTAGATGTCTGCAGTAGCAAAGGATCCAAGCTCTTCGGTTAGTTACTTGAATTATTGTTTATCCTGTTTCATTATTGTTTATATGTCGTAGTTCATACATTGCTAATTCATATATGTATCATGCATTATCCCTTGTATATTTTTCATATTTATTTTCTTGTAATTTTCTTTTCTAGAAACCGTACGGCAAGGAATACTGTTTTTTATCTTGTCATGATGGCGCGTCTTGGAATAGCTTAGTAACCGTTCGCAAAGGACTAGCATACAAGAAAGTCCTCTACACTTCATTCTCCATTCGCACAGGGCAAATAATGGGAATTAAAATAGCGTAAAATAAAAGAATAAGTAAGCTTACGAGCATAAGGAATGCATAATTGGCTTCATTATGTCAATGTTAGAGTGCTTTGCATGTAAAAAAATGTTTCATGTCCTTGGAATAAACAGAAATGAAATAATAGACAAAGCTGACGTAAAACGACATAGAGCAGGTCGTAAAATTGAATACGACATAATATTACAGTTAATATTAGAAAAATGGGAAACAGCGTGCAACCAAATTAACGCAAAATGTAACCAAAGCAGAGCCGGCTAACAAATGACAGAATTAACAGAAAAAAATGTCACAGGTATATTCCATTATGTGTTATCATGTTATTAATAAACAAATTTCCAAGTCGTAAAATAGAAATATATATTTTATACCATAGAACCTGTCCCGTCACGCATGTTGTCACGTAATTTTGAAGAATATATGCAATAGGTCATTAGGGAGTGAAAAAGATCTGGGCACGAAATATTAATGACCAGAAAGTAGAAATAGATGGCAATAACAACCTGCGCGTTTTGTGTTTATGAGGAATATATAGGCTGGATGTTATCAACACAAAATAATCATAAACTGAAGTGTATAACTAACGGGGTATATCGACCTCTGAGAAGTATTTTATAATTTAGAAGAATATATACCATAGTACAGTTCTGGTAACAAAACAAATCTCTGCACTAAAAATCATGAATTATTGAAGTGAACAAATATAGAATAATATCGACCTGTGCAATGCATATATATTTTTGAATAGATGCCATAGCACAATACTGGGAACAAAACAAATCACTACACTAAATAATCATTAATTGAAGTGAACGAATATAGAGTAACATGCGCAATGTATATAGATTTTTAAATAGATGTCATAGCACAACACTGGTAACAAACCAAATCTCTATACACTAAATAATCATGAATGAAGGAATACAATTAGAGGGGAATATCGACCTGTGCAATGCAAATACTTTCGAATAGATGTTAGAGTACAATACTGGTAACAAAAGAAATCTCTACACATCATAATAATGAATTATATTGATCAAATATAGAGCATTATCGACCTGTGCAATGCATATATATTTTTGGAAAGATCCTATAGAACAACACTGGTAACAAAACAAATCTCTATACAAAATAGTCACGAATTATATTAAACAAATATAGAATAACATGTGCAATGTTTTTTAATAGGTGCCATAGCACAATACTGGGAACAAAACAAATCTCTACACAAAATAATCATGAAATAAATTGAACAAATATAGAGCAATACAGACCTGCGCAATACGTATGCTCTCGCCGGTGTTGTTGAAGGTCCAGGTGACGTGGTGTGGAGGAGGCAGCGCGTCCAGCACGCAGGGGATCACGAGCGTCTCGTGCAGCGATGCGCCGCGGTACTGCCAGTCTTGTTGTCCGCACACCGGCGCGTCTGCTCGGTAATGGTAAATGTTTCGTAGTTATCAAGCATATTAGATAAATGTTTCGTGTTTCGTAGTTATCAAGCATATTAGATAATTTCACTCATATAACATCTGCTCGGTAATGTTAAATGTTTCGTAGTTATCAAGCATGTTAGATAATTAACTGTTTTGTAGGAATGTTAAATGTTTCGTAGTTATCAAGCATATTAGATAATTTCACTCATATAGCATCTGCTCTGTAATGTTAAATGTTTCGTAATTATCAAGCATATTAGATAATTTAACTCATATCTGCTCAGTAATGTTAAATGTTTCGTAATTATCAATAAAATTAGATAATTTAACTCATATCTGCTCTGTAATGTTAAATGTTTCGTAATTATCAAGCATATTAGATAATTTAACTCATATCTGCTCAGTAATGTTAAATGTTTCGTAATTATCAAGAAAATTAGATAATTTAACTCATATCTGCTCTGTAATGTTAAATGTTTCGTAGTTATCAAGCACATTAGATAATTTCACTCATATGGTGAGAATGTTTATTTACAATTACTCTGTACAGATGATGAAGACAATGAATAATAGCTTGTGATTAAGACGGAGAGCATATATTTTTGAAATATTTTTTATTTCGTAAGTAATACTTACAGTAGACCATTTAATTCATATTGTAGGAATCTTTATTTTCTGTTAATATTTATAGATAAAAATGTGTGGCTTCTAATATACTGCATAGTGTCTTGTGATTAGAGCTCACGCTATCTAATTCCAACAATGTTAGATATCACGTTAATAAAAGTCAAATTAGTTCAATTAATTTATATTGCAGTAATCGTTAGTTAAAGTTACACTGAATAGATAATTAAAGTGGCTTTTCAATATAATGTGTTATATCTTATAATCACAATCATAATTATTTCGCTCATATTTTATGTATCATAATTTATAGTTGCCATGCATAGTTGAAGAAAATTCGTATGTGGTGCGCATGATGACATGAACTGGTAACACCGCACACGAAGGCCATAGAGCTCACAACTTAACGTGATAAATCTACGGGTTTTATTTGTAACATTAAAGTATCTCAGACTTTGGTATCATAGATGGAAGATTAGAATTGATATTTCGTAGCAATAAAAGTTGTTCAAAGCAACAGTTTCAAATTAGCGGCGTTTTATCGGGTAATGATTATATTATCGGATGTTGCCGAATTATTCAATTTACCTTGAATGACATTGAGATTTGTTACGAAATTAAAAACAATCCAACGAATGAATAAAAATCATGCACACCACCATTGCATATTTATGCTTGTGTGATAAAATATCTAAAGGAATATCATACAAATTTGAAACTAATTACATAATTTGGTAGCATTTGATGAATTAGTTAACTAACAAGTTTTTGACAACGCGTTGAAACGAAAAAGGATTGTAAATGAAATTATGAGATATTGTACCAAAATAACTTTACTAATTTATACTTTGGTGGCACGAATTCAAACATTGATAGGAAGTTCATTCGGGATTAGTACAGGAATAACGCTAAGCAACAATTGCACGAAACACGGCAACTGATAAAGAGGATAGAATCCCTTAAACTTCTTGAAAAGAGTTTATTAAAGGTTATTTCTAATACAACTCACTTCGAGAAGTTATCACCGAAGTCGTACGATTTGATAAATGGTTACGTGTTGAGGGAGAACCATAAATCAACGCTCTGTAAGCCACGCGTTCAAGAACGTCCGAGCAAAGTCAGCCGCATGTGACAGGCGCTTTCTCAACCGCATTGTATTTGTCACGCTAAGAATTGTCAACTCATCACCTAACTTGATATTTAATGTAGTTATTAACATTAAAAAAAGTGGATAAAAAATAATGAATAGAAGCAATTTTTACGATAAATGGGGTAGTAATAAAAATTATAATTACTGCGGCGTAAGCTTCATACTTAATAATCAAGCGCTTCGTTTTCACGAAATTTTGACATTTTTCAGGCACTTAGAAAAAACGAGGAGCTCCTCGGTTGCTTTGCTTAGTATTATCAAGCTACCATTTACATAACTCTTGGTGCTCATTTATTGCTCCAAATGAGAGGTGTAACAAAAGTGAAAAATGCGTTTCCTGCCTCAGCTATGCATCAAGACCGACATCGAAGCTTCCTGCCTCAGCTATGCATCAAGAGCGACATCGGAGCTTCCTGCCTCAGCAATGCATCAAGAGCGACATCGGAGCTTCCTGCCTCAGCAATGCATCAAGAGCGACATCGGAGCTTCCTGCCTCAGCTATGTATTGGCTGAGGCAGACTAGAATTTTATTCATAAGAGAACGGAAATAATTGAGGACGTGAGCGCCGTTACCCTCTACTCTTTTTGAGACAAAACAGAATTCTTCTCATGTGAATGAAAAGTGTTAAACTAAAAACTAATGTTGAGGTGCACTGAGTTGGATACGCTGTTGCCCTCAATGTTGCCTTGAGTTCTATAATAATCTTAATACGAGTTCTAGAATCATATTAATAAGAGACTCTAAATAATAATTATTGATGCCTCACATTAAACGTTGAGGTGCATAGAGTTAGATACTCCATCGCCTTCAATGCTGCCTTGAGTTCTAGAATCTTCTCAATACGAGTTCTGAAATCATATTAATACGAGTTCTAGACTCATATTAATTAATAAGAAACTCTAAATAATTTATGCCTCACATTTAACGTTGAGGTGCACAGAGTTAGATACACCGTTGCTCTCAATATTGCCTTGAGTTCTAGAATCATATTAATATGAAACTCTAAATAATTGATGCCTCACATATAACGTTGAGGTGCAGAGAGTTAGATACAACGTCGCTCTCAATGTTGCCTTGAGTTCTATAATCATATTAATACGAGTTCTGGAATCATAACATGAGTTCTAGACTCATATCATTACGAGACTCTAAATAATTAATGCCTCACATTTAACGTTGAGGTGCAGAGAGTTAGACACGCCGTCGCCCTCTATGTTGGAGGCTGTGCAGCTGTAGACGCCGGACGCGGCGCGGTCCACCCCCTGCACCACGAGGCTCTGGTTGCTCAGGATGATGCCCGCTGAGACGTTGTGGTGCAGGATTCGGCCCTTGTAACAGATAAATTATTATTTTAAGGTGCTTAGTTCCGTTAATTTAGTAATAAAAATCCAAAATAAATAATTATTTTAGGTTGCTTAATCGCGTTAATTTAGCATATAAAATCTGGAATTAACGGTCCTAATGCTGGACATTGTCCGCTTGAAATGCAAATGTAATTTTAAAGAAATATAACTCCGCTCACTGCAGTGAGTGACACAGAGCGCATTTTCTCGTCGACGAAAGCGTGGAGTTACGGACGGACAGATAGACGGACAGACGGACGGACGGACATGGCGAGCACAATAGCGCCTTTTTTCCATAAACGAGAAAATGCGCTAAAAAGCTAATTTAGATTCATCACTCGATCACTCAGCACAGGCAGATCATAAAGCCCAGATGTTTGAAGAATTAAAATAATGACTTAAATTGAAATTGTTATCGTTGCAAAAATCCAGAATTTTTGGGTAGAAATGCGACGTTTAAATTTATAAATCAAGCGCTAATGTCCTGACAACGAATAACTAATTTTTTTTAATAATTTAGAACCGACAGAGACACATTGTCTTCGATAGAGATTCATCATTAAATATAAAAAATTCTATCTGATGCTACAGCGTTCAATGACCTTAAAGTGTAAAGGCTTTATACATTTAAGATAACTGATGATTTAAAATGTGTATTTGGGTTATTTTTAGTCTCATGAGTTAATAGAATTTGCATGAAATCGAACATGGCCAGAAGTTTTTCACTACCTCAGCCAACCGTCAGTGCGCGAAGCTCATCATTGAAGAAAATTACAATGATCAGGCTTTAATAGATCATGTATATATTAAAATACATGTGAATAAGAAGTAAGGTTCAGCGTCATCCCATTAAATTATAATAGTTACTCATGAATTTGCAAGGCCAGTCATGACGAACGCACATCAATGATCATAATAACAACAGTCACATGACAAATGATGGCTAACAATTGTGAGTGCAGAAAAGGATGGAAGAGTTTTAATGATAATGAATTACAGAAAATTTATCGTCTGAATCGATTTATGCGAGATTATTGTCTCATATGTCAAAGTTAATTATAGGAGATAAAACAATTTGAATATTGAAAAATTAATTCAGCGACAAGATTTTTCTAGAGCTTATAAACATTTTGAACATTTCAGTCAGAAACTAAGTGATATAAAAACAACTTCTGCATTTAGGAAGAAATTGAAATAGGCATTGATATTTCTCGGAAATGCCACTCATATTGATTTCAACAAACTTCTATTAAAATAGGCAGAGATTAACCACAACCTAAAATTTAAATAATAAATGTCAAACTTAGGTGCAATATTTTACTTCGACTTCTCTAGAAAATCTCCAATACAGCTACTAAAAAAATACTTTGCGTAACCAGAAGTTATTTCTAATTCTTTGAAGTGTAAAAAAACCAGTGCATTTCAAGAGCATGAGCTTTAAAATGTTATTTAGAATTTCTGCGTATCCACCAGCTCTCTAGAGCGGCAGCGTTGACATGCACGGATATCTGGGAAATTATTCAGGAATTCGTCCATACAACATTCAGATTCAGTTCCATCAAACCCGAAGTGCAAAGTAAATATTCAGCGTAGCTACTCTACGGAAAATGGAGATAGTTACTCAGCCAGAATTAATAAGATAGATATTCCCTGGAAATTACTAAAAATGATATTTATTTAAAAAAAACAAAGAAAAATTGTGTATACTAGACATTTTTCATGGAGAAAACGGATAAAGATGTTTTAGTAAAAATAACAGAAAGGCGGTATATTGGAAATTGTGCGAATAGCTATTGGAGATGGATGAGTAATAGATGGAGAGTAATTGTAAAGTGTTCAGTGAGACTAAATATGGAAATTTTTATCTTGAGCCATCATGATTTTTTTTTGTTTTAATTGGCCGAGCTACGAGCTACACTAATATGCTTATGACATAATAGGGCCATATAGTTAAATAAAACAGAATATTAATCGATGAAAGTATCTAAAGAGTTAAAAATATACAAACCGATGATGCATGGACAAATATTAAGATAGTGACACAATATTGAGCTGCAAGCCTTAATAGATCATGTATATATTAAAATACAGGCGAATAAGAAGTAAGGTTCAGCGCCATCCCATTTAATTATAATAGTTACTCATGAATTGGTAATCTATATATACACACCTGATGATTCCATACGATTTTGTAAATGGGTGGGCTGGCGTTGACGATACATTCAAAGTAAACGTCATCGCCTTCTTCAATTGCAGACAGGTTAAGAGATCTGCCAGGCTTCAGAGTAACGAAGGGAGGATCTGAAAACGAGAAAGCACTCTTAAAGTACGACATTAATATCATTTTAAAGTGAAGAAAGAATACTTATTTCTGCGAGAAATGGGAACTTGGGAATGAAAACTAGAAAGCACTCATTAAGTATGACATTAATATAATTTTAAAGTGAAGAAAGAATAATTATTTCTGACAAAAATGGGAACTTGGGAATGAAAACGAGAAAGCACTCTTAAATTGTGACATTATTATAATTTTAAAGTGAAGAAAGAATAATTATTTCTGCGAAAAATGGGAACATGAATGAAATTATAAAAAGTGAAGAAAGAATAATTATTTTTGCGAAAAATGGGAACTTGGGAATGAAGTTAATTAATTGTCGAAAATTGTACCTACGTTGTCAATGAATAAAATTTTCAGATATCAGTCAAGAAAATCTAAAATTTTCGATGCACTGCGGAATTTTATTTGATTTAAATAAATGAATAATATAGGAGAGAAGAGAAAAGAGACCTTTCTTATAAAATTAAATTATCATTAGACGAAAAAGTTTATAAAACAATCATTGAATTTTTTCATTAGAAAATGCAAATTATTATTATTTTTAGTTGAAAACAAGTCAAATTGATTAACGAACCTAAGATATAAGACATACATAATTACCACACAGCAAGAATATTTGTGAGTACAAATTTCAGGATGCGACAGGATAAATTGCCGGCTAATTTAGAATTTCACCGCTAAGAATTAGAAAAATAGTTTTGTGAAAAAAATTTTTTAACAAAAAAGTACAAATTAAGGCATTTTAAATGAGGATGAAAATATCGTCGAGCTTGCAAAATTATTAAGCTTTTAATTATTAAGCTTTCCCGATCTTGATAGTGAAAATTCCTCGAGCTTAAATACAAATAAATTATATTTCGTTTCAAATTAATGGCATCCACTGACTTTTAGTCGACGTTGCGGAAGCTGCAAGCTTAAGTGAGTTCTGATAAATGAATAAACTAAGAAGATGTTCAATAAATTATCATGGATAAATGAGATCGAAATTATTACATTTGGAGGAACGGATAGTATAATTTTATTTGATGTCAAAGCGAATATCTTTACAAATAAATGACGTAGTGGAAAAAAGGGCCTTTCGAGAAAGCTAATCGAAAAATGAATTTGTTATTAGAAAAAATTTTAAATCAAATATTATGAACAGGTAAGAACGAAAAATTGTATGCGAAGATTTCTCTAAAAAATCACGAATGTCCAATACGTTGTGATCCCATGTCGTTGCCACAAGCATATATATGATATGTATCGTTTCAATCCTAAATATTATCTCAAACTGTTCTCAGGCTGAATATCAATCTTTAATGTCATACGATGGAAAGCCTCATCTATTTTTCGCCTAGCCGTTCTCGTCTGAATATGTCGAGACTTTCGCCATTACTTAGGAAATAACCTGAAGTTCTTATCACCATTATACCAGGTAATCGAAGAGTTGTTACAAATAATCGTCAGCGTGACCTCGTTTTAGATGATCAAGTTCAGCTGATAGCGCATTATTATTAACCAGTTCTATATCACTAACGATTCTACACATGGTACGCGAAAACAACTGTATCGGGCACAGCGTAACTACTGTTCGAATTCAATTTATACAACTTTTGTAATTATTTAGATCATGTCTAGATAATCTGAAAGGAATTGAGATCTGCAATCACGAGTACAGATTCTGTAATATTATAATGCACGTGTTGTCAACCCCAGTGAACTCGTTCACAGATCCAGACATTTCCAGCAGCATATTATGACCAGGACATTAACACGAAAACCCATTCATGCTATACTCTTTAATTATTTTATTGCCCATGCAGTAGAGTAAGTAAAAACAAATCGAAATAATTCATTTTCTAAGCCTGGAATACCCAGTAAAAGATTTCCATAATTGCCCATACTTAACTGGGAAAAATATTATTAAAGAAAAATTTGTCGACAGCTCCTAATAGAGGTTGACCACACTCACCCACATGTGCCTTAATCCTCTCCCTCCCCCCCAACGTCTCTAACGACCCAATATATATCGATTGAACTTCGAAAACTTCCAGTAATAACCCAAGTCGCACAGGCGCTCCTAAGAACTACATTACAAACTTCCGGTCATCGGAGCTGTGGAGCTTCGGTTAAAAATTAATTGTATTAATTGCATACCAAATCTGGTTCATTGTCGAAGATAAGAGTGAAGCTGCAAATGACATGCAACGTGTATATAGGAGAACTAAATGTGGTTCAAACTGACGTAGACTTAAATTATTAAATCTGTCGAAATTTACCGTCATTTAAGACTCTATTCTGTTTGCCCACTTTAGACAAATTTATTGACATAAGATTTAGATTTAAAAGTTCATTCAAGCGTACTCTGATTTTAAAAACAATTAAAAAATTTGTTATCACATTTGGGATGAGAATTGAAGTTACTTCACCACTAATTTACTTCGCCACTAGGTTTCTTCAATAAGTAACTTCACCACTACGTCACTTCACTAAGTTACTTCACCACTAAGTTACTTCACGACTAAGTTACTTCATAACTTGGGTGCAAGTCCGTCACCGATTTATTCTATAATTTTCACCATTTCATTCGCTTCTGTAAAATTCTATTGAATGAATCGAAACTTTTTTTCGTCCCTTCTTACATAACATTAATATTTCAAACTTTAATTATTAGACATTCTTATTATTTACGAATTAATTGACTTGGACTATGAAATTGACTATGAATTAAACGTATTAAAAACTATTAAGCATCATCAAAACACTTGATTGATTTGAAAAACTTGTACTTGTGCGATGTAAAGCTCACCATAGTTGAAGTTTCAATTAAGTAGTAATTAAATTTCAATTAAGTAGTTAATTAAACCTCACCATAGTTTCAATTAAGTTGAATAATTAGGAGTTTGAAAAACTTGTTTCGACTGAGGTTTTAAAGATTACAAGCCAATAACCTAATCGGCTTTAGTTCGTACAATTCATAATCATCTCCAAAGCATTTCTCACATCAATAAAAGCCTAATTTCTGTATTAATAGAAACTGATTAGCAATTAGACCGACAATTTTGCACCGGATAATTGGCAGAAAGCCACGTGTCTTCACCAGCAGTCTGACTTACTCGGGTAGTCGGTGAGTTAGCGGTGAATTAGACGCGTATAAAGTCTATCCTCAGGAATCTCACTTGTGCAAATGAGAAAAAACTGCGCCATTCAGTGCACTCATTGTTGTGTGTAGGCAATCAAACCCTAATTCATTTAAGAGGATTTTCCAACTTTCCAGAAACTTGTTTCACAAGAGACTAAACATGGATGGTCTCATAAGAGCATTAAAATCTTAATTAATTAACAAATATCGAGCACGAACTGAACTGTCTAGAAGTCAGTTCCGTTTCACGTGGTATTGCAATTATCAAGAGTTATTGTGACACGTTTAGCCGATGAGAAATTGTTAACAAATAGTGAGCAAACTCTATGTCAATATGATTTAACCCCCAAATTCAATTAATTTATCAACGCATGGAAAATAATCTTTGAATCAATTTTCTGAGTTGAGCCATAATAGAAACTTTAAGTGGTATGACAATTATTTTGTGAGCAGTAAGCGCTAGTGCAACAGAAGTGATCGAATTTTTGGAACTTTTTGAGGATCTATAATTCTAGTTAATTTACTTTTCTAACCGAAAATCATAAAACTAATCAATAGATAAAAAATTCTCGATGTTGACGTAAATTTGTTGACAGATCTAAGAATGTTACCGTACTGATTATTGATTATACAAATTTTTAAAGAAAACATTATGGATACAATAATCAATCCCGGAGGCTGCTTTAAGAAAGTATTCAAATAATTTCCAGGAGTATTTTGGTTCCTTACAAATGAACAGAATCACAGAAGATTTTACCTGAAAGGACAACTTCAGAGAAACGCGTCACCTTTCCTGTATCTAAGGCATCTCATCGGGATGCATGAATGTCTAAAGAGATGCAAATGGCCAGACTACCGATCGAAAAACACAACACTCGGTGCCCTGGACCCGCACTAATATCGAGGACACAGCAAACACTCGGAGCCTTGGGCCTGCACCAACACCGAGGATAACGATAGCACTCAGCACAGCGGACACGCTTTTGCATTTGGGGTTCGGCCAGCACCCGGCTTATCGGACCCACAATAACATGAGGCCATGCAGCACTCGGCACATCGGACCCACAATAACACGAGGCCATGCAGCACTCGGCACATCGGACCCACAATAACACGAGGCCATGCAGCACTCGGCACATCGAACCCACAATAACATGAGGCCATGCAGTACGCGGCACATCGGACCCACAATAACGTCGACAATAAGGTCAGCATTCGTCTCATCGGATCCACAGTCCGCACTAACAACGACGTTTAGGCCAGCTGACTCTGACCCGCAAGGCGCATCGGTTCCGCATCATCTCACGGCTCTAACATCGACGATATGGCCAGCACTCGGGCACATTAGACCGTCATCAACATCGAGGATGAGGTTCGAAAAAATCGGTGCACACGACCCTCATCAACATCGAGGATAAGGCCAGCCCTCGGTGCATAAGATCCTCATCAACATCGAGGATAAGGCCAGCACTCGGTGCATAAGATCCTCGTCAACATCGAGGATAAGGCCAGCACTCGGTGCATAAGATCCTCATCAACATCGAGGATAAGGCCAGCACTCGGTGCATCGCACCCGCTCCCGAATCGAGAGTAGAGCCGTTCCTCTGGAGGGTAAGTCTCGGATTGGAATCCTGTCTCGTTATAAATTCTTCTTCATTAGGGATATTTTTCAGGCTGAGATTCCTCTTAAAAGCCAATAAAGTAGGATTTTTTTCCGCAGAGACGCAGTCGACCAACGAATCCAACTTTATTTGAGGGCTCAAGCGCTAAAAAGGTTCTAGGAATCTTAGAAAAGCTGAACAACAAGATTGTGAATCATGATAACATCAGATAAAAAGTGTGAAATATAATAACAATGAATAACATGATATTGAGTAATATTAATGTAAGACAAAAAGCTTGTAGGTCAAAATAATATCGTCGGATAACCAAAATTGAAACACAGAAATCATGAAAATGATACCAGGGAAAATATTCAAAAATAAAAAGAGGAATCTGAGAAGCAAAAATTTCATTTTCATCACTGCGCAAGATTAAAAATTCAATCGTTGCACAATGTCTCGGAATTACTTTAAAATTGCGTTCAACTGCTCGCGCGTTTATTAGCGATACCTTGGCAGAGGCTACGAAAGTTCTAAATATTTTTCGATTAAAATTGCATTCTTCTGATTTTGTCAATTAGTAGGAATAATCAATTGTTTTTAAAACGCCCAATCACACTTTGGCGCGCTCACAATAAGGGAGTAGCTGAGCTGTTTGCCAAGTTACACATAGAAGTGGCTGTGTATTAAAGTAATACCTACAGTATATGCAATAAAAATAATTCAGAAACTTAAACGCACGTGTGTAGTAAGCAATACATGAGAATAACCGTGCAATGATATTCTAGATGATTGAAAATTAGCTATTATCGAATTCTTATGAAGAAGCTGCAATATTGTTTGTAATCAGTAATTAAGTAAGTTAGACCTCATGTAATGATTGTTTGGTAGAATTAAATTACGAATAAATGACAGCCACTAAGCAACAGTGCACATTAAGTTCAATCTTATGGGTTAATATAGTAAGATTGAGCAACGGCAAATTTCATAATAATAAATTACATAATAAATTTCAGAAGAAAAACAATGGAAAAAATAATATTCACCAAAACCGTATATGTTAGGTGCACTATTATCGGTGACACAACATAAACAGCAAAGAATAACTTGAGTAACTTGAATAAACCTCACAATACATAAGCGTATAGCCAGTAATACCAAATCAAGCCAAAAATAATAAATTAAAGATCGTTCACAATGCACAATCATATCATCTTTAATATATAATTAGGCAATAAATAATAAAATAAATGAGGCTCACAAAACCCAATCATATCATCTTTAATATATAATTAGGCAACAAATAATAAAATAAATGAGGCTCACAATACTATCATCTTCAATATATAATTAGGTAACGAGTAATAAATTAAATGAGGCTCACAATACACAATCATATCATATTTAATATATAATTAGGTAACAAATAATAAAATAAATGAGGCTCTTCTTTAATATATAATTAGGTTACATATTATAAAAATGAATGAGGCTAACAATACACCATCATATCATCTTTAATACATAATTAGGTAACAATAAATTAAATGAGGCTCACAATACACGAGGAGCGGCCAACTGTCGCGCAGAGGCTGGAGGCGCGCGTGGGGCGGCTGTGAGCGGCACGTCAGCAGACGCCCCAGACTGGAGGCCGCCGGTGTGATGGTGAGCACGCTCGTCGTCACGTTGCCGTCACGGCTGATCTGTTAGGTGAACATGAGGGTAGTGTTGATTAGTGTTGAATTACGTCAATGATGGTAATGTTGATTATTGTTGAATTACGTCTTGTAGGAGTAAACAATGATGGTAATGTTGATTATTGTTGTATTACGTCAATGATGGTAATGTTGATTATTGTTGCATTACGTCAATGATGTAATGTAGATTATTGTTGCATTACGTCTTGTTAGAACAATGATGGTAATGTTGCATTACGTCTTGTTAGAACAATGATGGTAATGTTGATTATTGTTGCATTACGTCAATGATGGTAATGTTGATTATTGTTGTATTACGTCTTGTAGGAGTAAACAATGATGGTAATGTTGATTATTGTTGTATTACGTCAATGATGGTAATGTTGATTATTGTTGTATTACGTCAATGATGGTAATGTAGATTATTGTTGCATTACGTCTTGTTAGAACAATGATGGTAATGTTGATTATTGCAGCACTATGTCTTGTAGGAGTAAACAATGATGGTAACGTTATTATTATGATGGTAATGTTGATTATTGTTACATTAAGTCTGATTGGAGTGAAACAATGATGGTAATGTTGATTACTGTAGCATTATCTCTTGTAGGAGTGGAACAATACTGATAATGTTGATTATTGTTGTATTAGGTCTTGTTGGAGTAAAACAATGATGGTAATGTTGATTATTGTTGAATTACGTCATGTAGGAGTCAACAATGATGGTAATGTTGATTTTGTCTCATTACGGTTCTTTGAGTGGAATAAAGCTTGTATCGTTGATTATTGTTGCATTACGTCTTGTTAGAGTGAAACAATGCTAGTAATGTTAAATATTGCTGCATTGTTTTTGTTGGAGTAAAACAATGATGGTAATGTTGTTTATTATATCAGAAACTCTTGTTGGAGTAAAGTCTTCTTCTGCCTCACCACGGTGTTATGGTTTGCTGTACATATTGTTGCTATAGAGATGCTCCAAACACAGGAATTCTGATCTGTCGTTTTGTGTAGAAACAATCCATTCTCTTTAATTTATAACTTTCATCGATCGTCCGTCTCATTAATGTAAATATAGGATGATAAATATATTTGTTCGTAAGAAAGAGATCAAGAAATATCATAATTAATTCTTTATTGTTTATTTTGTGTGTTGTTGGTCCCGAACGCTGTTCTTCCCTCGACTTGTGACACGAATGTTTTCACTAAGATACTTTTCTTCTCGTAGACTAAGTAAATCATAGAGCATTCCTTCTGATAGCTTTTCTGTACACTTGCACCTAATCATGAGCATGAGTCGTCTCCACAACATCTTGTTACGCGTTAGTACACATGTCAACTTTGTTCGGAAGCTAACATATTGTTCAGCTTGCTATTGTACAACATTCTGAAATCTACGCGAACAAATATTAATGCATAAAGTCAACTTATATTTTATACCATCATCAAAATCTGTACAGAAGAAGCATCTGAATTTATTTTTGTAACTACTGTAAAACAAGATTATAGGAAGTCGTCAAGCTTCCAAAGCGCAGGACTGCAGAGTGACACTATAGAAAGATGGAGAGACAATAGAATATAGTAAAGCAATAGAAATGAAAATAATATCGAATAGTAATATTAAAGCTGTTGAAACTAGCATAATAACTAGTTTCCGTATTACGAATTAAAAAGCACGACAGTGAATTGTATTATAATTATTGCAGACGCCACTTCCCACAAGTTTGAATAAATGATAGCCTTAAATAATAATATCAAGTAATATATAATATTGAATTTGTTTTATCCCCAAACTTGGATTATCCCACGTAAAGTTACCTAAACATTTCTAATTATTAAACACAATTAAAGTGTTACAGCAATAAATATACTAAACCAATTAACATTATAACTAAATATAAGAAGTTTACTGCAAATTTTATGTTATCAGATTATAAATTAGTTAATATACTGCACGTATTCGATAGAATCACATAAATTTGTCTAAAATTTAAAGAAATAAATAAATTTTTGAAAAAACTAACCCAGCAGCTGAAAAACAGATTTAGCGATGAAAAGCAAAAATTTCCAACATTCGTGATTTTGCTCGTAATTTTAGTTATACTGTAAAACCGACATAATTTTTTAAGTCAATAACGAAAGTCAAAGCACACATGACCGTAGGATGTTGTCAGTAGGTTTACCAGTTGGTGAAAAATTTTTGTTCACTAATTCCAACTTTATCATGTAAATTAGTTGACTATCCTGCTGCGTACAAATGAGATATAAGAATTTTCCGTTAAATGAACTTCGATATGTATAAAAATTTAAAAATTGTACCTCATGCTACTAATCAAATACGTTCTGCATCAGAGTAAAAAATTTTAATTGTAATAAACATAAAATATAAGCAAATAAAAAGTGACTTCACCTTCAATTATTCACACTATTTCGACTGCGGCAATCATATAACAATTATGACCATTATATTCGTCGTAAACATTGGAGACACAAATTTACCTGCTATCTCCATCATTACTGACAATTTTAGAAATGCATTCGCAGGAATAAAAATCCATTTACATCATCAAATTGCGGACTCATTGCTTGCATCACTTCAACTGACATGGGGGAAAATTTCGACTGTTCTCATTTGTAAATATGAAATTCGTTTAAAAAAATTTTTGAATGCCACCAAGGATCTAAAAACCTAGAAAATGTCTGCTATTTCTCCCCTTCACCTAAGTCACAGGCTAATCGAGTTTGGCTCAACGGACAAATGCGACTATTTTCATCCGCGCCTAATATACTTGGCTAGTATATCATTTAATTAATAGGAAATCATAACTATTAAATTAATTATTTGGCAGTGTAACGGTTGCTGATTAATACAACTCCTACTACCTACGTATAGTAAACCAGCAGTTCACGGGTGTGCTTCACTCACGAACTTTTACTGCTTCAATGTTTGCTGCTTCATCGAACGTGTAAAATAAGTTGGGTATTCTGAAGGCTCATTGTCTTCTTACGAGAAAACTTTGAGCCCAGGTGAAGTCCAATAGAAATAAAGTGAAGCTTTAACACAGGGCTTTCAGTGACAGTTGAATGACCGATAATGATGAAAGTTTGATGATAATTAATATTTTAACTTATTTATTGCTTCACAAATAGTGAGCGTTTGACGTCGATTTGAGAAGATTAATGAAAAAATCGTTCATAATGAATGAGCGCCCGCCTGTCTTCAGCACTAAATCTTGGTAAAAAATTAAGTGAATCAGCCAGGCGTTGGCTTCCAACACTCCACATATTAGCCAGTTATTGATTAATATATATTGAATTGATAATATTTGAAATAAAAAGTGCACCTTAAGTTAGGATAAAATATCAGAAAGAAAATGTAATAACTTAGAAAAATATCACATATGCACTCAAAAACTCTAATATTTTGCTCTAGGAATAATATAACAGAGTCTAAAGTGTTTCAAAAAGAATAAAGTTTCTCGAAGACACAGTTGTGATTATCCCACAATAAAATTCTCCGATATATGATCCAACATATTGAATTAAATTGTGATACTCACAATACGCTAACATTGTAAAGTATGTGTGTAGTATTTGGCCATCGAGAGCCAATAAAAGACTCAATGCTTGTAGTACAGAAAGTTTTGTGCACTGAAAGTTATGATAATCAGAGCAAAAAGTTTATGGAGTAAAATTCCCCAGAAGCGCATGAATCTGTCTGTCTGGTTATTGATGCTCATTAGTAAACTTTTCTTACCGCCTACAGTAACTCCGTAGATGTGTTCCTGAATAATTCATCTACGGACTTGACTGTTGAAATGAGTACTAACGTAGAGTTTAAATATTTTTTGTTGCGTTGAGACACTACGTACGACGAGCAAATGTATTACTTGCATCAGCAAATTAAGTGCGATTTGAATGTGTTTCCTCGATCCACTTACTTTCATTAGAATTTTATCTTTTAATTTAAATTATCTCACCTGCGTTGGGTAGTTCTTGAGCGGCTCATCATCAAGGAACCAGAGCAGATTAGTTACAGAATTAAACAATATACACGATTTAAAATAAAATAAAATCTCACCTGCGTTGTGTAGTTCTTGAGTGACTCGTTGTCAAGGAACCAGAGCAGATAAGTTACAAAATTAGACTATACGCAAGTTTAAAATATAATAAAATTTCACCTGCGTTGTGTAGTTCTTGAGCGGTTCATCATCAAGGAACAAGAGCAGAATAGTTACAAAATTAAACAATACACAAGCTTAAAATAAAAAATCTCACCTGCGTTGTATAGTTGTTGAGTGACTCGTTGTCAAGGAACCAGAGCAGATAAGTTACAAAATTAGACTATAGTTACAAAATTAAACAATACACAAGCTTAAAATAAAAAATCTCACCTGCGTTGTATAGTTCTTGAGGGGTTCATCATCAAGGAACCAGAGCAGATTGGTTGGAGGTCTTCCTCCTACAGCCTGACACACCATCTCGTAGCTCCTGCCTCCGACCACTAGTGGCTCGTGGGAGGTTAGGAGCTTCACGTGCAGCGGGGACACTATAATCATAATGAATACTCAAGTATATGTTTCATATAAAACTGTAATTGAAATTTGTAATATTTTTAACATTTTATTTTGTCCAAAATAGAAAAAAACACGATTAAAATTTATGCTCCAAATTTCATAGATTGCCTAATTGTTTTCCAGAAAAAAGCGAGAGCAGCATGCCAATTGTAATTTGAGACAATACACCTAACAACATTGCAGAACAATGGTATATTTTGTGGCAGAAAGAAAATATCTTCCTGGTGAAATAATCTCTCCATTTAAATATCATGTACAACTCATGTGAGAATAATTATTGATAAACGTATAATTTTGTAATTTTGCATCATTTTGATTTAGTATTCATATCTATAATTAACGTCGAGCGGAAAATTTGCGCCCTAGCAAATAAATAATTGAATAATAATTTAAACAATTATGGAAAATTATTTTAAAAAATTTTTTAAATGAATTATTCATTGAGGAAAAGACATCTGTGAAACTCGTTGTGGTCGCTATATATCATTTCCATACTGGAAGTCAATCAGCTCTCCAGTGGAAACGACTCTTCCTACTGAGAACCTGCACTTCTATTTAACTCTGAATAAATTTCCTGGTATTAAATGAGTTGACGGGTTCATTTTGTTTATAAATGAGTATTTTTGTTAAGCAAGCGAGCCACATTTCTGTTATTCCAGATTAACTATTCAAGTTACTAGGGAAATAAGCAGGTAAATGTTGAGGCCACGGTGAAAGCCCTTCAACTTTATTATTCCAGTAACTTAATGATCGATTTATTGCTTTTTTCTAGGCTTGCAAGAACATCGGGGCAGATGATACAGAATAGATCTCGGTAAAGCTGGACGCAATCATTTCTCAGGACGAAAACTATATACATATTCCTTTACATGAAGCAAAAACAGCAGAATAAAACTGAAACATAATGCCATTATACTTTCCCACACTATAGTATCAAATTACCGAATATGATGAAAAAATACTTCGTATTTTCATAACAATAATTGAATGAAACGTCTTAAATATTAGGAAATGAAAGTGTAAAAAAAGTAATAAACACATAAACATGGTTTACGGAAAACAATGTTCTATAAATTTTTAAAATAACAAATAATGTAATAAATTACATGTTCAATAACATATTAAAATAACATATATTGGCGTTAAAATGACATATAATATAAAATTACCAATAAAAACAATAAAATAATTCAAAAGTGGGAATTTTAGCACTCACATATCATGTCAATAGTGACGGATGTCTGCAGAGGTGCACTAAGATTAGTGTTACTAGCTCGACACGTCAGGACAGTGTTTAGGAAGCCTCTCTTGAGCGGGTCAATGAGAAGAGTATTGACCACCCTGCGTGGAGTGGCCATAACGGTGCTGGATATAAAAACTTCATTTTCTTCTTTTACTTCGTTATTAAAGATGCCCCTTTCTCTAGAAGTCGATACCGTGAAGCCGGCGCTGGACACCGTAGCGTCGTAGTCACCGAACATAAGCTTCGAGTGTTGGTAGGTAGGATAAGTGATGTGTCTGAAGGTAGGATACGTAGGGTCCATGTAATGAATGGGTTCACGTGTATTGTAGTTGTCACCAAAAGGGACATCTCCTTCCCACCATGAGACCGTAGGGGAAGGGTCACCACCTTCAGCCTCACAAGAAAGTCGAAGGGCTTCCCCTTCCACTATGGGACCGACTGTTGCTCCAGCCTCAGCGCCGTCAGGAGATAGAATTGTCAGGCGCTGAGGAGGAACTGCAATATAACAATTAATTATAGTTAACTTTAGTCTGTGCGCGGGGCTACATCGTATGCGAAATTTTTTACATTTACCTTTGCGTCGAAATTTTCTTATAAATGAGCGAACAAATTAACGTTCATCTAAATTATCAATATCACATTGAAAATATTTCTCACATTAGCGGAGATGAGAGCTAGTCATCCCGATGGCTATAATCATTTGAAGTTTAAGCTAAAGTTCTTAGCCATTCTGTCAATTTATGAATCCAAGATTTGTTTGCGCGTTTGACAATTTTAATGAATGGGTCTGCAATAAAACGGCGATGCGTCAATAATTTAATAGCGGCCTTGATTTCGTTTCCCGATTTCCACGACTTAGTTTGCATGTCAAATTAAAATTGATTACTTATTCTTGATAAATTATTAAACTAAATAAATGATCGATATATTCGGACGAACGTAAGCAATGTTCATTAGAAATGAAGCAGATTATTTTATCATACATGTTTTTATGTATATTTCTCAATGAAATTCCTACGGAGGAATTGTGGAAATTTTACATATTATAAATTTAAATTAGAATTTGCAGGCTCATCACACGAATTTATTCGTGAAGAACGTAATCCAATTCAAAGATTAATGATAAAATATCCAAATGATAACGTATAGCAAAATTTTTCGTTATATAGTTTGCGTATAATTTAATTCGAGGTCCAATGAAACTTTCCTCCGCGGTTATCTCCTTAATTAGAAAACTTGGTGAAATCTCATCAAATTTTCAATACTACGCAGGAAATTAAACGTACAGTTATCGGGCCTTGGCTTGGTAAAAAGATTTTCGGATGCATCTTCGTTTACGTAATAATCCTGGATTATTTCATTCAAGCAGCGTACGAATTAACGGAGCGAGTTCCTCAACTAATCCCAAAACTTTAATCATTCGATAACATCATCGGAATCGGGCACAAAATATGTCTGAAGTAATCATCCATTAATCTATTCGATTACACTGCATGAATTCAATAAGACTCGTTATGTGAAGACAGAAGCGCACGCAATATATCGCGGCAACGGAATTCCAGCGCAAAACTCACAACAATAAAAATGCGATTCGTCTGCAAGCTTAATTAACAAATTAAGATCGACAGGCGGCAGGATCTCCGGCAGCTCGGGATGTCTTCGTGCTAAATGAAGGGAATTAAATGGCATCAAGGTTGTAAGCTGGTGATGTCATGCAGTAAGTTGTATATGTCCAAAGAGTGGAAAAAAATTTTTATCTTGCAATGACCTTTGCTAGAGGGTATTAAGATTATTACAGTAGAATTAAACTGTTGGCTGGTTACAAGGATCAATAGACGAGGTAGGAGAAAACATCACTCTATTTCATAAATCACTATATAAATATAATTTATAAACCATCATGAAAGGAACAATGTATATACACGGTGATTCACGGAAACTTTCTGTTTTGTATTTCACGACAAGCAGCCAGATGTTGTAGGAAAAAAGTAAAGAGTATTTTATATAAGAGGCAAGGTTATAAAGTTTTGTCTCCTGCTTAGTAAGTTGCCAATATTCATTGGACAAGTGATCAGTGTGCGTTTGCTGTCGAGGCGTACTTTTCTAATGGCCGTTCAATTATATCGCTGCTCAACTAGCAGGATCTGTCTCAACCATACTAGGATCTGTATTCACACACGATTGTTAAGTGGGTGAACACATTTAGGGCGAGTGGAAGTGTGACTTCAAGAGTCTCTGGAGGTCAGCGAACTGCCACAACAACCGAAAACGGAGAGAGAATTTGAGAGGCGTTCTGCGTATACATAGACAATATTTTGCAGAGTGCCTCGTCTACCCGAGAGGTGGCCTTCTTTGGCCAGCCCGATTCCCAATTTGGCTCCGTGTTATTTCATGGGGTTATCTTTAATAAATTCTTTGCAATGACTGTCCAAGGGCTCTATCTCATTTGAAGAACAGCATACGCCTGGCCATCGCCTACAAACGCGTCGATATGCTTCGGCAAGTTGAACGGAACTTTAAAAATTGACAAACGGAATGCATTAACAATGGAGGCCGTCATCTGTTCGATGTCATCTATAAAACTATATGATCCAAAATTCAGCTAATGTTTTTTTCAATAGAATTTATATTGTAATAATATCTTTACTAGTTCTTTTTTTATCGAGCATTAAAATCAGGAAGTTCCCGTGAATCATCCTGTGATATAGTATAAAATGCTCATATAACATATTATTTCAACAATCAACACCAAGTTTGATGACAGAAGAAGGAGTAAACGCACAGTTTCTGCTAACATTATCATCACTATTAGTCACCATTCTCACTAATGACATGTCGTTGGCGTTGCTGAAAGTAGGAATGGTCCTGAAATTTATCATCATACTCACTGATGACTGTGAGGTTAATGGTGTAGGTGAGAGTGTAAGACTCATTGCACATGATCATCACTATATACTCGCTACAATTGCTTAAATGTAGCGCCGCTACCGCTACCGCTTCATGTAGCGCGCTACTGCCCACCTCTGATCATCACTAATGACTGTGAGGTTGATGGTGTACGTGAGAATAGGGCTCACACTACATTATCATCACTACATACTCACTAATGACAGTGAGGTTGATGGTGTAGGTGAGAGTAGGGCTGGTCCTGAAGTCGACCCTGCACTGGTAGACGCCCTGGTCCGAGGCGGCGACAGACCGGAGCAGCAGCGCGTTCCTAGGAGGCTCGTACGTCGCGCGGTTGCCCACGACGTCCAAGTTCATCCAGTGCGACGCGGCGTCACCGCGCGCGTCGTAGCTACCGGCCACGCGGGATAAATAATTCATAGTTAGATACACGCGAAAACTATTTAATGAATGAATGCATGAGATACGATAAGGTTACCTATAGAATTCCACATAATAAAATAATTACTGACATGATAAAGGTTGCCAATAGAATTCCACATAATAAAAATTACTGATTTGATAAGGTTGCCTATAGAATTCCACATAATAAAAAAATTACTGATATGAAAAGGTTGCCTATAGAATTCCACATAATAAAATAATTACTGATATGATAAGGTTGCCTATAGAATTCCACATAATAACAAAATTACTATGTCAAAAGTGTACTGTAGAAATATGGTAAGGAATATACTAGTGTGATGAGACAAAATTGTAGCAGCTCGGAATACGGGGTTATGCTGGATTACGAGATCGATTTTATAAGAGCTTGAATGAAATGATTGTCATCACCTGAAAAAAGGATTGTCTCTGCTTGATAAACAGTACTGATTCATTTTAATAAACAAGTTATTAACAGATTGAGAAGCGAGTTATTACCGCGATCGTATGTAGGGATATAAAGTTGTTTTTACCGGCGTTTGAAATGGGGTCGTAACTGGATTGCAACAGTCGACCAAAAAAGACTAATACGATTTTTAAAGGGATAATTGTGGCTGCTTGAGATGGTGTTACCATATTGTTTCAAACAGTTTTGGAGTAGTGCTGGAATACAGAGTTATACAGGTTCGCCAAGCAGGGCTGAATTTGCTCTAAAGCGGAGCTGAATCAGCTTAATTGCAATACTGGATTATAGCAACTGTCAAAAATTAAATAATTCATGAAAAAATTAAATAAATAAATATAAAAAAGATGTATTGCATGTTATGTAAGACTATTATACATTCCAAGCAGACGCTATAAAACCATTCAATTGTTTCATAAGTAAACTCACGCTTCAAAACTGCGATGCATTGATGGCTTGCGTAGTCAACGGAGTAGAGAAATACTGTGCAAAGCTGAAGCCTGAGACATGCTGAAGACGGCGGCTAAAACTTTTCTCTGAGCTCAGGTACAGGTTTTTAATTAAATTCCTGTGTAATCGATGCTGTGCGTAATTCTATTCCGGAATTCAAATAAAGAGTAGTTGAATATATAGCGGCAATTTTCCAGTTTTCCTTCCCCAACGCAATTTTACGCTTTCGATCAGCGCTAATATTATATTTTATATATTATATCGTTAATATATTTACATTATCAAGCTGTTAAAATTGCTTCCATTATGTAGTGGTTGATCAAGTTCTATTTATTATGTAATTTAGAGGTCACGTAAAATAAAACATAAATTCAATATAATCGAGATAGATTTTCCGGTAATTTTATTTATTCTATTAATATTTTACAGATGCACTGTATCGCGGGTTTTGGACGACACATGAAATTACAATAAATCCCGAATTTTCAAAAATCTCTTACAATAATCCCTCGTTCCACTCTCCGCTCACCGAAGTTAGAAACGAAACATTTAATTTTTCGTTTACAGTTCCCTAATAAAGTGGCCACAGTGATATAGAATTTACGAAGAAAATTGAGAGGAAATTCTCGTTAGAGATCCCTTTCTCGTGCAATTAAAATTTTAATGGCAGCATTGCATGAAATTTTAGTCTCGTGTATTTTTGGAGAAGATGTAGTAAGGAACTTGGTAGGAATTACACAGAACTCATCTCGATTTCATCGCAATTTAAGATTCATCGCAATACCAAAGCGCAATTTAAATACTGAAATCTGAATTTCTCTTAATCGAACGCGTGACCTTAGGAAAACAAGTTCAATTCACAGCATGTCACATTACACTTTGGAGAGATGATTTTCAAGCGGACTTTAATCTCATCACCTTCAGGCCGAAATAAAGGCAAACAAAATGGGAGCCTGAAAACGCAAAAAATAATAACTATTACCACTACAGTTAATATAAATAATAAAATAATAATACAGATAAATGCATGACCCGATTAAAAAAGGTAACCTAAAAATATGGGTCACGCAGGGTCCTTACTTGAAGATATTAATATTTCATTTTGAGAAAGATTTACAAATTATCGTTTAATAAAAGCTATTTTTGCGGCTATTCTTGCGGCTCAGACTCAATCATGATTTGCCTACAAAATATTTGAACCATAAAAAATTACTTCTAAGAAAATATTCTTACGTATTTTCGTTTCCTGTACAAATTTTTGAACAAACGAAAGCCATATTCGTTGGTAAAATTTATTTCGTGCTTCGGAATAGATCATGAAAAATAGATTGTATTTGGAATCCAGATCTAATCATTCAAATCGAACGCTAGCAATTTCTGCGACATAGACAGTCTGGTAGCATCGCGCAATGTCTAGCTGCAAGACCCTAAATATAAAAACGCTCTAGATTTATTAGGGAAGTTTATGGTCGTAACTAAGCGAATTTTATGGCAAATTTGTCAAGTTAAAGGCCATCGGGGCCATAAATGGACAAGTAGTGTTTCAGGAAGCAATTTTGTGGCACGAATGACTTGTACACAGGCTGCAAGAAGACCTGGTCGGGCCTGATAGATATTGCTGCAATTCTGGCATTTGGCCAATGGAATGGTGAAATTATCAACTTTAAAACCATGTGTTTATCATTAATATCATTAATGACTTGGGACTACCAGGTTGCAGTGGCAGTGAAGATGAGCCATTGAGATAAATTCTGCAATAAAATGCAATATTCAACAACAGAAGCGGGAAGATTATCTGATATAAATCAGCCATAAATTTTAGCGATGCAACCTATAGTCACGAATTTACTGTAAAAAACGGTAATTCAACTCATCGAATCAAAATCAATTCACCATTATATCGGTACAAAAATTTTAAACGTTTTATAAAGGAGTTTTCTACTCCTTTTTCAACAAACAAATCGATGATAGACCTAAGAATTGAAAAGATCTTCTATTGAGCTGTTGGGCGATCAATTATTGATGACAAATCATATGTCGAGCATATGTGTTGATGAATAGAAAAAATTTAAGACTTAAAATAAGCAGCACGACTTATCGAATCTAAATCACCGAACGAAATTACTTTATATCATAATTTTTTTGCCTCTTTATGAATTATTAAGGTAATTAAATATGAATTTTGTTAGTATTTGTATTAGGTTTTGTTGTTATGAATCAAATCAATAGTTCAGAGCATTTTATATTTCTCACTGACAGCTTTATCTCAAGTTCTTCATGAACGTTTCGACTCCAGTATTGCTTTCCATAATGAGACGCACTTTTCCTGATTTCAGTTCGGCCTAAAAACCCGGTAAAAGAAGCGTACTGCAGCTCCTATTTTATACGAAGCTGGCTTGAAAAAGCTGTTTGAAGATTTAAATCTAATGGTATGCAAATCCCGTCGTGAGAGTGGGAATAGCTGCCAGCTTTCGAAAATT
The DNA here is from genome assembly GCF_000764305.2 of Hyalella azteca. Lineage (NCBI taxonomy): Eukaryota > Metazoa > Arthropoda > Malacostraca > Amphipoda > Hyalellidae > Hyalella > Hyalella azteca. Next base: position 66,691 of record NW_025941012.1, read on the forward strand.
GACGAAAGACTTTCTTTGGTCAGACATTTTCTTTGGTGCAAGAAGAGTTGTCGAACCTGTCACGGTAATAACTTCTTGTGAAGATCTTGAAGACATGTGACGATTCTGAACGAGGTGATGGAAATCATTAACCTAATGGCGAATATTGGTAATTTAGGAGATTAAATAACGATACATTTCAAACGAGCGAACTAACAATTAAATGGAATCTAAAAGGAAAATATTTTAAAATGGTGAGCTCTATTTAATTTGTCTGTACTACCAATAAATAATTAATCTAACTAGTCTAATTCGATAAGCTGTTGAGTACTGTGACCACGAGAGCCATACAATTAAGAGATGAATCCTCTTTTTTAGAGTCAAACACCATTAATTTTAAATCATTAAAATGTTACACTTCTTTTCAAAGACGACTGTGATAGTTTGCGTCAAGAATTATTCACAAATGTTGTTGTTGATTGCGTATATATAATGTTGAATTTTACCAATTTATATTTTTTACATCTCCTCACTCAATGATCTTCTTATATTATTAAACGTCTCTCGTAGCAACGAACATTCAGCTTTAAGTTCGTACAGTTGAGGCTAAAGTTGGTACAGTTGAGATAACTATTGATGGTTCACATGCAGATTTCATTCAAAATTGCACCTAAAACGCAAGCGCGATTTCTAGAGCTGCTTCCTATAATGCTGATAATAAAAGCGGCCTCATTCTCAGTCGTCTGTGAAGATGAGAATAATTAACCAATGCATAGCAGCAAGAGGAGCATAAACAACGAATTTTTTATGCAGATGTTGCAATTATTCAATAATGTCACTCAGAATGTTTGATTTGAAGTGAAGAGTTTTCACTGAAACATACAGGGCTCACCAATCATTTAGCACATGTTACGCGAATGTGAAATACTTGAAATCAAATTAAGAATATTTAAAATCAAAAGATCGATCACTCTCATCGTTTATCAAATAAAATTCATCAACGTTAGTACTTGTACATCGCATTGTAAGAGTAACGCAATAGATCCCAACTATAAGAACAATTTCTACAACAGGTTTTTGACGTGATAGTACAGATACCATAGAAAGAGAATGAGGATATCACGATATCTCCAATCTGCAATACGGAAGGCTTACTACAGTTGGTGTCATCACCCAAACCCGTCGAAATATCGCTTATGCAGCAACGTTCTCAATAATGCATGGGCCATGCAAGACTTGATCGAAACACGGCAGTGTCGTTTGTCACCAGATGTTGTATGGACGGGCAAATATTCGTCGAATGAGTTCACTCGTCGAGTAACAATCTCCCTAAAGAACTGATTCCATGTGTCACCACGTCAGGCCTTGTCTATCGCACTTGTGATCAAGTGTCAACAAAAAGCATCGCCCAATTATCCGGGAAATGCGAAAACGTGTCGCTTTAGATGGCCTGCGTAACAAGCTGCAAAAGCTTGACGGCTTATCGATGTCAGCGCCGAGGTGTTAACGGAGGACGGAACATGGGAGGAAACGACTGATATCTCGACAGTTTCAGGACAAATAACAAGTTGAACACGTGAATTAGTCGAGGGCCTAGACCGACAAAATACTGTAAAAAAACTGGCTGTAGCAAAAATTTATAGACGAATGATTTTTTTAAAGTAAATTGAAAAAATTTGAATTAAGTAAATGAATTCTACGACGCCGAATTGTTAGTTTCATGTAATTTTTGCAACAATAAGTGGAATTATTCACAAATAAGTAATGAAAGCGAGAACAAAAAATTTTGCATCCGTTAATGAATCCACAATGAAGACGTATTTGAATTATGTTTTCAACACTATATAGTAACCCTCTACCGTCGTAGTATGTCGCTCTCCGGGAACATAACTTTCAACTTGAATTATACGTAAACTATTGAGTGTAGCAACCTGAGGACGTTTGTACGCAACAGAGAACATTTTAAAGTTGTCGTACGTGGCGGCAAATTATACGTAAACTATTGAGTGTAGCAACCTGAGGACGTTTGTACGCAACAGAGAACATTTTATAGTTGTCTTACGTGGCGGCAACCATCAGTGCAAGTCATTTTGCGCTCACTAGAACGTATCCTTTTTGGGAAGTAGGCGCGTGACAATATTGCTCCGGTTACTCATGTCAGGCGGTATAGAGGGTATTAGGTATGAACCTGTAGTAAGAATTCCTCGGCAACAATGAGTCACAAAACTAAAAATTCCCAGAAGCTTAAACTCAGCACAACAAAATATCACTGGACTTGACATTTATGCCATATTAATTAGCAGAGATTTTAGAATGGCCTGTTCCTCTGGTCTTTGATGTGGGACCCAATTGAGACCCTCAGATAATTATTTCCTTGCATCAAGTTCTCGAGAAGTGGGGCTCTCAAGAGCCCTTTAATTCGTCTTTTCTTGAGCGTCAGATGTTCCGGTGCAGGTAGCGGTCTTTCAAAATCCTCGATGGAGGGAAAGAGAAGTTCATTTGGCGGATTACTTGAGGCATTAAGACCATTCAGCGGCTGCCTCAACGACCAAAGCAGGTTCAAGATCCATCCTTCTGTGCATACTTTCAGGAAGACGAAGATTCGCAACTAAACTGCTACTAGAATTCGAGATGCATATGAATATTTAAGAACAGGAATGTAGCCCATATTGGATCTTAATTTTAGACTCATCGAAACGAAAGAAAAATTGTGCCCAATTAGTCTCCTGCAAATTGGCAGTAGAAATGACCACGTGACAGAGTGTGGTGAAGGATATTTAATTGAAAGTAAAAAAAATGCACAATGTGGTGCTTTATCGCACAGATTTTTTCACACAATTGCTTTGCCATTGTAAACAAGCAAATCCCTCAGAGAATCTGTTGTTGATCATTTCTAATTCAAGAGAAATGTACTCGTCTATGTTAATGGTAGCTAATGAGTCCTTAATAGGCGCAGAGACGAAGAAAGATAGACCATGCATCGAACACCCAAACAGTTGTCTAAAAACATGCATTCATAATCGGCTCATAATTTTTAATTGAATAAAATATAACTAACAATTCTTACTTAGCAGCCAATATCAACTTATTGACACACAACCCATTTTTTAATAAAAGCCAACACGACTTATTAAATATTGAGAACGAATCGTGATTGGGGTAAACGCATTCTGGACAAGTTCCACAGGCTCTGACCTCTGAATTTGAATAGCTTTGAACCCTCTACCGCCTGACATGAGTAACCGGAGCAATATTGTCACAAGCCTACTTCCAAAAAAAGATACGTTCTAGTGAGCGCAAAATGACTTGCACTGATGGTTGCCGCCACGTACGACAACTTTAAAAATGTTCTCTGTTGCGTACAAACGTCCTCAGGTTTATACACTCAATACTTTACGTATAATTTAAGTTGAAAGTTATGTTAACGGATAACGGAGAGTCACATACGGCGGTGGAGGGTTAACTAGAACCTAAGGTAACAAATTTATTCAAGGAAATTCGTGCCAGAATATTTGCAGCCAAGATATATGCTGTATACTGCAAATATCTTGGTGCAAGATATATGCAGTAGGCTTTGTGTGATCGTACTCAAAATCAGTTGCGGATCTTTGGGTTGGGTAACTCGCTGGAATAGCTACAGTCAACAAGCAACATCAAAGACATCGGCATCCTGCACCCACGAGTGTTTCATCGGCTACGCGTTTGGCAACAGCACTCAGAGAGCTGTGTACTGTCAAGTTTGTATAGTTGGAAAGTTGCCTCCTTGTGGAACTATACTTGTGAAGCTTGCAGCTCTGAGCAGCTTCAGCAAGAAAGAAGTTCTGCTACGAACAGGCAGCTCGTTCTGACGCTTGAGGCATCAGTTTCAAAAAGAAGTTGGTTTGGAATTCGGATTCTTGAAGGAAACCTGAACTTGTTGTGCCTTCACGAGTGCGTTCATCAGAATGAAGACTCTGAGAAGCAAGTAAAAAGTCAATTCTGGTGTTACTTTTGAGTGATAGCATGTGGAGTTGGTCTAAAAATCGAACGATTTGATTGCTGTCAGGAAATGGTAAGAAGGAACGGAAATATATTTCTGTTTTACAGCGAAGCAAATTGAAACTCTCGGGCTATCGCTTTTGATCCTGAGACGTGAGCTGAATATTGTGTATTGTGAATCCAGCTCACGAATGAAGGGAGATCAGTCGGAACAACATTCTGTAATTTTATTAAAAAGGCAACAGGAAACAAGGCCTTGCTTTAATCACAATAAGTTTCAGTAAATTAAGGAAACACACTTATTGTTCTGTAGGAATGTTTCCTTACATACACGGAAACACTTATATCGCTAAATGCATTTAGCTACTAAGTTAGTTTTCGCAAGAAAAACTCGATGTGCTTGTGGCGTCCTTGACGATGATCTGAGTGAAGAAAACAAGCAAACAAGCCTGCTTCGTGAGCAAAGAAAGCCAGATCAAGCTAGTCTTTGTGGAAGATCTGCAGTGTGGCAGCCAAGAAAGACGTTTCAAGCATTGCAAGCAATCCTCCATTGAGAATCGCACCGCGGCAAGAAAGTATAGTATAAAGTCGTTTAAAGTCAGCAAGACAAGAGTCGTTGCATTTAAAATAGTAAAAAACTTGGCAATTGTAGGAATAGGAATTGGATACGCACTACAGACCAAAGAACACAGAAGTCACATAAAACCTTAAATAGGTTTTTTAGAGCAACATTTCACGCATGGATGAGTATGTACATACTCACCCATAGACGAGTACATTCGAGTGCATATGCCAACCCAATTAATGAAAATGTGGCATGTTTTATGTTTTATTATTTATTTCTGCTGCTAATTGATACTTAATCCTTGCCCGCATATTTTTAGCAAACTTTTGTGTCTATGTACATACTCAACCCTTCTATAACTGGCAAACCTCTCTGACTTTCAAAGAGGCCAAATTGTTGGTGGCCTCATGGCAGGTGGTGTGTGGCAGAAACTTCCTGAATGCTTAACATTTTTAAGGGTACTGTCTCAATGACTGCTTTTGAGAAGGGTGGACGCTCACACCACAATAAAACAATTCTTTTGGCGCGATTTTTAGGGTCCTTACATAGGCAAACGTCGCGCTCACTTAATGAGCCTAGCAAGAGATGCCGCGATCGATTCGAGTTCCACAAGGATCGGACCTTTCGATATCCTCGGCCAATCCGAACTTTAAACAAACTCGCTTTCACGGTTTTCTACCCCAACTTAACGGTCGAGTCATATCCTGCCGATAATGGTTCAACAAATCCCAATTTCTCCTCAACTTCACAACACAAGTAATGCTCAACATTACAATACAAAATAGTCAGAATTTCCTACATTTCATTCATGAAAACGTCACACTAGTGCTATAGTAACTGTAGGAACGCACATGTTGAAGGGCTTTAGGACGCTACACTAGTGCTACACCAACTGTAGGAACGCACCTGTAGACGGGCTTGAGGACGCTACACTAGTGCTACAGTAACTGTAGGACCGCACCTGTAGACGGGCATGAGGACGCTACACTAGTGCCACAGTAACTGTAGGACCGCACCTGTAGACGGGCTTGAGGACGCCGCTGCGGTACCACAGGACAAGCACCGCAGGATCCCCGGACTCCGGCGAGCGATGGTCGCACGGCAGCTCCGTGGCGCCGCCCGCCACGGCCGTCATCGACGTCGCCGGACCTGCCGAAGAATAAAAATAGTCATTTCGTTGCTTGTGATCAGATGTAGTCATTGTTTTATCAACATTAAAAAAGTATCAAAATTGGAAACAAGAACAGAAACGAAATAGGGACAAGTTTTCAGCAACAGAAACAAAGAAAAAAACAAGTGAATAGCAACAGAAACAAAGATAAATCAAGTGAGTAGCAACAGAAACAAGAAGGGACAGGCGAGGACAAACAGAAACGAAGAAGAGACAGGTGAAGACCAAAAGAAAAGAAAGACAGATGAAAGCAGATGAAGTGCACAGAAAAAAGTTTTGATAACTGTTATTATTTCGAGGATTGCCGTTATCGGTGATACATATGCTATACAATCTGATACATGCTATAAAAATCTACATGCTATAGAAATCTGATACACACATACTATGGAAATCTGGGTATTATTAATTGCGATGATTGAATTTTTTTCTGAATCGTAAGGTTATTCCGTACAATTATGCACGTAAAACGTTAAATACTCATAAATTCTGCCTACATAATCTCTAAAATTTCACTCGCCAAAAATTCTGTAATATGCGATCATGTGTAACGAAGATAATTACAGCTAGAATTCTTTTTTTTTTAATTTTAACTGAGAATTCCGTTATACTTCGGCCAAAACTTGAAGCCAGTATTCCGCCGCCGAAGCTAAAACAAATAACGATTGTTTGTAGTAGGCAATTTTTCTAGGCGCACTTTAAAACTAATTACAAATAAAACCACGTAAACCCATTCATTCCTTCACTACCCAGGTACGAACTGGGAAATATTGTATGTGTCCGACTTTTAGCCAACCGGTGGCCACCGAAATCACGGCCAAATCTCGCCAACGAAATTTTCTCGACGCAAGATGTTAGAGTGAGTCAGAAAAACCAACCCTTCTAATTATCCTGGTCTTCTTAGTGTTTTTTGTTCTTACAGAAACAACACTACAGCAAGTAGAGAGAAGAACATACATGGGTATCATGATATCAAAATTTCAAAGCGCAGTATAAATGTTCCCGAAAAATTCTTAAATAGGTTGTAAATGGTACGAAGATCACAAATATGCATTCGAATACGATTGGATGATGATACTACAATGCATTTCTAAAATCGATCCTAGAATATATTTTTACAATTTAAGGTAAAAAACTGTCACACTGACAAAATTAGGTGAAAAAATAGAGGATCGGCTTAAATGTTATCTCTTTTGAATGTTCCTCTTTAAAAGGTTCTCAGTAGAATTAAAGTTTATTCATGTTGTAATTAATAATTAATGACATAATTTCCCTTTGATATAAAAGCTTCTAATGCTGGAGACACTCAAAAGCTATTACCTTAACATATATTAATCAAACAAATAATCATCAAGTCGTTTAATATAAAAGGCATATTTAATTACACTTAATAATGATCCGTGTGTGCAGAAACTTGTAAAAATTAAACCTTTTTACAAGAAACTTTGTGCATGGATAAATATTACGGCTCCCTTCGTGTATTCCCCCTCTGATGAATAATTACTCTCTCTTAATCATTTAAATGGGAGCCATTAACATTTCTGTGTTGTTACTTATATTGCGTTAATCCACAGTGGGAATAAGCGACGCAAATGAATGCGTTACAGCGGCTCTAATCACATCAAGTTTAACTTATTAGATCTCCAGGGAGTTGACTTTATTCTGAAGTTATAAATTAGAACGTTGAACTTGTAATTTCTGTAGATCTTAGGTGTAATATTTAATTTTATTCAAAGCTAGAACCATGTAATTTCACTGAAAAAATGAAATAAAATGTATACATGAATCTAACTCTCTGCATCGCTCTAAAATCCATACTCGTTTCAACCTTGCATCCTATATAAGACGACATTATTTCTTAGTTTTTTAACCATATTTTTCTCGTGGTCTAAAAAGCAGCAGCAGCTGTAGGCCTCTAATCTTGTTAGGCTTGATTGTTTCTCGGTGCGGAAGCACGCGAGAAGCAAATATAAGTCCAGGTTTATTAGGCAGCTAATGTGGCCGTAGTCTTGGCATCCTGGCTAATACAATGCATCGTACCTTCCATTATCTTGAATGGGAATGGTTTCATAAATGGCTATGGGATGATTTCCTGCCTATAGAAATACCTTGCCGTCACGCAACGTATCCTGCACGTGAATATTGAGTGGGGAGACTTATGTAAATATTTGAGATATGAAGTGTCCGGTAATTGTGAACGTTGTTTTCTCGAGCTGCTACTTAATTGGGTCTGAGGTCGTTTTAATTAAATAAAATGATGCGCTGGAATATGGAGGAGTAGCACTGGCAATGAATATATTATGGAATAACATTATCTTAAGCTAGTCGAAACATGTCTATGGAAAAGTACGCATTGGGAACACGATAGATGAAAATTTGCTCCAATGATTGAAGTAAATAAAAGCAACTCGGTGGTAAACTTCTAACACAATCAAATTCGGTGAAAGTTGTTACACACACTTAGATAAATTTAACGAATTTCACAGTCAAAATTAACAAATTTTACGGAATCAAATTTCGTAGAAATACAAGTAAATCTATTAATTGAGACGTTGCAAAACGATGCATTGCAATTTATTGATTAGGCAATTTTAATGAAATTATTTTCACATTAAACAATTTCACTTAATCACAGTTTTGCCGCATTTCTTCTTAGTCTAAATATTTCCGGTGAAATAAAAATGATGCAGAAAGACAGCTCACTTAATAACATATGAATTCAATTTGAAAACTTTTTCATTCAGTAATTGAATGATGTTTTCGCCTTTGATGAAAACGGTATTTATCACACCCGTGTCTAACTTGACTCACAATAGAAAATTTAAGTTACAAAATAAGGCGTATTCAATAGTAGATCAATTGCAAAGGAGAAGTGAAATGTCTATGAATAACAAGAATGCAATCAATCCAATTCAATTAAAGGGATCTCAGTCAACAATATCCAGCAAACTTGTCGACAATCCCATCAGCATTGAATTCAATTCGCTTGAACGGAATAATGAAGCAAGTTCAGCAAATTAGAATAGAAGAACAAAATTACAGGAACTCCTTTGTTTTCAGGAGTCCATTACAGCAAAAAAACTTTAATTGATGCAGATAATTGAATTCTAAAATGAGATTTACTTGCGAGACCCGAAATCGTTGTAACCTCCATCCGATAATGACAAAGAAGCGAGATTAGCAAGTGTGTCTTGGGGCTTACTTATTAGCAGCACGTAAATTACACGAGGTTAATAAGGTTAAGCTCAGCTCGAATGAGACCAAGATTAAGCTCATGCATAATTGCTCTAATTGAGAGAGAAATAAAGCGGGACTTGATTACTCATGTGCAAGGCTGTTGCTTGATGATTAGTTTGATGAAGTTTTAGCATGGCTTGATTGCTTAGGTGCAAGGCTGTTGCTTGATGGTTAGTTTGATGAAGTTTAAACATGACTTGATTGCCGAGGTGCAAGGCTGTTGCTTGATGGTTAGTTTGATGAAGTTTTAGCATGACTTGATTGCCGAGGTGCAAGGCTGTTGCTTGATGGTTAGTTTGATGAAGTTTTAGCATGACTTGATTGCCGAGGTGCAAGGCTGTTTGGCAGATATAGTCAGCTTCATAAGGCTCTTGCAGGATTCATCCCACGTGCAATGTAGCTTGGCTAATTTTTTCCGCATAATGTATTCATTACAAAAACGATAACCTTACCACCTGTTCGACTGTCGATAACTCAATATGCGTTCCGATATGAACAGCATTGATGACGCTGAATGCATTCGAAGATGAAACACGCGATAAATATATTTTATAAATAAATATACGTGATTAATATATTTTCGGGCCTAAATTTTTGCGACAGATATACAACATTATTCCCTGAAAGACCGCTCATTAGTGCAATTGTGTCTTCGTTGCAGCTCACTTCAAACGAAGCGATCAATTTATTGTAGGAAATAAAGGGTATACAGGTTAGACTGCGTGGGTTATTTTGAACAACATCTGAAGATATAAAAAGGTTCCCTAAAATAAAGAAATAAAATAAAATAAAAATTATCGAAGTAACTTTGGAAACACTATTCAAAATTAACATCGATCAACAATAATTTAATGCATTAAAATTTAATGATAAGCATGACATTAAGTTTGATGAGGCAAACTGCCATGTGGGATCAATTGCCACATGCTCAACCAGGAAAATTTCCAACAAATTTAAAACGAATTTATAAATCAGCGAATTACCATAGATATTTTGGAATCTATAGAATTTGTAATCGAAATTGCAATTCTGCCAAAAATTTAATCACTCTTACAAGGATGTTGCAAGGATGCGAGTGCATTATTGTAAATATATGCAAGTATAGTGGGCAGTCAGCATCACTGACATTAACAGCTAAATTCGTGACTTTCTCTTCAACTTACAACATTTATTGTCAAAATTTTCAGAGCCTTAAAGATTTCATCGGAAAATGTCGGTTAAAATATTCAGAGAAGAAATTTCGTATCACTGTCATTCATTACTAGATCGTTCATAAAACAAAATAAAGATATTTATGAAACTGAAATTCTGCTATGTGATATTTCAAAAGAATAATTTGACCGTATTGTTCTAAAATGAATAATATTAAAACTTCTGCCCTAATTTCCAGGCCCATGAGTTGAGAAATATTCAACATAATAGCCGAAGAAATAAATGAGTGTACCTATTTCCGAATTATAATTTTCTTATACATGATATATATATATATAAATGAATATTTAAAAATTATATATAACATTAATTATAGATATAAATTAATATTAAAATTTTTATTTTCTTATCCATAATATATATATATATATATAATTAATGCAGGTTTCGTTGAAGACCAGAGAGTATTTCTTATTGACAATTTTCTTATTATTTTTCTCGATTCGGCGAATTAGGCTCTTGATAGGAAGTGAAAATCCAAATATCAGGTTTCCAAGGGACATTTTATTATAATTTTACGACGTTTCGAATGCAACTTCATTCATTATCAAGTAGAGGACGAGTTTTGCAACAAGTGAATTTGAAATTTTGAAATGACAATAGTACAAACATAGGGTATTATGGATACAGATCGTATCCATAGTCTATATATCCATAGTCAGTCTATACGTAATTAATAAATGATTAAAAAAACACTCAATGATGAACGGCGGCGTTTGAGTAATATATAAAATTATATATTTGCGTGAATCCTGGCTCTGATATGCATCTAAAAATTCTACCCATTCAATAAGAATGCGTTTCGTTGGGTGCTCTATCGTAAATGTTTCAAATGTTTGACGAATGTCTTAATACAGTGGAGCAATGCACAGCAAAAAAACTCACTCTAGTTACAAACAACAATATCAATGACGCTGTTAAAATAACTTTATTTGCAAACAAAAATATCAATAACGCTGATAAAATAACATACTCTAGTTACAAACAACAATAACAATAACGTTGCTAAAATAAATTACTCTAGTTACAAACAATATCAATGACGCTGTTAAAATAACTTTATTTACAAACAACAATATCAATAACGCTGATAAAACTGGGGAACACTATCTTTGATCTGCTTCGGCGTTCCAGATAAATTGTTTCTTTTATTTTAAGCAGAATTACAACAATGAGCTGAAACTAAAACGAAATTTATTTCGCCGGAAACAAAATTCTGTGAATCTCACGTTGCGAGTGTGTTTTTCCATCAGCCTATTGCAGTGCCTCAATTAGCACAGAATTTTCATGCACATTATTTACGTGATGAATTGATGAGGTGCCACGTCCTATCTTGGATATCGTTCATATTAGGTTAATTTATACGCTGCACGTGAACTTTCAGTGAAACGAATCCAATGTGCAGTTGGTCGGCGTCAATATTTGTATATGTTCCAAGATAACAGCTCAAGTAGAGTTATTCATGAGCTTCTGAACGCCTCGATCACGCAATCAGCTTTGCGACGAATTAAGTGCGTCACAAAATGTGGGCTCGAAACTCATTAGAATCCCTGATTAAAGTCACACTTGGCAGAAAAGAACACTAACAAGCTGAGCGGTTTAAGCCTGCCCAAAATAGAGTCTCTGGCATCCTTGATTATGGCGCCGATATCAAAGACCAGGAATATCGACCCAAAATTGTTCTTGGGGAACATAATCTAAATTTCTTCCATGAGAGTGCGAATTGAGCGAGTATCAAACGCCCAGTATGAAATCTTAACAAAACTGACAATCTTAACAAAACTGAAAATTTTTAAGTTATATGAACTCGAATTTGAATATAAATCACGCGAAATGCTAGACGATATTCACCGCAAAATCAGTTATCCTATTGAATTTATTTCGAGAAGCGTTAAATGAAATTCCAGACAGGACATTCTTGAAGCATAAAAAATGCTACTATATGCAATAGAATGAATAAACACTCCTTAATTACCACGAAATAATGAAATGTACGCATTTTGTTCCCTACGATAACATCCTCAATTCGGTATTTCGTTGAAAACTAAAAATAAAACTATGAAATTTCCCATATTCTGCAATCAGAAACTTTAAATGGAAGGAAATACATGGCCAAATTTCAGCAAAGTTCGTTGCAGTTAACCCTATCGACGCGTCGAATCTCGCGAGCAACTTCGTTAATAAACGTCTAAATGATGAAGACGTGGCTATAGAACCCAGCAAGCAGGTATGGTTCCACTTCATTTACTATACAATCAGGCGTCGTCCGCAAGTGCGTATCAATTTAGGCATCAAGACACGCTCCAGAAAGTTATCGCCGTTACGACGGCTCACTGCGATATTATCGCAGCAGGGGTCGTAAACAAGTGATCGTGATGAGATCGTTAGAAGCAAAGCACTATAACACATGTTTCGCAAGGTGCTTTTGAATGCGATTAATTTTCATTTGATTGGACCACTTTTTCATGGAACAATTCCAATACGAGTACCTTTATAAGTAACGATAAATTCATTAAAAGAATAGGTGTCGTAATATTAATTGCGTTGTCATAATTAATGTAATTTTGTTAATGGAATTCAAAGATGTCAATAATTTAGTTAGGATTTGTTGACCGTATTATATCAGGCAAATTCGAGTAAATCGTTTACAAATTATGGAAAAAATTTGCCATTAACAGGTTCAGCCGCTTTGATCCATGACATATTAACTTGACATAAATATTATTGTTGTGTTCTTGATTCTGCATGAATCTTCGTTTGGCTGAAAGTTCATCAGTCAAGGCTCATGGCCATTAAATCAGGGTTAACTTCACAGAAAGTTCAAATTTCGTCAGCCAAATAATTGAACCGTATTAGAGTCGCGAGCATTTCAAATCAGTCTGGTCTCGCTATTCAATGCGATCAACACAATAATCAATACTAGATTTTCAGTGAACAGATGAAATATTTTGTAAAAAAATGCTTCGCATCAAAGTGAAATCAAATTTTTTAACAAAAGCCTGATAAAAGAGTGTGTTTTTCCCTAAAATTTAACCATCGTTGATTTAATTCGACCCGCTTTTCAGACGTGGATACTATAAACTAAATGTGAGAACCCAAAATTGAAATTCAACAACTTGCATATCAATAACATCAGCCTAGCTGAAAATTTATAAAACTATACCGCATCGAGATTCGTAATTTGTCATATCATTTTTGTTAAAATTATCATTTATATAATAATAATCCTTACAATGGTTGCAAATCCTCGTACACATGCAGAATATTCCTACCTATACAAAGAATTTCTAAACGAGTTATACCGGAAAATAATTACAACCTTGATTTCAATAGGAAAATAACTCAGCTATAAAGCATTGATTCTCTAACATTCACTTGATCTCCAATCCTTGATCTCACTGGTCTCCTTGATCCGGCACATTAGAGATTGACCAGAAAGACAATTTATATTAATTCATATAGCATAATTTCAATTTACCGTGTCCCGAGATAAAAATTCCAAGAAAAATCTGGCTGTTCTGCACGCTATATCAATGCAGGAACATAGATATCTGCTTTACTTCAACAATATTCATTTCCAACCCAGAAGTTTGTGTGGCCCAAAATCGAAGGAGTTGCGAGTCTCAATCGAAGCTTTCACGCCACATTAGATATCCATAAAATAAGATTGAGATTAAATTGTGCCATGAGATTGAACTGTGTCATAAAGTTGAGAGTCACGCCCTTACAGCTCAGTTGCTATGAAGACTAGTTCAATTTTCACTAAATTCTCCACATTTCCTGAGATTTTGAGAACACCCGAAAGGACATAGTTTAGCTGGTAAATTTCAATAAACACTCGAAAATCATGTTCTTTTAGAATTTATCATTGAAGCCACGAAGAATAGAAAGCAAATTATGAACCCTAATTTATTACAAAGGAAGAAAAATAAATTCTGCTGTTGATTGCGTCAGAAATGATAAGAAATTGCTTCGCAATAAACCAATTTCGTCCATTAAGTTTTCGTTCAACAAAAATTTGCGTATAGTCTAAAATTTATTTTATTTACATTGAAAAACGTATATATTTAAACCATTAGAGAATGCAAGTATAATAGCCTGAAAACAAATCGTGTCTTCCTTCATACAAAATTGCGTTTCCATTCGCACATTTTGTAATTGGTTTCAAAGCTTTGCTTTACTTCAACGAGCTAACCCTGCATATTCGCATACCGTCTCATTCTTCTACTGCGAGGCAGATTTATATACGTCCCATTTATAACGGCTACAATACGACTCGAATTAGGGCAAATAGAAAAGTTTAAGTCGGAATGGGAAGACTGGTGGTAATTTTCATATAGACTTTGAAATAAGATTTATTTCTTATAAATCTCATTTCAAAATAATCTATTTTCGCTAGATTTATATCTATATCTGACTTCAAGGCTTCAATCTCTTCATTCAAATATATCTATCTTTTCATTGAGTGTAACAATCTACCCTTACAAGCGAAAAAAAGATTCACTGCTATATTCTTATTTCGAAGACATTGTGATGCTATTGTTTAGTATGAATGTTGATCTCGTTTCTCTTCTGCATAATCCACGGGCTTCACACGCCTGTGTTCAAAACAACGGCATTGCGATCGATGCAGAAGCGAAGCCCGGAGGTCGCGATCGCGTGTGCCAGAGTTCAGAAGACGGGAGAACGACCGACCAGAAGTTGGGCTGGTCACACCAAAGTCACGCAAATCATTGAATAAATCACAGAGCAGTATGGCTGATACCAGACAACCTGCAATTAAGGTCGTTACCCAAATAAAACTTACGGTGCATGTGGGTGGTTATGACACCAAGGTTGAATGCTTAGCGGTGGCAGCTGTGGCAGCTTAAATTTTGCAGATTTAAATCATGAGTTGTTTCAAATCTTCGTTTTCTCTCTTTGCGCGTTGACGAGCTTCAAAAAGACTCATCAATGCCCTTTGATAATAAATGCTGAATTATTGCTAGATGTTGAGGATGTTCAGCAAAATTATATGCCAGCATTGAAACATGCGGAGCGAATTATAATTTAGGGATCAGCACGATTTGGGCTAAAATATGAAATCGATTGCCATGCAGAGCTGCTATATTTCAAGTAGGCCAAACATAAATTATGGGAATTGAAATGATTGACACATCAAAGTTTTCATAAATGGAGCAATCTCTCAGGGAAAGACGACTATTAATTACTCCTAAATTCAGGGATATCATGTAATGCTGCCGTTAAAATACCCATTACTACCAGCATCTGCCTGCTAGACTAGGAATTGTTTTTGTTTCTACCTCTTGACGAGATAAATTTGTATATGATTTTATTTTCTACGATTTCGATAAAGTTTATAAACACAATGCCTTGAAGAAAATAAATGAAATCGTATATAGAGTCGATTTTTTAAATCTATTATTTCCCATACAACTTAAAACAACAGGCTAAAACAATTGAAGCTTGTCTTGTTTTCTTTCCATTGATTACGCTGTTTGAATCCGATTTCTGTCAAATGAGTATTTTTTGCGAATGTAGCTGGCCGAACTCAGTGGAAGTTTATCCGCAAGCCAATTATGACATTAGGGCGAAAATTTAAATTGCACAGCAGAGTGTTGGCCGAAAAAGTTCCAAGTTTTTGAGCTACTGAGTGAATGTCAGCTGCATTAGAAAATTACAAAGTTGAAACTGAAATAAAAGTTTCAGTTATTGCATTATGGAGGCACTGGGATTTTGCAAATTGTTATAAACGTGTCCCTGCACTGATTTTAGAGAAAATACATATAATGGAAAGAAATTTCAATTATACAATACGAATTAAATTACTGATTTTATAATTATTTCAAGAGATAAAACTGTAAAATTTAGTTTTTATATAAATCACTTTTTGTCCGCCCATAGATCTGCATATTCAAGCACAAAATCAAAAGTAACAGGGAAATACACCAGAAAATTTGATGTTTTTCTGAACTCGTTAACAAAAGGAACATTTGAGGCACGACTTCGAATTCATCACAAGAACATCATGGCTTTGCTGTGGTAAATTTCAATTTGAAAATATTTTACTTCGATGTCCGGCTAGCAGATACTGAAAGTTCAAACATCATATATATATACCTGCATCATGAGTAATAAATGTATCTATCATCCTATTTTGACTTTACCCCACATTTTGTTTGAATTATTGGCGAGATAAAAATAATCAACTATGAAAATGAACTTGAAGGCCTTATAAAAGGTATCATCAGCAACACGCTGCGGAGTCTTCGCATAAAAAACCATGTCAAAATAATTAATTCCATTTCAAGTGCTCACCCAGGATAACACGCATAACATTTTTAAAGCACACCAAGAAAAATTAGATCACTCTGAATTTAAATCATTAATATTTAAATATACAATTTTAATATAATCGAATCGATGCCAAAAACATGATTCACAGAAAATTACTTAATCTGGTTTTGTAACCTATTTCTGGATATGGGGTAAAAGTTACTTTTAGAACTAATTGTATTATCATTTGAAAATTATTTTCAAATAATAGAATTACCTCCAACTAATTTTACCTTGCGGCCATGAGCTATTCACTCCATCATGCATCTCCCGTTACACGGCCCTTTGCTCAGGTTTCGAGAAACTCGGGATTCCTTATCGGGTTCCTCTCGAGCCCCGAGCAATGAATGTAAATTTTCACTCGGGCAAGAAAAACGGCTTCCTGTTCTTCAAAATATTGCTATCACGCTTGCCTTCACAATTTGCCGCTCGCCCTTGGTTTAGCATAAATTCGCCCCAAGAAAGCATTAAAGAGAAGACCAAAGACTCTCCCTGACCGTCGTCATCCTTCATGATCTGCGGTATGGGTAAAAAACTTGTGTGTAAATACAGTGACAGAAAACGATTCGTTTCTGTCCAATTTAGAATGCATGCACAAGTCCACAGCATTACCGGTGACGAGGAAGAAAAAGACATCCATTAATATGGCATCTTTTGCTGTCCAAAGTAACTGGCGTCAGGAAAACCCGCGTAAAGGCAAGCTTGACACGTCATATTCAATACAAAGGATATTTTTGTGTTCATGAAAACTGCTGTGATGCGAATCCATATTACAGTCACGCTTAGAAAAGCGTTGGTTCTAGTAAAAAAATTAAATTAATGCTACGTAAAATCGATTGTGCACACCTTTGCCTAATGATAATCACACTTTTACGTAACGAACTTTTTTATAGTTGCTTTACCTGAAAAAATATCAACGCGCTTAAGAGTTGTAGGTGCTCCCAACATCAGTAAAAAGGAAGATTTATTTTCAGTCTCTCAAGATATAAGAATAATTGTTTTCAACGTTAAAATTTATAGAAATTTACCCGAACCCGAGGAATGACTTGGCATTTTCTTATAAATTACTTAGGAGAGATCCACTAGATTTTCCTTTTAAACATGCTATCTCACGGGTTCGTTTCTAGACTTTGGTTCAGAATCTTTGAAAGTGAGTTTGCATTAAATCTTCCTTCAGTTTTTCTCATTGGGGTCCGCATGACGGTTCTTCATCAGATAATAAAATTTTCACTTAATATTTTGCTCTAAATAACATCGCCAAGATTCCGGGATCAAAGTCATGAGATGCCAATTTGCAGCAAGTCCTTATTTCACATCAGGTTTTTGATCATCACGCAGCAGAGGATGATGTTTTGGCTTACAGATATCATTACAAGAATAATAAAGAAACCACAACTGAGGATAGTGCGGCTAAAATGATCATGACCTTTAATGGCAGCCATGGCGTTTGATAATTCCCGAGGTTGCATTAGACGCAATGCCTGCACCTGCACTTAGTACTTGGCTGCCGCAACGTGCCCGGGTACAAGCAAGTATAGCAATGGAAACTCCAATTATTGTTACTTAGGCTTTTTATTGGACTAGCGATTTTGGGGCTTGGATTACAGAGCTCGCTGGTGCTGCTGTAAACTTGTCGGGAATCTTGGAGGCGAGCAAATTACGAGCCGTTCTAACGTGAGGTCGCGCTCCAGATTAATGACATCTGCCGGGGCTTCCTGAGATGCACAGCTTCAACTCTCCTTATCTAATTTGAGTTCAGCCAAGAAAATTACAGAAGCCAAATAAATCTTTGGCGGCGAGTGCGGCACGCCGGCCCATTCGTGCCATAAATACCAGCCAATGGCAGCGAGATTCTTTATCTGACTTCAAGGCTTATTCCAGCATAGAATAATCTCAAGACTGCACGCAACGAAAGCTCCACCTGCTGCTGATTGATATCAATTTATTGTGAAAGCGAAATAGAAAATATACTCGGACCAGGAATTTCTAGGACTCGAGACATGTGCTGTAGTGCGTGAATAAGCTCGCACATTAAAGGAACATGTATTTCCATGAATAAAAAATGCGATTGAGTTTGATTTAGAAAATTAAAAACAGAAATTATGGATAGATAAAGCCTTCGAAACTCGGCACTGCGCTCACGATTCCATTCAGAACAGTTTGCAGGATTCTGAGATGAATCTCTCAATAGCTTCAATGTGAATCTTTAATTTGAAGAAATGGTAGACAAGTATTGTAACGGTGATGAACATTTGAAACTTACAGGCCGCATGCAGTAATTCGCATCGTCGTAGCTAAATACTTCCATTATATCGCAATATTTATCGACAGTTCAGACGAACAAGTTTCTAATAACTGAGCATCTGACGCAGTCGTAATCTTCATGAATTTTTACGCATAGACATCGAGCATCGCAGGACATCCCCTCTTCAAGTCTCGCTTCATTTCAAGAAATATAAAACCTCGACAGCTCAGGAAACCTGCAGCCGTACAAGAGACATGACAAATAGCGAGCAATGCACGCGTAACGATAAAGTCTGGACCCCTTGCAGAGAGCTTGCGATGAGGTAAACATGTTTAAAAAGAGTGGCAAATTTCCATGGTGTGTGACCTGACGAATTCCCACATGACGATTGTTTGTTCATGTACGAATTGCAGGTGAGTTTGAAAGGAATTCTGGCTACTGCGAGTTTGAATGTATTAATGCAAATTATTAAAGAGGGAGCTTTTTGTGGAAATGTAAACAGTCCGCGAATGAGCTTTTCGCAGCCAAACAAACTTGGAGAAGCAGTCAAGCGTGGAAAACCGTGCGATTGGGAAAAGTATAAATCTAAAAGTATAATAACTTTGAATCAACGTTTATATCAATCGAAAGAATTTCGTTTTCTTAGGATAGTATCATGTTCACTCTCATATTGATTATGCGTATATTCGTAATCGAAACACAAGATTGCAGCAACCAAATAGGAGAATCTAATTAAGTATGGTATGGACCTCATCTGCAATTAATGGAAACAATTTTCGCCCGCTAGTTTCCTGCACATTCTCACCTCACATGGATCTCACACGTACGAGGTCGACGCTATGCTTATTCCAGTTCATCGCGGTTATGGAGAAAGTTTTCTAATAATTCGACAAAAAGTTAATGGAAATGATTTCAAACGATGCCACCCAAATCGAAGTACTGACATACTGCAGCGCGTTACATTTCCAAACATTCAATCAGTAAAATATATGAGCGCCAGTAAAACTGTTGAATGGAAATGGCTTGAAACTAAATTTCAGGAATTCATATGTTATTTACAGCGACCAATGAGTTATTGTAGCGCTCTGGAAAATTCATCTAATATGAAGTGATACGTCGGGCTGCTCGGGCATTTTATATTTGAGAATCAGTAGTTCAGCCAAATTAATGAGCAAGATTCTTTTAAATTTGTTGAAATTATAATTATGGAATGAAATATTAAGCTGCAAAAAAATTTAAATGTTTCAAAATCATCACTTGATAGAAATGAAAGGGTACCAAAGTCGATACCAATTTTGCGGAAATGGGCAATGTGAAACTTTCAAACAAACGATTTTCATTGAACTATAATTAACTTCTAACATATTTTAACAGAGAGCCAAAATGTAACAAAATATATCACTGCGAAATTGTGTAACTGCAATTTAATTTTCTGGCAGGAGTTTTACATGAGCTTGCACCTATTTAATCGATTGCTGAAATTTTGAATCAAATTACTCTCACCATTGTTGTTGTTATTGAATGAAGTTTCATCAAAATTCATACTAGGAGAAAAAACTTTTTGAATTTATTAGAAATCAAAGTAACTCCTTCGATCAAATATTTATTGAGCCAAGAACTGGAGATTTGGCTTCATGCAAATCCGGGTATCAGAGATGATTTTTACCCCCGAACTTGCATCCGCATAAAAGTTTAGTTCATATAGACTCACTGCTTGTTTGGCGAGATAAAAGTTGTCCTAGGAACGCTATGATCGAGTGTGTTGGAATTTCATCTAGAGCAGTTCATGGCTGTAAATCTTCGATTTACTTGGCGTTTGAAAAAATCTATTTAGGAAGGCATAAAAATCGGTGCAGTTACAGACGGGTCAAATATTACTTAGGCCCTTAACAAGGTGTATATCGATTAGTTAATCCCTAGACAGACATTATATATTAGTACCTGAATTATTACGTTTCCTTGAAACGGGGAGTTTCAGCAAAAAAATGTCCATCCGGAGCAACGAGAATTCCTTGGACTGACTAACAAACTGCCTAACAATTTCTATTAATAAAAACCACAGTGCTTTCTATGTTTGAGAGACTAATTGTCCAGTGCAGCGAAAAAAGCACGATGAGCTACAAGTTATTAGGCGAAGAAAGCAGCCAAGAACAACGCAGTGCAACTGAACCATCCCATTCGCTACAATATAGCGTTGTGCACTCAATCTATCCTGCTCCCCGAGGGCTGGAAGGCGAGACTTATCTAATTCCATCGTAATTAGCTTAGGCAAGATCGTAACGTTAGCAGATCCTTTCTCCATCCATCGAAGTGTGTTGGCTTAAGAGCTCGTAGCTACGCTGTTTTATGGATCTCGACGCTACGCACGCTCTCGACTTGAAAGGAGAACAACTTACTTGAAATCTGCCCATGGGTGCTTTAGGGTTTAAGGATAAGACTACAAGTGATGGGATTAAACAGACCGACTTGGCCTACTCGAGTCCAGTATAAAATATCGATCGATCACGATATTTGCATGCTCTTTTCCACTTAGGAAGCATCGATTACGGCCCTTTATGAATTGATTAATGAATTAATGAGAGAAAACAAAGTTTTCTGCCCACTATCAACTTAACGAATTTTCCTTTGCAGGAGATATACTCAGACCAGAATTAATGCCAGTAATTCTTAAAATGAACATGAGTTATGGGACCAAAAGAAGATATTTTTATCGAAGACAAAACCTTTTCACTTCACAAACAAATGAATGCAAAACTGCTCACTCATGACGAATTAATAATGTTGATGGCATTGAATTATACATAACGGAAGTAGAAAAATAGTAAGACTTATTGTGAGTCAGGCTGTTTTTTGACGATTAGAAGCTCTAAATCAGGCAAACTTCCAATTTGAATGCATTTGACAACCATACCTAAGCTTGAAATATGAGTGATTTTATAATTCACATGCACTGGCTAGCATCGCAATATAACACGAAATATTTTTTTCTCTGGTCCCAGGAATGATAGAAAAAAGGTACATTAATCGTCGTTATGTAATAGTTAAATCACCGTAGCCGGTAAGTTCGCTCAATTAATTGCTATACTGTGAGGAATCTAGAATGTCCGTCGGTGCTCAAAATGAGTTTATTGCACGTTGAAATATATAACTCAATACCGGATTTATAAGGCACCGAAGCAACTTCCCATTAAGTTCCTTTGCTGGAATTCTTCCCAGAGGCGCTCGATAAACCGATGTACAATCGACAGCACAAGTTCGCCGCAGTATAAAAGAGAAAAACAATGCTAGGTCCACGACAAAATATCACTTCTGCGTTTGCCGATTGGTGGCCAGCGATCATCATTTATTGAATTGATGGTGAACAAACCAACGCATTATTGCAATTTGTGGTTTGTTTGAGCTACGAAATGGGATTGGCTGTGTGTCGAAGGATTTAAAATTTTGCCTTTCGTCGTTTTGAAATTTTCGGTATTGGATTATCGTAGTTCAAGGGTTTTTTTTCGGGGTCAGACCAAAAGCGCTGCTAGCGGCTTAAGGGAGGGGATTTGGGTCGATGTGACCAACATAGGACAGACATTTTCAACCAAATATTGAATAATTGCATAAGTGTTCATCAGGTTAAGGGACGTAGGAAATTTGATGCAGTGAAATCGTAGTAACACAAATGAACATTTTCTGTACAAATAATTGCAGGGAAGAAGAGTTCATGCAGGGAAGAAGAGTATATTATATTTGGACGTGCTAGAAAAAACGTCTGCATTTCATTCGAGAAACATAAATTGGTCTGATACGTATACGTCGTCTGGTTTAGAGTTATAAATGTCAGTTTTATGAGCATAGTCCTTAGTTAGAAAAATGAATGGAAGTGTATATACAAATGAATTATATAAATAGTAACCCTCTTTCTTAGCCAGAGCACGTGCAGAGAGCAGACGAATAACTATACGCCTTTTTTATGGGCTTAACCGAGACAGGATGACCAAATAAGGGCCTAAATTATACTACTATTCGAGCTAGATTTATATAACTAGACTCACTCATTTCTATGAGTGTAGAGTTATATAAATCTAAACTCATTTTTAAGAGTGAGGAGTTATATAAATCTACACTCATTTCTATGAGTAAGAGTTATAAAAATCATCACTCATTTCTACGAGTGAAGAGTTACATAAATCTCCACTCATTTCTACGAGTTATCAGAGCTGGGCAGCGCTACTTTGAAATGTAGCGGCCGCTACCGCTACCGCTACATGCTCTAAATGTAGCGGGCGCTACCGCTACCACTACAATTGCTTAAATGTAGCGCCGCTACCGCTACCGCGACTGAAAATGTAGCGGCCGCTAGTAGCGGCCGCTACATGTAGCGCGCTACTGCCCACCTCTGAGAGTTATATAAATCTAGTCATTTATGTCTAGAAAGTTGAAGCTCATGAGTGCGCACGATAAGTAGATGAAAAGTCTTCATGAAAACACCTTTGACAGACACCAGCTATACCCTAAGAAATGCAAAGTGTACTAACATTCAAACAATTATTGTTTGTCGACTGAGATTTGTCACAGCCCGACATTCTTTAGAACCTCGGAGCGCCAACACACCTGGCGAGAAAGAACAAACTTCATCAAAGAAACAAACAATGTGAAGCAAAATGACTTTGAAGAGGATGTACATCAAGAAGCTTTCAAATGAGTTATTTTTTAAACGTGATTCCTTTGTTTTATGTACATTTTAAAATTATCTATTTGCAAATAAGTTCCGATTGAAATTACACGGAACTTTTACATTTAGCCTTAAAATTTATATGAGAAGACTTACTATGAAAGTTGAGACGAGATTGTGGGGAAACATATGTCATGAAGACAGACTGGTTTCTGGAGATAATGTTGCGCCGTCTAAAACGCTGCTAAACTCTATGCCCATAATCATTTTGATTGTAAATATTGAATTCTTTGCGAAAATATCAGCCAAAAGTAAGATTATCCTGAAAATTTTGACGAGACGTACGAGTGAAACTTGATAAATATTATAATAACTTATGATATGTTATTCCATAACTAATTTCTGACAACCAGACTGCACTTGATATGTCAAGCTTCAGTTTCCTCTTCAGGATGGATAGATTCTGCTAGAACATAATCTTTTACTTGTTAATTACCCAGGCAGAAAATGTATTTATATGTAAGCTTATTAAAAGAATTGCTCATTTAAAAAAAACGATATCAACGGAATTTCATGAACCTATTCCAGAAACAGAAAAATCCCACTCTGAACACTTGTCTTACACAACATGAAAAAGATTGAATTGAATCACTTTATTTATTCACTCAAATTATTCTTGAATCTCAATAGAGCATTAGAATGGAAAAATAAGCTCCGAGTCACACAGACTTCTTCGAATTTGCAACACGTGCACCTCCGTGAAAACATTTCCCGCTGGAGGGTAGCAGGAGGAGCGCGAGTCTCCCTGAATGCCCTGCTAAATGACACCACTCAGTCTGGAGCGTGTGACTCGGCTCATGAATTTTGCCCGGCGACGTCAAGCCACCAAAAGAGCAATCGCCGTAATGGAGGGGCTCCGAAACTCTATACTTAGGAACCAAGAACTATATAAACGGTATGCGCTGCATCCTGTAAAATAATGGCAATTGATAAAAATGTCATTTTATTAAATGATGGAAAACTTTTCGACCCATCAAAATGAGAATGCAAAAAGGGACTTTGAGGGAGAAGTTGAGCATAAAAAAGGGAGAAGTTAAGCACAAGTCACTAATACTTGAGTTCTATATTTGATTCGATGAATTCATTTTATAAAACTTGCTGTACAGTGAATCGCTCAATCCATTATGACATTATTTGGTAATTAATTGTTACTTGATTGTATTAATGCCAAAACTAGCGAAGGGTCACTAATGTATATATAATTGTGGGCATAGAAGCAGCACCTATATAAGGAATGATTTAATAAATAACTGATTAATTATTAAAGCGCAGAAAATAAAACCCTCAAATGACACACGAAGTAAAAATAGACTCGATTCAAATATATTTCGTGAAAATTCATGTTGGTAGAAGAAGTCCAGAATCGAGGAAAGTCGATAAATTAAAAGCTGTACTGAATCATCTGGATCAAAAATTGCGTTGCAAAATATCAAAATAAAAACAGCGCTCCGACGGTGTGTAGCATGGCCATCGGTGCGCTATTTTCATTTTATAGGAGGACATATTCCATCGAAATTTGAGCTAAAATAAAATATCCTAGTAATTGGGATACACGCAATGCAATTAATATTTTTAACAGCACTCATAGCTGCATTGTTCATGAATATTTGGCAATGCGACGAAAGTTGCGCAAGCTGCTAGCATGGTTTCCCAGACTCAATCTTTCAGGTAAGGACTGATCAAGATAAATTTCAAAGCTCGGGCACGCACATTTAAGGTTATTTGAATAGCTGCGCGCTATTACATCACCTGTACAAAACCGCCATTGAAGAGCGAATAAGTTAGGTGAGAGCGGCGGCATGAAACATTATGACCAAGAAACCATTCATTATTCTTTATCACACAAACTTGGCCCGTAAGATTAGCAGTAGTGGCCCCTGGGAAGCTCGAGTCCATCTTATTAGCCATCAGCTTTGGTCTCCACGCAAGGGGCCTACCGTGTCTATTCATTGTGGAACTTGCAGGCGCAAGATAGAGAGTCCCACGGTCCCGATAGCCGAGAAAGATTCAGTCCCCCCTCTCACCAAGGTCTCAATGCATTAGAAGATTGAGTCCCCAGGTGGTGACATGCTAAATTCACATAATCTTACGTGATAAGGCTTCAAGAAATCTTCAGATATCTGTGAAATCTCGCAGAAATTCAAAATAGTAGTAGTTCACGCGCTAATCAATAATTTTCTGAAGTTATGTATATTTAGAAAAGGAAATTGCTTGGCTGCAAGGAGAGCGACGTAAAGTTAGCTCAATATATATTGTCAAATGAGGATCGCTAATTACGTTAATTAATTATTTTAGGTACTATAAAACTGCGGTTTCTTCTTCATTCCGAGTGTAGAGAATCGGAGCCAAATAATTCCTCTGCGAAAGAAAAGATCATGCGACTGAAAATGCTCTTAATATATATTAAACCAAATTCAAATGAAATTAGGATTCCGCAATTTATGCAAATGTTACGCGAGTTTCTTCCAGTGATAAAAAAGCATAAAGGCAACATATTCTCTTCGCCTTTCTTAAAAAATCACATCTGCAGCAATATTTTAAATTTTGCATGGTCACAGAATTAACAAACTGCAATCAGTAATGATTATATAACAAGACAATGATCCCGAAATACCTGTAAAAAACGCAATAGAACGTTCCGTATGATCAATTGTTAGCGACCAATTCGCGTTATAAAAGATCAAGGCCTATGCTGGCTAGACCACGCAGCACATGTTGGAATTCAAGCTAAAATTCAAATGTACTTGTATCTAACAGCACTAAATATTAGCATAATTTAAGAAAATATTGTTGATGGTTCTTGAGAGTCACTTAAAAATGCTCAACAACAAAACTAAACTTAATTTCGCATCCATCCACACTGAAAAGTTCGGACAAAAAATTGGCCCAAACCGACACCAGCCACAGCGCGCGTAAGGCAAGACACAAGTTAAAAACTCCGGTGACATTTCCAGCTGTAGGTCCAAATTGAAATTTCGCCTCCGTCGCTCGCGCTATTTCTGCCTAAAATACGACGCAATTGCCACATGAAAGAAGCTAGCTACCATTGTAAGCGTGTGACGGTGTTGGGAGCAGTAGCCTAAGTGCAGCTAGTAACAGACGATATCTGAACAAAACAGATACATAATTGATGTAGGAGGAGCTCGCTGTATATATGGAGCTTCCGACGCACAAGCAAGTAACAGCGAAGTGGATGCACCGCTGAGCTGCAAGAAGTGTGAGCTAACCTTGTGTTCACGGATGCCGGAAAATAAACACTAAGGGGTTGAATACAGAAATTCATTATGCGTAATAGACTACGACCAGCATTTTAGTTTCTGCAAGATTTTCAAAGAATGGAATAATGAGAAAGAACTGGAAGGACTTGTGCTGGTATTATCTTGCCCCATGAAGCAAATAACATTTAGTAATTCTAAATATAATATATTACACCGTTAGCCAACCAATAGCTTTCGGAACTGTAATTCATTATATATATACTAATTCAACTCCTTGCGATGGAGACACATTGTATCAGTTAACTGGTCGAGCGTGGACAAATGGAAAGCAAATTCCAGTCTGCATGCAAATTGCGAAGGCTTTTGCATGTGTAAGCAACCTTTTCTCGCGTCGCCAACGGTCGCTCGACTTTATTGAAACAATGTCGAGCGTTTTTCGAGCGACGTTCAATTTGCTCGACTCAATTTAGCTGCACCAAACCCGAGCTAATTTCAGTTTACGGCTGAATAAGTTTTTTAAATACTTTACAAATTTTAATGAAGAAAAATCAGACAAAATAATGAAAATAACATGCTGACACCCGTAGGTTTCGATTTCCCAAACCTCCTAGTTCACGTTTTGGGATTGCGTCATCCATCAAGATACGTTAACTTCAGTTGAATCTTTAGCAAGTTTAGCACAAATTTTATCATTTTGAATTGATTATAGTAGGCGCGATAGAATATTCTGGCTTAGCAAAATCTTAGGGAGCTCGCACCAACTGTAAATTGATGAATCCCTCGTGGATTCAATGTCAGAGAATCCAATTTTGCCCTAGAATGACGCAACACAACTATGGAATGGTAAGTATGTCGTCTGGCAGAGTTTTCTACAGAGAAACTAATTTACTGTCCTAATTAATTAATTTACTTTACAATTAATAGAGAAACTAATTTACTAATTTAATTAATTTTTAACCATACGACAGCCACTTCTGTTGCCTCGCCACTGGAGTGCATCACCGCCTCAGTAAGTCGAGGATCCCGATCAAGTTAGGCCAGTTTGCTCAAAGTTTACGCACGGATTAAAACAAGGTTTGCCACTGGCTGAGAACGTATGAACATCGCGTTAATTTTGATCTAAGTACATAACCAAGCCCATCACAATTCATTTTCTCGTTCATTTCTATTCTTTAAAACTTCATTACCGCGAGAGATTTTCAATACATTTTTCAAGTCAGTATGGGTTTGATGCCTGAAAAATCTGGGGAGGTTTCGGTAATCATTATCGCCCAGGTGTTAAAAAATCTCTTGACGCTACACGACTAGTCGAAAGAAAGAAGAAATATTTATTTGATTCATTATAGACAACTATTCCTCCGAGCATTAAATATCGCTCATCGTCATCCGTGGTATAGGACACCGCTAGCAAACACGCTTGACGCGGCTCTGGCAATTAATTTGAGGTTAGGAAAGGTTCAATACAGTTCCAAATACAATTATTAATAATTCCTTTTGACTGAATGCCATGACATTTACACAATAAAGTTCAGTAGAGATTATAGAATATACATCATTAAACCTAGTCACAGGCCTTTGACCGTAAACAACAGAAATCTCACACTTTTCTAATAATATGAACAGAGACTCGAAGATTAGAGCCTTCGACCAAGATACACAACTGACAAGAATAGAAAATTTTTTGCACCAAGTCGACATTTTCATTATTATACCTTCTCATAAAAGTAATAGTAATAATTCCTGATATTTTTTTCTCTTGGGAGCAAATACCAGAGTATAAGAAATTAAAGTACATCGTCTCGTTCAGAGCTTAAATGTATATCATTTTAATTAGTTGGGGGCTCTTTCATCTTTAATTACTGATCAGAGAATAGCATTTTCGAAAGGCCGGAATTCTAACAGGTCGACAATTGGGGTTTTCCCGAAATGCCGCTTATTGAAGGTCAGAGACTTAATCAATGCTATCTCCACAACACATAAGTAACAATTGTTGTCAAGGCATACATACATGTTCAAATAAAGGTCCAACTTACTTTATTGCGTTGCAGTGCAGTCATGCAGGAAATACATTAAATGTTTTTTGCTAGAAATAATATAGCAATACGAATACCGGGCAGGAATCTGGAATCATTCTTTATATCAAGGCAAACCCCTGCGTAGTCGCGCACATTCAACACAGAATACACAAGAAGAGGAGATTATATTAAAAAAAAAGAATGCTTTCATTATGTGCAGTACATGAACGTTTCTTGATTAATTGTTCAGTATTAAAACTTTCATGCCACTGTGAACCTGAATCCAGTAACTACGATCACTACTACTAGTTGACGGCGTGTTCCACCAGAGGCGATTCTCGCAACTACGATCACTGAACAACACCACAAACATCCTCACGACCTCGAAACTCGGAACGAAACTCGGAGAGGTTAATTGAAGATCCGGATTTTTTGTTAGTATCGATCGGGCTTTTGAGGTAAATTTATAGAATTTGTTTTTTTTTATTTAAATAGACAAAATAATCTTTTATACATCTCAATCTTCCAGAACTGGGTTTAAACCCCCAGAGATACGATTCTTCAAAACTATAATGGAGTTGTACTGTACAAATCGAAATAGTTCTATTCATTCATTCGAGCACAAACTGACAGGTTTACAATCTCGATTCGAGACGGATAAGTTCGATTCCATGTGTAATATGAAAATTCAGTCAATGGTGATTCTGAATGAAATTTGTTCGAATGTGCCATGGCCTTGACTAACAGCTAGAAACGTAAAACTTTCTTAGACATCCAAATATATCTAACCATGTTTGATATAATTACGAATTGTATTGAAATATCTCTTATTAGCTTCACAATTCGAATGCGAGGGCGGTATAGGATTGGAAAACAAAGCAAGACGGTTTTATATAAAGTGCGTTAGAAGTTCAAAGCCCAGAAAGCCTTTGCTTTTGCCAAAGCAAAGGAAATAGTTAGAGGCATCTGATACGTTATAAGATAAGTCATTAAGTAATTAATCAAGATATTCTTAAGACCAAAACACCATTATAGATCCTATTCACGTATTTTTCTGACGATGCGAAATATTCGAATGAGCTCTGCATCTTGAATACGATCAAATGCGGGATAAAAGACTAGATTTCAGCAAACAGCGTCATCATTGTGCAAAAATATCTGAAAAATACAGAATTAATGGTCGTGTAGGATATCTTGTTTTGGAAATGGCTGCTATAAATTTAGCATCATATCCACTCATCACTCAACATTGAAAAATGAGAAGCATTTCCACATTACTGAACACGTGAATATATTTATTCATACGTTTTTTTTTTCAAACGATCAAGAAAAAGTAATAGAATATTTGCAGTAATACACCAAACGATTCTATTTTGCATTCAATTTTCGATTAATAATTTGTGTCGACATTGTGCAACACGAGAAATCATTAGCGACCTAATAATAATGCTTTTAAATTTATCATTTACGAGCAGGTTATCTGTATAATTCTCGAAATGGATTCATTGAGAATCACATCGTCATTCCCGAACACGACTAAAAAAAACTGCTCATGTGGACCTCGCGCAACACCCACTCAATTAGTCGACGTAAATGGAACAATTAATACGGCAATCGGCTTTTAGATTGCGTGCTCTCGAAAATCCATCCATCAGACAGGTTCTGGCCAAGTAGAGTGCATTAGCTCGCACCGATTAGAGAGGCTGCGCACGACGCGTGTAATGCAATGTTTCCAGGGATTACTCAACTGAACTCTGATGACCGTGTTAAAATGAAAAGTTCAATGAAGAACATGCAAATTTTATTTAAAGAAAAATTGCACATATTTAAAAAAAATGATTTAATAATGAATTTTAAATTAAATTGTATACTCGGATGATTCACGAAGAGTAATCTTAAATTCTAAAAGTATAATGGAATAATAACTCAATATGATAGATAAGATATAGGTATTGAATTGTTTGTTGATATAATCATATTTTGAGAAAAAATTGATACAAATTTGATGAGTAATCTGCACTCGTCGGAGAAGCTTCTATACTGGAAATATTATCATTTAAAATTAATCTCATTTTCTGTTTTTATACAACATGTGTGCGAGCGTACAGTGTACTGAGAACAGCCGTGCAACATTCGAGTAGATTCTATTTCAAAATATCGAGTAAATGTTTAGTTTATAAGCGGATATAAATTTTTGCATACAAAAGTTTTTTTTAAGAAACAAACTAAATTAAATTTAATGAACAAATAATATCATGTCGATATGAAACTAAGTAAGTTTAAAGCATACAATAAAAAGCTACTTCAATATCAAAAGACTCAAATAAAAATCTGAATATTGCAGTCAAGTTAGAGTTTTTGTTCAGACAAAAAGTCAAGCAAGTTATATGAACGCGGTAAGCGAGCTGGAGCCCCGCGTATACTTGACATTATTTGCGCATTAGTGCCTCTGAACCTCTGCGCACTCAAAGCTCTTGGTAGAATTAAATTTGAGATTTAGTTTACACACGACATGAGTGGCTACTTAATAAGATAGCAATGTTGTCGGAGCTTCAATAGTGAGCTTTGATGGTATTTTGTTGTAGCAGTATTTATTTTACATACTGGTCGCAACATGTGAATTTAACTTCTTTCAATGTAAGAGTTACTCGTCTTTCTTTAAGATAGTACTGTATATATTACTTATCTTTCTTTAAGATACTGTATATCTATTTCTGAATTAATAATTGAACTTCAACAACTAATTCAATATCGTATCCAACCACTACAGATTTATAAAAAATTGATTTTTATTTCTAGCAATGGATTTCAAAAAGAATTTTACAGAATCCTTGAATAAATGAGCGATAGGATTTCTTGTAAGTAAAGTTTAAGAGACGTCATGCGTAAGAGAAGAGGCTCGTAAAGATGCAATAGAAGTAAATAAATAAATAAAGGGACTAATCTGAAGCAGAAAAAATGTGAGTTTATCAAGACAAAAGAAGCCTGTGATAATTAGGTATTTTAAAATATATGAGAGAGGCAGGCTGTGAGATTTTTCTATAAAAATATGATGCTGGAATTCAAAAGAATAATTTTTTATTAAATCATCACATATGCGATAAGTAATAACAGTTTAAATTACCTGAACAAGAGTAAAAACACTACGTATCTTAAAAGTTTAAATCCCAAGGATCCGTAAGTCATATGCAATGCATGATCGGTTTTAATCAATCTGAGCTGAGAAACACTATATAATTTATAATTAGGGTAATTTAATAAAGTAGCGCTATGCATTGTGCAACAGTTAAAAAAATGCAGGAAAAGCACATGTGAAAAATTCACAGAAAATGGCTGTATTTCATAAGTGGTTGTGCAGTCAAAGAAGCAGCGGCTGCGAGTAAAAATTCTCCCAACCGCGCCGCATGGTCTTCTTTTCATAGCATCTAATCTTTCTACGAGCATTGAATCTTTTCACTGGCAGCTGTGAGTTCTCGAGCAAACAAACACTTCAAACGCAATCCTAAGTCGCTATAGCCAAAAGAATTCATCTCCTCAAGGGACTGCCTTGCCTATCCAACTCATCGCGCTATCTGCAAGGGAAGTCTCAGTCGACGATTTATTCTTCTTATTCTTGAATGCAAACAAAGACTTCGCTGCATCCTTCGTCAACGTTGAATTGGCACGCGGATCGTACAATTCGCACAGACAGGCGACGTCGGTTACTAATGCGAATTCGTCCATTCACTATTTTAGCCTGTAATCGATTCTGCACGGGTTATTATTACCTGAATAATAATAAAATACTGAAAATTTTCAGAATGTGTTTGATTGGATGTTTAAAGTTAACCTAAAGAGCCAGTTTATAGGTACATTTGTTTCTCTGTACATACGGACTGTTTAGGTGAAATAATGTCTTATTAAACTTTTCGTGATGTACAGCTTTCAAATCTTCATATTATGTCATCAATCATGCCGATCCTTGAATTTTTTTAATTTACTAAAAAAATGTATCAATGATACGTAAACTTAACACAAAGATGTCTCGAAACCATCCTATCGCTTTGAGAAGGATCGTCGGTGTTGAAGAAACCCGTCACTGTGGTGATAAAGTGATAAAAATCTTAGCCGCCGTATCGACGGCAGTCCATGAGATGACGAACAGCCACCAATAAACCGGTTAAATTTTTAGGCGAGCACAGACCTGATTTGGATATAGGAACGCGCATGCAATAACTCCTTTTCTTAACGCCTCCTCGGATTTTTCCGACGAAATTGAGCCACTCGGCCTAAACTGTTCGACACGAATGTGATCGTTTCGAATTTTTCTAAGTTATAGGCAATCTTAAGTGAATTTGTCGAGTTCGATCTCATATATAATTGATTCGCCTACGAACCGGTAAGTTTTCTTGAGTGGAATGAACACGTTTCTGAACCAATTCGTCTTGTGTAACATTAAAGTTTTCTCACATTTTCATTCAGTTTATTCACACATTTGAGAGAGTTGGCAGCAGAATATGCCCTATTTTGATGCATACATATTTTTAAAAACAAGACGCAGAAATTGAAACAAGAAAGAGAAATAGTTTATCGATTTTAAGGTACCCGTTTTTGAAATATCTTAACATTAGTGAATTATGGCATCAAATTTGAACAAAGTCAATAGTTGGATATTTACTAAGCGAAAAAACATTGATACTTTCCCGTCTAGGAATTTACGACCCAAATAAAATCTGAGTTTATGTCATCACGTTATCGTCAAACATAAGCTGAATTAAAAACTGCCACCGTAACAATAACGTCTGGTGCCTTATTTTCCCCTGCAAAGCATGAAGTTCGAGCATTAAATTAAATCCAGAATAATGATAATTAGTTATTTTCTCTTGTCCTCATATCATCTGATAAAGAAGGTGAGTTTAGGTCTAGGTATTATCTGGATTCCTGGTGTATTTTATTTGCACGGCTGCTGCTCGAATCTTACTTGGCTTTTCGTAAGTGCGAGCGACTGCTGGTTTATCAACTATCAGTAATCCCCGATAACTCCCAAGCACTCACATTTATAATGAATAAATTAAATAACCTCCTTTGTTTATTTCAAACGTTGTGACTTCCACTGAATTGCGTTCCATATGTATACGCAATGGTGGAAATGTTTAAAATTAAAAGTTAAAATAACAGCACGGAAATGACTCATTTTTACATTTATTTTGAAATAATTCGGTTTATCTTTATCAACATCGCATGCATGAGTTGATAATTAAAATTTAATTAATGAAGCAGGACGCTATAAAGGCACATCGTTCAGGCGAGTGTAATGCAAGATGCCATCTAGCGGCCAACAGCGATAGCAAGAATTCATCAACAATGCGTATACTTCACTGCTGAAACATCGATGACTTAACATGCTTTACGCAATGGTCGCTATTAGATCGTCAGGGAAACGATTTCGATATTTGACGGGCTATATAGAATTATTTATTACTTGACGCATCAAATTTCCCTTTGATCTTTTAATTTTATCAGCATCCGATTTTGATTGAATTTTATTTCACAGAATTTAAACAGGGATAGCACTTCAGAATTTCATTTGTAGCTCATATCAATATGATTTTATTAATATTACTTTGTTTTGTACGATGCTTGCAGTGGTACAGCGTTCGGTACGCGATTGATTGCTGACTGCTGCTCCAGATCAAAGGCTTTGATGTTCACGATGTCTTTGGCGAGCCTGGCTACGCCAATAAATCAAACAGACACAACTATCACAGACAAGATACTCATGGACAATTACGGTAACGTAAATATATTGGCCAGGAACTATTCAGGCTTCGGACACTATGTAGGACGTTATTCAGAGATCGTGACCTATTATTCTGTTCCCATTGCAGTTGTGAGCGGAACCTCCTCTTTGCAAGATGCATTAGTAAATTAAGTGCATTTTTATAACATATGTTCAACTCTTAATTGTGTTGGCCATCTCTTATCTAGGATTGTTTATCACAGCCAAGAGTCTAGAATTCAGGGTAGACGAGCAATTTCCGATCATAGAAATTAGGTACTCTAACAGATAATTATTAAAATTTAACCTTTGATTTTTAGCTACAACTAAATATTTTACTGTCTCGCATCAGTATTATCTTGATTAATTAAATAAAAATAGCGTAATGATGTAGATCAAAATTTTTCAAGACGAAGTTTGAGTGAAAATAATTAGCACTCTTGAACTCTTAATTCAATTGAAACATATGATTTAGACCATCGGTTGATGCATTTTAATTAAATGCATTAAAAGGCTCATCAGAATAGTTCGAATAAAACTTCTGAAATATTTCGAGAGTATCTAGATCCACATTCCAATAAAATGTAAACATTTCTCTTCTAAATTCAACGAATTAATTTTCAGTGATAAGGCATTCACCCAGATCGTAATTATCATTCATTCACCCAGATTGTGAATCATTCACTCACCCAGATCGTAAATCATTCATTCACCCAGATCGTAAATCATTCATTCACACAGATCGTAAATCATTCATTCACCCAGATCGCCCAAATTGTAAATCATAGGCAAATTTCACACAATAAAATGATAGCCATATAATTCCGATAATAGATTCCCCTTATATTTCTGAAAATAAATTTTTCCATAAATCCACTGCGCAATTCTCAAGCGGCACAAACAAGAAGCCTCTTTCAAAGGACGGTCGAGCTCAAACCGATCGGCACAACCATGAGAACTGCGAGTCAAAAGTGCACATCCAATTCAAGGATCTTCACAATTCCTTCTTTAGTAATGAAACGACCATTAGGGCACTATTGATACTGTCCCATTTGTATGTGTTCTTCAAGTACGTAGAGGCTTTCATATGAAAAAAAATTCACCTGCTTCCTGTGCACTTATAAGCGTCATCAGACAATTGTTTTACCGGTAAATAAATATGCTCTAAAATTGAAAATATCCTAAATAATACCAACAAAATATAGCCCACACTCCATTTAAATAATTCCTTGCCAAGACAGAAGTCATTCAAAAAATCACACGACTCGATTGAAATTACAAAAATTTTAAACGTGTCATTCATGAAACTACCAAAAACGTTTACGTCAACAAGTGGCAAGTGCCTACAAGCGCTGTCCTTTCATGTCTCATGCATGAGCGTGAGTGCTGAAACTACATTTGGCTGCTCTTTTAAGCAATTAGTATTAAGTATTATATCAATTATCTGCCTTCAGTAATATTACGTGCTCGAGTAGCTCTCATCAGATAGTTAACCAGGGACACGTTCGCTAACTCTTAGTGCAGCGGATAATAACGTAACGCTCTAATTAAAACATGAATTTTAACTGTACCATTTCTCTGAAGTTTGGAAATGTCAGTAAAGCGCCTTACTGCAAGTTGGAAGAAAACGACAACAGTCGAAGTAATTCAATGAGCGTAGTAAAGATGGAAAATGGATTATCCCAAGGATGGAATAATGGCCCGAGTCTTTGACAGAGAGAAAATAATCGAATATCAACATTACACGGTGTCTTCCTTCTAAGAAATAAATAATGGCCAGTGTGAGAAGAGATCGTTTATCATTAAACTATAAATTAAGCCAGCACTACATTAGAACAGGTCGTGTGTATGTTATGGACGCTCATTTCGTGAGTAACATATGATTTCGGGTTGGTCATTATTAATGACCAACCCGAAATAATGACCATTATTATTAATGGTCATTATTATTGTTGAGCACATGATAAGATATCGCAAGCTGAACATTACAGTGAGCTCAATGTACACATTAATTAGCAAGTATTTTGAGTTCATCTAACAATAATTACGCGTATGTTGAATTTTACCTTAAATCGGAAATAATTTCTGTTGTCATGCACTGCCTGAAAAGTTCTAATAATCTAGTTCATAACAAACTCAAAATGAGATGACCGACACTACTCGTGATAATTGGTCAGAAAGCTGTTAGGTCAGCCCTTTAATTCAAACCTGCCCGAACTCAACATGGAATTTAAGAAAAGATTATAATCCCGTGGTGTCGCTTATTTCCAGAGGAGAAATTATAATCATTTCGAATCACAATATTTTTTCTGGCATGCTTTTAGCATCATGGAGTTCAGTTTTCTTTTTGTAATGTGGTAATTTTCGGAGAAGCTTGCGGCCAACATTATTCACTCGCGAAGAAGTAAGTTTGGTGACTGAAATACCTACATTTTATGCGTGACAGGTGCGCGGCTCAATTGTTATGCAACATAAAAGCAAGTTGAAGCGTCTAAATTGCACCCATGTTTGTTTTATAAACTAATACCAGAAGTAATTTAATAGCACTAATTTTATTAGGACATAAGGTATTGAAAAATGTGGTGTTCGTCCAGCATTGTATCATAAACATCAGATTTTTTCAACATTTTATCCACTAAACAAATATTTTATTTTAGAAGCAAAACAAAATTATTAAGTGTTGATTCCTAAAATCTAAACCTGAGAAGGCCGCTCCATCGTGGCTGGGGCTAAAAATGAAGAGACTGGATAAAATATTGAGCTCTGGCCAGAGCCAAGCCTTGTAGTAAATAATTTGTTTCAGTTGTGGAATTCCACGTACGGTTCAGTGGGCGGAAGAACTTCCTGAAGGTCAGCTGGACTAAACTGCATCGATTTTATTGTGAACACTGGAGACAATGAGCATCAGAAACTAGAACAATATTATAATGGAATAGATGGGAATTTTAAAATCAGGTTACGTGTGGAACCTACATTTTTCAGATCAAATTCAGTATAGGAAGCAATGCGAGTGAATAATTTGAAAATTGAGATTAAATACGAGAGAAAAACGTATATAATAACATGCAACACATAACATATTGAGCGTATTAATAGGCATAATCGCTCTAATGCTTCGATTGTGGAAAAAGTTTTTGTGCGCAGCATTATGTTCAGGGCAAACTTTCAATAAAGCGATTGCCATGCGACCTCCGAGTTTTACTCTGTAAATTAGCTGTTATTTATCAACATTTTGTGAACATCCTTACAGTAAAAAAATGGCAGGAATTCAGGTATGGGAAAATCTTCCAAACTGGAATGGAATTCAGAAGGCCTTATAACCCCTAGAAGCTGGGCCTTTTGAAAAAGTTTCCATGATTGTCATCTGCATGTAAGCAATATTTACTTCTGGGTAGTTATCATGGCAGAACGAAAATAAATAATACAACGCAATCATTGTAATTTTCTTTCATTTACATTCACCAGGAGTCCGTCTTAACGTTTAAATTATTAAAAATATTCATCAGTAGTATTGTGAGCGCTTGCAGTCGTCCCAACATTTGAATTCTATCAAGTAATGCGCCAGCGAAAGCAAGTTTCTTACGTATGATAATGACCAGACCGAATTTTATAATAACGTTTGCCACCAGCAAATATCATAGCTTGCGTGAATGTTAGTTCAGATAAAAAAGCACTAAAATTTCAATAATATTCTTCACAGGACCGCGCATGTCATTTATTCTTATCAAACTCTTACTTTCTTGATAGTAGATACTCATTAGCGCGCGTATGTGGTTTGATGTACGTATGTTTGCTTCCAATTAAAAACCGTCTTAGCAAATTCTCACCAGCGACAAAACAAGAATGAATAACGCGACTATATGACTCACAAAGGCAGTTTAGTCTCCATAGAAGCATGTGTGCTTGGAAAGCTCCCAGCCATTGATGTTAAGTTGTTCACCTGCCAGCTAATATATACATCAATTGTCAAGCGTGACAAGTTATCAGGTATTGGTAAAATAATCCATACAAGTCATCTACAAATGGAGTCGTAACCATATTGCGTCAATTATACGTCGCCGGCATCAAGTATTTAAATGGATTGCATGACGTGGCCGTTTGATCGACCTTTCCACTCGACCGCCTCCATCTTACCTGACCAGATCCGGCGATTAAGCAAGCCAGTTTTAGTACATGCGTCGGTGTGTTCATTTGACCAGGGTTCTGTTTCATTAAGAGCTCTTCAAGAAAGATATTGACCATTTGCTGCGATACGCAGACGATCAGCATGGACGTAAAACTGTGAATTGTTCTCGAGCGATAAATGGAGTGCTAATTTTTGGTAATTTTACGATCATTGCCTCAATTAGAGCTCTAATATACTCTGTCACGAAAATGTAATAATAAAGTGCACGAAAACTTTTCTTGAAGTAGCTTAAATGCAGATTAATACCGGTAATGAATCCTAATCCCTTCTTTTGGCGTGAGCAATTAACTAAGTTTGGCACTTGCCTTTCACGTGATATTAACTGCCGTTATGTTATACTAAAATGAAACTGGTTGTTGATTCAGGTTTTTATTTTAGGAGTGATCTATAATCGTGACAGGTTCTTGTCGAAGAGAAACCTGATTTAGTTGACAATACGGGGGCCGAGGAATAGAAATTCCCATATAACTAAAAACACTTTAAGAACCTTTTCAGTGTCAGCTCCAATGACGGAATATCGACGGCCATTATGAGACCAGCAATGTGCCGACAATCATCCATCTTTGACTTTTTAATCCGCAAGAGTTGGTTTTCGTTGTGCGGACAGCGGCATTTGAGGTCCGTCTTAACGACCGCCATGATGAACGTGAATTACGGTCTCATGCTCGCTCTATAGGAAGATGTGTGGCCATGAACTGAACTGATGACTCATCGTTACGCTTGATAACTTCATGCTTGACTCGGACCTAAGACTGGTGTTATGCAGGGCTGGTGTTATGCAGGGCTGGTGTTATGCAGGGCTGGTGTTATGCAGGGCTGGTGTTATGCAGGGCTGGTGTTATGCAGGACTGGTGTTATGCAGGACTGGTGTTATGCAGGGCTGGTGTTATGCAGGGCTGGTGTTATGCAGGACTGGTGTTATGCAGGACTGGTATTACGCAAGGCTGGTGTTACGCAGGACTGGTGTTATGCAGGACTGGTGTTACGTAAGGGTGGAGTCAAGTGTCACGTACAAAATTAGACTTTGCTCCAATGCACAGCCTCCTTAATTGAACGGTGAGGTACTTTGTTACCATGAATGGAACATTATTGTAGGAATGAATGCACTTTTGAATCCGTTATTTTTAAAAATGTAAAGTTTATTTTCAAGAAATATTATTCACAGGTCAAGACGAATAAGATGAAAAATTTTTTTTCAACAATGTTATTAGAAAAAGTACTTCAATTACCATGAGCCAATGTGCAAGATTTTTTAACGTGAAAAAAAATTATGAAGCTCCCCAGATTTAGGTAACACGAGAAATTAATCATTTAATTAGAAGGTAAAAGATAAAATCAAGTTCATAAATGGCTCAAAAATGTTTTATGTTTTTGGCACTTTTTTGAGGTACGGCTATTACGAGACTTGCTATTAAAGATGCAATGCCAGACGCACTGGTATATGGAGCAGTCACAGGGCACAATCTCCCAATTATCTCCATGTGACACATAAAGCAATAACGCATCCTCAGCAATTCTTACTGCAGCGTCCCTTAAACATCGCAACATTTTTCTCCACGATAAAAAAATTTTCCATGTCCTTTCTAGCGAATATTCTTGGCTTCTTCATCGCGTCAAGGTTTTCCTATTACTATGGCACCGTGGCATGGCAGCGGCATTGGGACCTGGTTTTTAATGCCGAATAGCGCCTCGGTTATGCGATTTCGAAAGCAAAAGAATATTGCTGGCCTCTGCAAATACATTCGTTGTAAAGTCACGCAGTAGCTAGAATGTAAATGGTCTCACACATAGAATAAGAAAATTCAATTGATAATTATGGACAATTGCATTCATTTCTTTAAAGCTTTCTTGATTAGGCCCGACGATTCAAATTAAATGAGACAGTGTTGTTTTTATTAATTCCAAGATTATCTTTTATACAGGAGCAATGCGAGTAATAAAAGGATATATTCAAACTTGAATTTTTTTAGTTCGTTTAGTTTAAATAGCTTCTGAATGTGTCCATGCATGGCTAAAGGCAAATTGCGACCAGATGGCTAGCTCACATTCCAACAGTGGGCTGCAGTTTCCATGAAGATTCCCAAAAAGTTGCCACCATGTCTCGCCGGCTCGGGGAGCTTCAATCACTTAGCAGGAAACTAATTTTTCCCTTCGGATATCAAGAGCGAGTGTGGAAGTTCCTACGCAATCGTTTTATTTTCTCGATGAACGAAATAGGAACGTTGGCTTCCTCGTCTTGCGCTTCAGTATGGAACGCTTCATAAACCCGTCTGAGATGGCGGTGCTCTTGGAAAAAGCGACGATAAAGATCGTCGCAGTGCTGCCTTTGAGGCGCATAAAAGTCTTCCATATAATCGACATCCAGCAACGATGCAGGAGAGCGACCGTGCAGATGAGCCATGAAGAATCCCTTAAACTATTCCCGAACTGCGGGACAATCTTGAGATTTCTTGCTTTATCGAGAAACGCTTGTAATGGTAAACCGGTTAACCACAAGATTGTATTAGCGATCTGGTCAAATGGTAATGCATAGAATTGCCTGAGAGTCCCTTTTTTGTAAGTAATTTAATTTTCTTATTTATGAAAACCTTTTCAGAGCATGAAGCATTTACAAGATGGTTATAATGGCATGAAGTAAAGGTAAAATATTCGCCAAATAAAAAAAGTATTCCATTAATATAGTAATGCCTAATGCCAAAATTTCGAGGTTTTCAAGATAATGCTACGTCATTATCTTGACGACAGTTTGAAGGGCGAGCGTTACTTACGCAACGCACGGAAGCCAAGCGATCAAGCGATCGACTTGACCCATGATTTGAGGCAAAGAAGTGAACGCCATCTACTTTTTATTTAAGCCTTTATACATAAAATAATCCCGGGACCTTATGGTTTTATCCTAATCTTCTTCCTAATTATCATGCCGACTGACAATATGAGGTCATAATATTAAAACGCATGCTGCTGAATTAAACAGTCAATATCAAGCTTATTATCGTGTTTCACCCCCCGTCACAAATTCGTGTTTAATTCCCGACATTCTTTCACTGCTTCATCATGAAATACCACTCGCAACTGTCCTATTCACTATTGTGCATCTTCACAAAAGATCCCATGTACATTGACCGGATTGTTGATCCTTCCCCACAACACTCATTGGCCTCCCCACAGCACTAGACTCTTCCCCCACACACTCGACGTCACCCTAGCCCCACTGAGGAGTCAGGTGATAGCATCTTAATGCGAAGCCATGACCTCAGGATCGTTACCGTCGTGCTTGTATTGAGTGGCCGCAGCTATACACAATAACTTGCATGGACGACGTATCTGCAACTTATGAATGGCCGGGTGTCGGCCACCGATGATTCCGCGACGATTCTCAATTAGAGAGGAGACCTCAGTAAGACCGAACGCCCAGCCCATATTCGAGTGGTGAAGCGCTGACAGGTAATTAGCGTGCACTCAATAGCGTGCCTAAACAACCCACCAATATCGGCTTATCTACCAGGGATCTACCTGGCCACGAAATATGGACTCGTGCTGCCCACACCTTTACCTTCTGTGCTCGCATTGTAATGGAAAGCATTTGTTTACAGTAATCATCCCTGGCTTAACGACTTCTCCACGACCGCCGTCTTGAGTGAGTAATTTACCGCTTTTATGTGTAGCCTCTTGTAATGGATTTCATCAGTACGTAGCACCTGTGCCAAGATATTACTCATTATACGAATTCGAGCGAAAACGTAGGTGTTAGATTAAAGGACCTTATAGGTAAATATCACACTTGAGCAAAAAATGTAGCTTTTGATCTCGTACTACCTGTGCGTAATACGCGGTATTTATGGCAACACATTTGTTATTATACGAATTAATGCAAAGAAGTACAGGTGTTAATTAAAATGATGAATTATGCTGTAGCTAAAGGATTACTTTTGATCTCATACTATATATCGGTTGAATTCAAATATCATCAGGTGAATCTGTTGAGCTCGTATTTTCTTTTGAATAAAATTCTCAGAAAATTTACCTAAGATGAAAGATGCATTTTGCAAGGACTATTGTTGGGCTCATTTTTGTACTAGGCATTAATCGATCTATTTTTTCAAGTTCTTCTATTCTTGCACATGTGGCCGAATGCCTCAGCTCACAATATTCTGTCATTCTTGCCGAACGGTTTGCGAGTGAAACTTATTTGTCTGAAGTCTAATTATATAAATCGCAATAAATATATGCGAGATTGACAGCGTAGGGCTTTTTCTTTACAAAAATATTGAGTAAACGACAGCGTTTGATTAATAAATTGTTTTTATTTTGATTAGAGAGAAATGTAACAATGTATCCATTGTCCTATAGAATTCGCAGATTCGAAAGAAAAGGGAAATAATTGTTACAAGCGATTCCTAATGATTATGGCATATCTCTGAGACTTTATACGTAAGTACCGAAAGTGTGAAAAGTTAGAGGAACATTTTCAGCTTGAACTTCCAACATTGATGGAAAATAATTTGTACATAAAATATGCCACATGGCAGAAAAATAACCCAAAAATCCAATTAAGTAATAGTTTGTTCATAAAGTTGTACTCAAGTGTGAAATTTCACATCGTTGACGGATGGGAAAAAGTTGATTTATAGTTTATTATAAATATTTTTAAAGAATCACATATCGAGCAGCATCGTTGTGTATATAGGTATACTAACTCAAATCAACTTCAAATAAGCCTGCACGAAATATTTTTCGTAACACATTTAACAAGCAAACAATAATAATAAATTATTGCTAAAGTATTTAAATTTTTATGTGTAGCCTGGGTGACAATCTAGCGTAAGGGTGCGAGGGCTGAACATGCAAACACTGTGAGTAATTGAAAGCAAATCCCCCATATACTGGGGATTACGCCCTGTAAGAACCTCTACTGCATTCCTTTTCATCGATAAAATAATATCATTTGCGGATTTTGATTGGATTAGAGGTAGAATGAGGTGAAGAATATTATACCTACCTAAAATAATATTACTAAATCCACTTGCGCCGCAGCCTATATGCCATGCGGTATAATCAGAATTGACTTGGTTATTGACCTCATGATGAATGGTAATTTAAAGTTATTTATTTTAGAGGGATGAATACAATGAAAAAAAAAATACTGTTGCGCCTATATATACCTTACAAGAAATTTAAACTCTCTACACGCAAGCTGGAAAATTTCAACCGATTTTAAAATTTTCGATGAGTACCTTGCTTTGAAAACTTTATAGGCTTAAGCAAAAAACTTGAAATGCGTAAATTAAACATAGGTCATTCAATTTTATGCATATGCGTGGTAGTACGTTGCTATATATTTTAAAGATCTTTTTCAAG
Organism: Hyalella azteca; assembly: GCF_000764305.2. Lineage (NCBI taxonomy): Eukaryota > Metazoa > Arthropoda > Malacostraca > Amphipoda > Hyalellidae > Hyalella > Hyalella azteca. Next base: position 110,666 of record NW_025941012.1, read on the forward strand.
AAAATCGAGCAGCCTCATTGTACTAAGGTTGAATTTACTGGAATAACTCATAACTCTGTGTAAAGCCATAATTAATGGCACTCAAATCAGCTGAAGTGTGACCAAAAGGTCTAATTCAGGTATGATTTTCAAGGAAATTCGTCAAACGTCAAGTTTAAAAGCTTGAAGCACGAGTTTGACACACAGCAGCGTGCGCTGTATCGCCGAATGCTCACGTTGGCACCAGAGAGCCTCACATTTAAGGTTCGTTTGCACGTAGATGACTGTAATATTGACTGGTGCTGGACTGCGTGCGTCGTGACTGATGAGAAAATAATTACAACGAGAGTCTCACTCAAAGGAGTTCTAAACTACACGAAGCACGTCCCTAGATAAGTGAGGGATAAGTGGACTTGAAGAAGTCAAAACTTGACTTTAGCCTTGTCACGTCGACGATAAGACCACGCGCAAGATTACAAGGGTCTGTTGAGGAGTCAAGTGCAGCTTCGGGGTTAATAATTACTCACATAAAATCCACAACTCGTCTCGTACCTAATTTTTGGCAATGACTAAGGGGATAGATATCATAAAAGCGTATTGATAGATAACGCTATTCTAGGTATAGAATAGTGTTATTACGAACCACTTCATTCAAGGCAGGTCATTCAAACTTCTTATTTCACAAATGTTGTCACAGGAGTTACACTTTCCGTTTTTCCTTTTTATCATTTCGTTGAGAAATGTTCACTGATTTCCATTAATCCGTGATAAACAAACAGATATCACCCAGCATTTAATTAATCTTATAAAGCAATATCTTATTTTACTGGTCATTATTTTCACTTCATGTTGTATCTTATGTAACTAATTAAAAATGAGAAAAAAATACACTTTAATCATCACTTAATTTGTTTAACGATCTCACCTGAAACACTTTGTGCTTCACGTGGGCGTCACTATCCGATCACCGCAATGTTCAGGTCTGAGTCCTGAATTTATATGGGGCTTTAGTTTGAATAGTTCAGTTCGTTGAAGCTACGAAGCTACGTTGAAGCTTCGTTCAAATTTGAAAGTCAAATAGCGGGCCCCATTTTAATTGGGGAAGGAACTTGGTGGGGCAAGGAAGAGTTTAAACCTGCGTCGCCGATTGTCAGGTAAAAAGTGACTGGATTTGAAACATGCTTGCTGATTGTAGGAAGAAAAGTTATGTAATTTGAAACTTGCTTGGCGATTGTAAGTTGAAGAGTAAAGTGATCGAAACATGATCGCGATTTGCGACCCTTTATAAAAAATTCATGATCACAAGATCATTATTAACGTCATTAAATGATCATTCGATGCTGGTAATGCCAATTAAAACGAATATGCGGGCAACGGGGCAGTTTAGGGCGGGTCTGAGAATTGATAAAAAATAAAAAATAATAATAAAAAACGTTGAGAAATGATAAATACAAAAATTAGAAGTCGATTCAACTTAAAGAATCTCTCAATAAGAGCTTAAGCTCATGGATAAATACGTCACGATTTAGTCAAGCAACATTTATCACAGCTTATTGAAGTCAACAATGTGGAGAAAATGCGATCCGTTTTTTTTTTATTTTTATTTACACAATTTTATTTGAAAATACGCAAAGGAATGCCCACAACAAGAGTATTTAACTATGCTGACTTTAGTTTATAGTTATATTTATTTGATCGGCGCTTCTAGCCAAATTCCGTTTCGTAGCAATGCCCACATCAATTAATAAACTAAGGCGATCAAGATCAAGAAGTCTCTTTGCACTGCATTATTCATGAACTTTGCAAACAATTAAGGGTTAGCAGAACATCCTCCTGACTCTCCGTATAATTTTGTCAAGTTCCCGAGCACGCGGCGAAGCTATTGGTAGTTTAGTGCGCGTCAGTATTCCGGCGTAACACGATTTTATTTCCTTCAGAATGAGCGTGAAAAGCCTTCTAACTGTATTATTTATTATCCATTCATTCAGAGGCGTTTACTCATCGCGTAATTCCTTTCGTAAATCAATTCATGAGGTATTGTACGTTAACCACGTTATAACGAGTTATAACTACGGAAGTATAACTACTAAGTATCTTGAATGATCGGATCGATCGTCAGTCATAACATTTCCGTCATCACAATTATTTGTTTCAGATTTCTGTAATTTTCGTCATCACAGTTATTTAATTGCTGCCTTCACAGTTAATTAATTTTTGTCACCACAGTTGTTTCATTATTGTCATCACAGTTTTTCTATTACTGTCATCACAGTTATTCCTTTGCTATTCTCACATATCTTACATTTTTGTCACGAAATTTGTTTGATTATTGTCATCAGTTTTTCTGTTCCTGTCATCACAGTTTTTTAATTGTTGTCATTACAGTTCCTTAATTATAGTCTTCAAAGTATTTTACTAAATGTCATCAGAGCTCTTATATTACTGTCGTCACAGTTTTTTACTTACAGTCTTCGCAGTTTCCTAATTAAAATCATCAGAGTTTTTAATTACAGTTATCAAAGTTTTTCTATTACTGTTATTACAGTTTTTCTATTACAGTCATCACAGTTTATTAATTATAGTCATTACAGCAGTTTTTTAAGTGTTGTTATCATAGTTCTTTAATTGAGTTTACTACACACAGTTATCTAATGTCATCACAGTTTTTTAAACATTGTCATCACCTTTCTTTGATTACTCTCATCTCGCTTCTCTAAATATAAACAATGATAGTCAGCGTCAAGCATGACGTTTACAATTTAAAATCATATTTAAATTTAAATACATCTTAAGAGTTTCAGTCGTAATATTGTGCAAATTATTACGACAAATGAGGCCGGATTTTCTCCCCCGAGGGCACCTGACTCATCAATATCAATGTGCGCATGTGCGACGCGCTCACTTCTGTGGCGGAGTAATTTTGGTAACTTATTTTTCTCTTAGTCACCAAACTTGCAGCTTGCATTAATAATATTAGAATTCGAAGTTATTTTAATTGTCTGATGCATGAAGGAGCATTGATTATCGCCAGAAACATGTAGGAATATTAATGATAATCAATATTCCTACTATTCCAATATTATAATATGTGTAATATTATAAAGAAAATGTACTGCATCATTTTCATCTTGAATGTAAATTTTAATCCTAAATTACTTTTGTTGGCATGAGAATTTTGCCAAGTAAATTTAAAATATCGAGAATATTTATTCTTCGAATTAAATATTCATGATTTGATTAAATAAACGCAAGACAATTATTTTGAGTGGATATATTCAAAAACTTTGATAAAAAAACGAACGTCATCAAAGGTTCGTACCGAGAATGTAACCAACGATCCCAGAATAAAGTTCATATGTAAATTTTAATATTTATAAGGCCTTCAATTACCACATATGAATCAATTGGAATAATGTCCACTAAACACTAAAATTTTTACAATGTAAAACTAATAGTTAGAGAATAGCTTTATTTTGATTGCATAAATAATTATTTAGGAAGACACACGTACAGGTAGAAAGTAAATTAACACTCAAGCATTGTTATACTCAACTATAATTTCGTATATTTTACATTGATAAGGCAAAAAGTTTAAGGAACATATAGAGCTGAATTTGACAAAGCTTTACTACGCAGACCTAGAATTGGAAAGAATTTGAGTCACTTCTAAGGTACTTCAGAATGACTATGTCAAGTCGATCTTTTATGTTGCTCAGGAAATCGCTTGCCGATATCACATTCATCGCTTACCTTCCCTTTGTGCGATGATATGATGTAGCGAGTGGGAATGAAAAGAGCTATTATACAAAGGAAAGAACAAATACAAAGGAACACAAAGGAAAAATACCAAGGAAAATACAACGGAACAGGTAAGAAGTACTACAAGCAGGCAATATCGTGTAGTTTTGCAAATAGATGGCAGTACCAAACATTAGTGCATGATAAACATATTTGTGATATTTGGTAGAAAATCGAGATACTGGCTGGTTGATTGTGGTAGTTCAGTAGCGTCGCTGCAAAGAAAGTGAAGGCGATGCAGGGAAAATCATAACTATTCGTAGCAGTCTCCATTGTGTTTGTTCGCAATAAATATTACAAATTCTATTACCCAATTTATCTTTTAGCTATTTATTATATACTATAAGATGAATGTATAACTTGACTTCGCTATAAAGCAGCATTCGCTGCCTCAACCAGAATTAAACATTTCAAGATTGCAGGCGCCAGTTAACAAACAACTACAATCATTACAATCTCAAATAGTCAAACTCTTATTCAACTTCTTTTTTCTGTGCGGGGAAATAATAACCACTTATTCGTAATTTTATTATTATTGGAACCGACATTGAAAATGACGACATGATGTGGCCTATTATAAGTCTCTGGTGAAGGATTGTTTGCCGAGACACAAACCGTAATTTTCCTAACATATTAAACAGTGATAAATGAAGATAAGAAGTCTGCCTTTTACGTACTTCAAAACAAACGCTTGTCGATATGAAACTTTACGACGTCCTCGACGAGTGTTTCATCATGCGAGTCCTCCTTCTAATTGAATGATTACGGCCAACAGGGAACTTACGGCGCACAAAACAAAGCGTCTTGAAATTAAATTAGTAGACAACCTCCTGCTGGTCGTGACTAATGGGAATCGTTTGTCAAGAAGCTTTTAAAGTTTATTTGGTGCATTTAAGCTTGGGAACATTTTCGTTTTTTATGAACTGTTCTAGCATCCGGCACAGTTTTATTATATGTCGTTGAAAGTGAAAAATTAATTTATGCTTCAAATTGTTATTAAGTTTAATGTTTCATTATTATTTAGATTTTTGTTAAGAATTATACGAGTATAACTGATACACAATTTCCTACGTAGAATTTATGAGCTTATTTTGATGTATTTTTAACACTATATCACTAGCAGGCTAAAAATAACAATTAAACAAAATAAAAACGGGATTGTTTTTATGGTTCAAATAAAACCAATGAAATTCTCAGCTGCCGTGGTTTCTGGATTTAAAAATGCCCGCGATGCCTGTTAGTTTAAGAAGAACTTGTGTAAAAATTCTTCGAAATCCCTTATGCAAGCACCGACAAGTTCATGTTCGGACACAAAGATCGCTACAACATCATGCCACTTTCGTTCGTTGAAGACTTTCTGCAATATTGCACGGCTACAATTTCCGCTACAGAAGCTCAAAGAGAAAGGACGAATTTCTATCGATGATTGATGATGAAGACCTTGAACATTCGAATGATGACAGACTACGAAAGACTACTCCGCACTTTTTGAAGTTCGAGAAAAAATACGAAAAATTTATCCGAAAGATTGTCAAGTAAAGGATTCGCGACTCAGCAAAGATGAAAAACTGCTGCAATAATTTCTCAGTTATTCTGCTGTAGCAGAAGGCGAGTTTTCAGGAGGTTTCGTATGAGCAGCAGTATCATCTGCGAATCACTTTGAAACGGTGAGGGACAGGATGAATATTGATGGCCTAGACTCAGCTCAATTCAAACGCATCACCCATTCCAATTTAACCATTTCAACGCATCTCCATCCATGCTACACCGCAGGCTTCACGTCGTCAGCTTGCGGCTACATAACAATAATTTTATATCGCTATTCTCACGCAATACAATAATGCTTCATCGACTGGAGCAACCATGTACTTACATCCGCCATACTTCAAAAAATTATTTAATTTCAGCTCGAGGCTCTTTTATCATATGCACATATTGTTTACATTGTAGCCAAAAAAAGGGGTCGAATGCTAATGCACAAAACCGTTGAGCAATAATACTACTACCATATTTGCAGCAGTTTACGACGAGCCGTATGATATATGCAAACACCTGCTCAAACGACTCCATTCAAGCCAGCAAAACCTTGAAACAGGTTCATATGCAGGGGGTGCTTCATTAATTCCAATTCAACGGTTCTCAAGGCTCCATGCAATGCGACGAGTTACCGCTCGATTGCACTGACTGTCACCATCACGGGTCTATTTGTTTATAGTTTAGACCTCTTAAAGAAACGAATAGACCTCTATCTTTAGACCTCTTTATGAAAGCAAAACATTCAAATAATAGGACCTGACTTATTTAAGTCTATAAGGGATGATTGTCATTTCATTCACATGTTCAAAGATTTACATTATCAATAAGTTAGCCAGTCTAAAATATTTTAGTGTGGGTCATGAGTGAAATATGAAATAATTTATTCAAATGACAAGATTGCCACCCAATCAAATATTGCTCTCGTCATTGATCAGGTGAGCGAAACGAAGTGAAGAGCACCACGTTAGTAGTTCACTCAAATAACTTCGTCAAACGACACTCCCTCACAACTGTAGATTACAAAAAATACATTAACACATACTGTACTGTAGATTACAAAAAATACGTTAACACATTCTACCAACGGTGCTCATTAAACCACTCGATCGACACTCTGAGGCTGATGGAATACGCAGTTCTCACCGAACTATATGATAACGCCGTGCTTGCAGAACTAATTATAAACGCTGTGCTCACAGAACTACTAGTAAACGCCGTGCTCACAGAACTACTAGTAAACGCTGTGCTCACAGAACTACTAGTAAACGCTGTGCTCACAGAACTACCTGTTAAGCGCTGTGCTCACAGAACTACTTGTAAAACATTGTGCTCACAGAACTACTTGTAAAACGCTGTGCTCACAGAACTACTTGTAAAACATTGTTCCCACAGAACTACCTGTAAACGCTGTGCTCACAGAACTACTTGTAAAACATTGTGCTCACAAAACTACTTGTAAAACGCTGTGCTCATAGAACTACTTGTAGAACGCTGTGCTCACAGAACTACTAGTAAACGCCATGACAATAGAACTACATGATAACGCTGAAGCTCATATAAAGAACTATTTGAGAACGCTGGGACTCAATAACAAATTAATTTGTGAACTTGATGTTCGTCCTTCGAGAGTTTGGCACACTAGTTCTTGCCTAACAACTTTCTCTTGTAGGTTCTTCCATAACGTCTGGACCAATTGCGTCGAAATCCTCAGAAACTTTTAAGTCAAGCAGGCTATAAGCGAACGAGTATTTCATCTTGACCGACGGCCCGTAGATCAAAGGACCCCAACAGACATCTGACGTTAAAATAACATTAATTCAACGTTGTTTCAACTTCATTTATCCGTTGTGACAGTGCAAGAAACGCCACGTGTTACCGATTGATCCCCCAGCCACCACACTTACCCCGATGAGTAGCACGCACAGTCTATATGGGCCCATTACACACATTACGTAAATGTCTTGACAGCTTTTTTAGATTTGTAGCATGCGTTTCTGCACTGAATTACTTTAAAATTAACCTCTGCAAACTGTAAAACTAACTAATTTAGCGGAAATCCACTAATTATGCTTAGTTTGTAATAACAAATATTTTTATTCGATTTACTTGTTCAATTGTGCGGTAAAAATGTAATAAAGTTGACGCATGACTGACTGCAATATCAACTTCAGAGTAGAGCAAGACTACTGTTAAAAAAACCATCGGGCTTCTTTAGGTGAGTTGAAAGATTATTCTACACAAGACCTGTTTATTGGAGTTCGTAGTTGTGTCTGCAGCAAAATCGAAAATGCAAAGCTTTAAGTTTGAACGTAATTATACAGATTTGCTATTAAAATTTCACATTATTCGTCTAAAATCAGATAAGATAAAAACTATATAAATGGTAAACAAACAAGAATAAGGCTTTAACCGAATCATCGAAAATACTGGGTGGCCTACTGCTGACGTTATATATAAATCCAAAAATACAATATTGCATGTCGCTGACAAGACTGACGACAGTTCGTATCGAGCATATAAAAGGGTAGAAGCTGTTTGTCAAAGATAAACCTTAACAACTACGAAACAACACGATGAAAAATGAACATTGGTGATTATAAAAACATAGAAGAGTTTATATAATTAAATTTATTTTTATTGGTGCAATTCTATGTAACATAGTTTTAAAATTCGAATAAGATAAATATAACAACATCGCTACAGTATACTTTCTGCCTTACTGCCTATCCTTGATCCTTTACTCTCCATGCCATTGACCGACCACTTGTATCGTGACAAACTATAGTGTGACTCCTATATTACAAGTTATTTGGCTAAAAATAAGATTAAAAATTTTCCATCTTATCTATTTTTAAAATATGATTTTAAAAATAGAAATTGTTTAGGCGAGTCCAGGCAAGGATGTCTATTCAATAGCTGCTACTCAACATTTATATATAACTACAAGAAAACCACTCATCCTCAGTTGTTTGCTAACTAATTTCGACGTAACATACAAATGTTAGTAGAAAATGGTTGTAACTAGCTGTCAAAGAAATTAGTACAGGACTTGTCTAACTAGCGACGCAATTTTTGCTTTGTGAGAATTATCCAGACCAAATTTGGCCCGAAAGAGTTTCAGTGCTACCACGCTAATTCTCTCTGTCACTATACACTATAAGCGCAAAGTAAGTGTGTCACATTGTCACAATGTGGACAATATAACCCTTTATTTTTTCATAGTAGAGGATGGTCGTAATGAAGTTGGTAGCAGCCGTGACATAGAGGCTGCTGTAACGACAGTTTTAGGGATTAAGGCCACACTCAGGTCCCAGGTAAAACCCATGTTTTGAGGGAGCTTTGGGGTGATGTACGACTGGTCTCGGTACCCCCCATGTAATGCATATGGAAGCACTAGGTAGAGTTCGCTACTGCTATGTTCGTGTGGTGAGGGCATTAGCGTGTTATGCCTTAGGGGCACTGGTGCGAGTTTAGCAGATTTGCGACTCCGGCTGACCTCCGTGCGTTTACTTCAAGAAATATCCTGAAATTTACCACGTCCAAGCTTATGTGTGAGTTCTGAGAAATAAATTATTTCAATAATATTTCCATTATATTTATTTAAATTGCAATGTGCATTCTTCAAGAGACGCCACTCGAATTTGTTCGACTGATGATAAGTTGTTCTAATAATCAATGAAATTCAAGGCCAAAGTTAGGATTAGAAGTCAAAAACCTATTCGGTAAATGTAATCAAACAATTAAAAATAATATATTTGCGTTTCAATCAGTCAGCTTCAATTAATAATTAAAATTATTGTAACTTGCAACATTATCGTCCCGACAAACGAACGCATATGTATCATTATTTAAATTTAACCCTACATAATAAATTTATTGCAAGTACACAAACCAAACCTGAAACACAGACCAAAATATTCAACTGAAAGTAAAGATCCTATACTTGAAAGATCACTATGAATTATACTTTTAACTGGAAAGTTGTTTGAATCTACGAAAATAAATTGAAAATAGTTTCCGACTCCCTCAACTAGAGTGAGAAATTTCTAATTTTATCAAAATTTTCAAGGTTATTCAGATTTTCCATGGCTTTCTTATTCCTACCATCAGACAATGCAGAATGTTTCTAGTGCGCCCAGCGGAAAGCTCACTGGTATCAGGATTGAAGGAGCCAGTTCTTCTCAATCACGGGGTATGCCAATTAAAATCCTTTAATTTTAAATTACGTAACGAAGATGAAGATGGCCACTGTGTCTCAGCTGTGACGACTGCTTGTCACGCTATAGGAACGTGGCAGATAAAGTTTTAACAAAGACCACAAATAACGTAAATATTTCCACAAATAACGTAAAGGCCCGCAAGGACCACAAGTAACGTAAATAGTTCCAAAAATAACGTAAATATTTCCGCAAATAACGTAATGGTCCACATGGACCACAAATAACGTAAATATTTCCAAAAATAAAATAACGGTCTTCAAGGACCAGAAATAACGTAAAGGTCCGCAAGGACCACAAATAACGTAAATATTTCCACAAATAACGTAGAAGCCCACTAGGACCACAAATAACGCAAATATTTCCAAAAATTTGTGGTCCACAAGGACCACAAATAACATAAATATTTTCTCCGTATTTATTCCCTTTCAGCGCCTTGAATAGATATTTTCAAATGCTGTCAAATTGCTCTCTTCTCCTGGTCAGAAAAGTCAATGCACTAATTCCGGATTGTTGGTATATAATTTAAGTCATTTTATTGCTCACCATTAAGATGACTGAAAACTTTTAACTCATCTCTACTCGAGCTCATTTTTACCTTAACCTCATGCCTACAGCACGTAGTACAATATTAGCGCACACAACATTCGTTTTGAATTGCCGCAAAATGCAAAGTGATGTTCAATGGCACTCATCCACTAAATAAAGCAAATAATTTTTATTAACGAATCCATGTATCTCGGCCTCTAGAAAAGTCCAACATTCACCAACTGTACTCGCGTTGTAACTAAAAACTGATACGGAAATAATTTTCTTGAGTTCCAAAGAATTGGGCAATTTGTCGCTCACTATGGCAAGAACTTGAAGGTCCCGAAGGAAAGAAGTCTACGGGACGTCGTCCCCAAGTTCAGAGGCTCTCCAGGAATGGGGCAAGTGTCCATTACCAGACAAGACATTAATCACTTCCTCAAACCGCTTCACTGCGGCTCATATGCTGCCGGCGATCAATTTGAACGTCCACATACGAATTAATTAAATTTTTATTCAATCCTGTTCCTGTATTGTTCTTACGGACGTTTATACTAATAAATTATTCAATGGATTCGACGGTATAAGGCACTGAATTTAAGGGCAGAAAACTCAAAAATCAGTTTTCTCACCAATCGCCTGGCAAGGTATCAAAAAAAATGCTAAGAATTATTAAATTTAATAGTTACAAGATCAGCAATAAACTTTCCAGAACTGTTAGCCATCTTTAAATAATTAACATCCCCCTAATAGAATCAGCGCTTTCAGTCATAATAAATTTGAAGGAAATCCGCCTAAAGAGACACTCTAAGAGAGACATCTTGACCAGCGGAGTTATTCTCGACGCAGGAAAAAGCAAACTCGACGGCCGGGAAACAAGAGAATCTACTTGCCGATCTTTCTTTTGCAGGATCAAAGCTAAGCAGCGGTCGGCGCTGACGGAATATCAAGCGAATTGCCGTGTCACATCTGCGACCACGCAAAAACCTTCGTTTCCCCTTAAAAGAATGGGCGGGTTTGGCGCAGGTTTCACATATGACCACATGCTACAATTAAACACGTGTTCGGCCAAAGACAACTAGAGTTAATCGATGATGAAGGCTCATCATCGATTAAATTTATTCGATTACCATCGATTAATTTGTCGTTTCGTTCGCTGACATGACTTTCAGATTGAAAATCCGATTACTTAACGTTTCTCAATTCTAGTCTTTGATATTGCATTGAATAATTCATCTGTAATTAAAAGTAAAAGTAAAAAAATTACTATATTTTAGAAATTCTTTTTGACGGAACTTTAAGATCATTCGTTGTTCTCATGACACACATTTTTTAATAGAGGTATATATTTCCCTCACAATATTTAAATCATACAATTTCGAAGCTGCAAGAGCAGTTACAAAAAGTAAGTAACAGGTGAACAGAACTTTAATAACTCAATTTTTAAAACAAAAATAATTATTGGAATAATTTTCCTAGCAATAGTCGAATAATAAATTTTACCAACACCGTCTGCAGTAAATTTTTGTTAATAAAGTTCAACTTTATTATGCACACAAAGATTAAACATTTCAGCGAAATGAAATAGTCACATAATATTCAAACGTTAATCTATTTAATATTTTTTAACAAGGAACTAAAAAAATAAATTTACCCGAAGCAGTTTCTTTTCAGAATCCTATGTATTCAGAAGCATTAAACATCCCCTGCTCTCTGAATTAATATTTTACGAACGCAACTCATTATCATTTAAATCCTATGAAAAAATTGAGCTTTGAGAATTATTACACCTGAGATGGCTTTACTTCATTTTCGAGTTTAATTTTGGAATTATCAACTGCAAATTGTATTGAAAATTGAAACAATAATAATTGAGAAAAAATTTAAATAGTTATTTTAAATATTTGACAAATTGAAACAGAATTTAAATTATTAATGAAGGAATAAGAAATATATGAAAGCTCTTCTGCCTCTCTTTGATGATAAAAAAGTATGTGGTCACTAAAATATAAAATTTGAAAAATAGTCGTAATTTCTTTGACAAATCAGCAAATTAAGCCATTTTATTCTCTTCAGCCAGTAAATACATTTTAGGAACTTGAAAAAATGTGGAATTTTCAAATTGAACGCTTGATTATGCTCGTCATGTATAAACAAATCATGACAAGCCACCAATATAATGAACCAAGCTAATTTTTTTCTGAGCTCATTCAGTTTGAAAATGCTCAGTATAAGAAAAATGATTCAGAGGTGGAGATGCATGTGAAAATAATAGAAATTTACAGCTAATTGCCTCTAGTTATACGCCTAAATAACTGAAAGTGGTAAAAAAAAGTACAAAATTTACGTCTAATTGGGTGATCTAGAGGCACCCACCACTCCGAAATTAGTGTCTCAGCATAAAGTACTCAGTTAACTCGAGCTATTAACAGCACCGCTCTGAAATTAGCGCCATGGCAAGGAGGTCATCAGAATGTATGGGCTGTAAATAGTGCTGCTCTGAAATTAGCACTTAGGCAAAGAGATAATCAGCACGGGCTGTATATGGCGTTGCTCTGAAATTAGCACCTTGGCAAAGAGATAATCAGCACGGGCTGTATATGGCGGTGCTCTGAAATTAGCGCCTTGGCAAAGAGATAATCAGCACGGGCTGTAAATAGCGTTGCTCTGAAATTAGCGCCTTGGCAAAGAGATAATCAGCAGGGCTGTAAATAGCGTTGCTCTGAAATTAGCGCATTGACAATGAGGTAAGCAGCACGGGCTGTAAATAGCGTTGCTCTGAAATTAGCGCCTTGGCAAAGAGATAATCAGCACGGGCTGTAAATAGCGTTGCTCTGAAATTAGCGCATTGACAATGAGGTAAGCAGCACGGGCTGTAAATAGCGTTGCTCTGAAATTAGCGCATTGACAATGAGGTAAGCAGCACGGGCTGTAAATAGCGTTGCTCTGAAATTAGCGCCTAGGCAAAGAGATAATCAGCACGGGCTGTAAATGTAGCTGCTTTGAAATTAGCACCTTGGCAAAAAGGTATTCAGTTAGCACGAGCTCTGAAATTAGCACCATGGCTGTAATGGCACCATCAGCACGAGCTGTAATTTCAAATAGCACTGCTCATATACTGAACATCTACGCAACTATAAACATCTACGTAATAGAGAGTAAGTAAGTAACGTCATGATGCAGGCATTTTACAGAAGGCAATCAATTTGATACCAAGTTCTGTAATTAAAGTTTAATCGAAATATTCAAAGAATTGTTTCCCTTAACTTCACTTTACGAACGACATAACCCTTTAATCAAGGAAGAATTTTGAGCAAGTTCCAATTTCAATTAGTTACTAGTTTTTGGCGAACAGAAATTAGGCCAAGGAAATAATATTATTCCATCTCAGCTCAAATTGGAACTCAATTAGAGCGTGCAAGGTAAGGAATTGAGCTTGCAACAACGTCCCAAAAAGCGATTAATGTCAGTCCATTTTTGAATAACTTTGAGAACAAGTTAAAGTTTCTTCTATTCCGATGAGAAATAAACCCTAGTTTGTCAATAATATTTATATCGTGAAAATATTAAGTTTATTATTGAGGAGCAAAAATGATCAGAAACTGGATGCGTTCTCAGAGTTGGGAAGTCCTTCACTGCAGCGTAGCGATTACCTCGACTGCAGATCAAAGCAGGCCTCGCTCAATGCTTAGTCTGCTTAGGGAACATAATTAGCGAGAACACGCCGAAGCCACCTGAAGACTACAGAGACTGTGTCTTATTAAGCCAATAAGGCCTCTAAGGAGCCATTCGCTGATCGTTACTAACAGAGGCCTTAGATCGCTAAGTCTTTCTAAGCCATCAGTCGACGAGTTAGGCGTCACGGCTTGAAAGTTACCAAGATGGAAGGTGATAAATAGTGAGAGCATTACGATAAACATTAACTGATCTGGCCCTTAAGAGCAGAAATCATTTTAGGTAATTTCTTGTTTATTTATGTCTTTTCGAGCGAATCCTATCATGGCCATTGTTTATGACAATGTCAGTAGTTAAAGATTCAATCAATCTGCCAATGCAGTGTTACTAACTTGATAATATTTTTGATTTACTTCATCATGAGTATCGGCATAAAATATTGGCCAGATTGACTTGTTTCAATCCAAGACTATGTCAGATCAGTAGTACCAATATCGTGTCCATAACAACTGATGGCTGGGATAGTTTTATCGCAACTGCTGAATGACATAGAAATCTGAAGCAGTTTTTAATGATGGTTACACCTTAAGTATATAGAATGTATCAAATCATCCTAGATAGTATATAGAGAATATAAATAGAGAGTGTATATTAGAGTATGTTAAAGTGTCCTGATCGTTAAGTAAAGCATCCGCTGGCAGTCAAGTAAAATACGTACGATCAATAAATAATTGGAAGCTATCATAACATCCCAGAAGTTCGCGGCTCCAACTGATGATCAAAACAGGCTAATTAATCGACACAATGCAGTCATCACCCGAGAATCTGCTGCTCTTAAGCATGCTGAGATTTTCAGCCAAGATTTCCTATCTACAGCGCACGGTTCTGTAGATATAAAGATAATGTTCATTGCGTACTATGACCTCTAGTTCTCGCTCTATAATCTCTCCCAACGAGCTCGATTAACTATGAAAAGCATCATTCCTTTTCAGCTTAGTTAAAATCCAGAGGAAGCTTTCTGCGGTAGCTGCCCTGCAATGCGGCAGAAAATGACTGAATAATGAAACTGCACTAGAAATTTAATCAGGAGATTACTAGTCAGTGCATACTAATTTTTAACAACGTTTTTTCAATAAACATTTTGAACTGTGTCATTAAGATTAATGTATTGATTGGTAGCGTTAATAAAATTTTAGACACAAATTCATTTCATGCGACTAATCGATGAAAATTGACGTTTAAAATGCCATCGATTTAGCTTAAAATTACGATATTGTGATGACATCCTTGATGACACTCGTTTCTTTTACACTAAATGCCAATAAAAATATATTTGAACTAATCAATGTTTGAGCTTTTGTCGAAGTTACCAACGAGTTGAGTATATAAGTATAAGTAAGTGTATAAATGTATTAAGTAAGACGAAGTGTATATAAGTAAAACGAGCTGAGCGTTAAACCAAACTTTAATAATCAGAATAAATACTAGTTAATTTTATAAGATTTCACAAGGGAAGTAATACTATGATATATAGTAAAAATAGTAAAAATTCTATTACACCATATATAACCTGGAGAAAGAAAGAGTGAAGTTCGAGAATAGAATCAACTATTGACGAAAAGTTATTGCAAATTTAAAATAATTTTTCGCTCCTTTTCTAAAATTGACTTCAATGTGGCTTCATCGTAGCCATGACCACTCGATGAATTAAAAATCGTGAATCTTGGAGCGAAAAACTGACGTGAAAAAAGTTTAGCATTTCGAAATTAGAAATTTTTGAATAAACTTTGTTCTCTTATACTAGACATATTCAGTAATTTTTATGCTTAGAAAACAGTTTGTGAATCTGAGAACCCGAACTTAATTCACGATTTAAAATGATATATCAGAAAGTACCATGATATTTTTTGGTGTTTCTAGTTCTGAAAAGTTACTCCAGAATATACTCAGGAAATTAGTGGCATAAAGTATGCATGATTCTGACAAGATGTCTAGTGTAAAAAAGTAAAGCGGGTATATCTAACCTCGCCTTTGATATATTGATCTGAGAACAATATCCATCATTATTCAGAAACCCGATAAAAGGCAGACAAATATTTTCTGAATTATTAAGAATAATTTAAATGCAAAATGAGGATATATCGTTGATGGAAAATTAGTTCACGAGCTCATTTCGTGACCGAAAATGGCCTTTGAATTATAAATTAAAATCTGCGCCAGAGAGATAGAGATCGCGCTGAGAGCTAAATAAGTCTCACTGCATCTTTATGTTCATACATTTTTTATCGTATACAAGAAACTGAGCAAGTGAACGTCATGACGATTCTGTGCGATGTGAACTGAGACGGAGACTCTAGAAACGTGAGGCATTTTTGCTTCAAGTCGTGGATGTTAAGATAAAAGTTTGCGTTTGAAAGCTGAGAAAACATACATGGTTTTGAAAGATATATTTCTCATTCTCTCTCGCTGGTCAGAATTTTTGACTCAAAATGAAATAGAAAGTTATTTCTTGATCTCCATGGGCAAATTTTGCAAGTGTCTACAAATATAAATAGTATTTATTCAGTTGAAGGGTAGGAAAAAGCCCAACCGCATCACACTAATACGATTTTCTCTCATATGACATCGGACCAAAAGTATTTAAAACAAACCTATTCAATTTTTTCAAAGATATATGTCATCTGTCATGCATGTCATCTTTCATGCATGCATTAAGATAAGATATTAAAATTAGGTGTTGCCTTTGCCAAATTATACCTTCGGTTTTACTTTTGCATTAATTAATTATTAGAAATAGTTCCTTGATCACGAATTAGCCAGCAATGTTGCACGCATTTAGAGTTTGGCCGAACTTTGCAGAGGGTGGAGATGCTACGCTGCTCGGAGCGTGTCTAACGAATGCATGTAGAGCTCAGTCGTATTTCAGGCTTCAGTGACAGAGCAATCAGCACGAAATACAACTGAATAAATGAAGGCGTGGTCGCCTTAACAGCGCTTTAAGCGACCAAAGCTAACAGATCTATTTCATTATGATCTTTATCTAAATAAAGTTTCTAGCATTTCCTTGGCGTAGCAGAAGAATGTGAGAATTGTCCTTAAGCTATTTTTTACAGCCGTTGATCAATAGCAATATACTACAAATTATCCTGCAGAAAAGAAAACAATGTTTTTAGAATCGTTGCATGCATTTCGTTCTTCTGGATCCTCTCGCAATTATTTTGGATTAATACGACCTATGTGGCCATTACCTGAGAATGGAGTTTCGCAAATCCTGTTCGGAATATGGAGATTGGAGAATCCTGACCTGCAAGATCACGATAGCATGTATAATATATCTTATTTCACTATGATCCGAGTTGCAAATGTAAATACTGAGAGTCATAACTTACCTCGCACAGCAGGAATAACAAAGGGATAAAATTGAGAGTAGTGAAATTGGTCATAACTTACTTATGTAGTCATCCTGGCCTGGGTACCTCGCCAGAATCTCATTAGCCGCTGCTTCGGAGTCCGCGGTTAGCCCGCTAGCCACGGCCGCATCGCGCGATAAAATCAGGCTCATGAGTAATAAAGAAGCGAGACTTGGGGAATATCTTGGTCGTCTTGAAGAATGTTTGTGCCAAAAAGAGCACCGATGACGGACGTGCGTTAATGGCAGTGATTTGGATGCCAAAAGTAAAGAGGGAAGAATTGCAGAAGGGAAGAGAGTCGGGAAAGAGAGCTGAGGTGATAACATATATGGGTACCGAAATGAGAAAAGTGATTGCGGAAATATAAGACATGCAGGAAGGAAAGAATACATGAAAGATTTTAGGGCCGGAAATCTAATTGATGGTGTATTAGGATCTTTTTGTTCGGCAGGACAGAAGATGTCATGGATCACACATGCACATGTCAGCGACCTCCTAGTAGACAGCTTAGAGGTCGGCACGCAAGAGGGATCAATAATTGCCAATTTGTGTTGACGTGAAAGGAAGAAATTTATTTTTGAAAAACAGCTTGATAATTGGAGTAGAAGAAAACTGTAGAAATAATTTAACAAGTTGTAGGCAAAATCTTCAATGCAGAACTTGTGACGGTGACAAAGATGCATCAACATGTTTTCTGGCACTTTGAAATTTGATCACTAATACATAGATTCTCTGGCACTTCCATGAGCCACTAGCTTAACTAATCGTGCTGCTGTTTCATTTCATAACTAAATTACATTTTGCGCTCACTTCCAGGAGTACGTTCAATTTGCACATTTCAATTAAATGTTTCAGGTCTTTCAGCTCGGTAATTTTTCTGCACAATAATTTTCAGGTATGAATGTAAGGGTTATGTATAATGAAGACACTTACTTATTTACCACAAATTTACTGCACTAGAATATCTAAATATTCTAAACAATAATGTAAAAGTTTTCACTTTTAATAATAGAGAAATATACATCTAGCGTATTTAAAAAAAACATTTAATGTCATGATAAAAAACACCCTGCAATAAACTATCGTAACAAACATACCAAATGCTTATTTTCTTATGTATATAATAACAACATTATAAGCTTTATAGGATGTCGAATAAAGCCGTTTAGTGTTATAAAAATGTTCAAATAAAAATATATATTTAAAAAATATAGGCAAATATTGATAGCTCTCCGTTATAATCACACAGAAGTTTAGGATCTGTAGGCAAACGGTCACTAATGATGGATCAATACTTGTGTTCTTAAATTTTTGCCCCAAGTGTCAAAAACTATAAATTAATTTCAAGAGAGATTCATAAATTACAATCGGGACGAGCACAATAACTCAAAATTATTATTTATCGGACGAAAATACACGGAAATTAAAATTGAGATCAGTGCTTTCGGCTGAATTAAAACAGATAACCTCTGCATCAGCAGTGCTAAAATTGCCACACATATTAGGAGATCAGCGCTAGAAAAATTCAAATCCACGAACACTTCAACAATGAAATCCAAAAATGAATAGCGTGATCAAGCAGAACATATGGCAACAATATGACACCCTCCTCCTATATTACGCCTAGAGATACAATAAGAAATAGTGGGATTCAGAAGAGCATATGGCAAAAATATGACATCCTCCTCCCATATTACGACTGAAAATCTAATAAGGAATATAAGGAATAGTGTGATCAAGAAGAAGATATGACAACAATATGGCACCCTCCTCCAATATTACGTCTGGAAATAGAATAGCGAATAGTATAATCAAGAAAAACGACTTGCAACAATTTGATACCGCAGAAAATTCGCGTACGAAATTCAATTAATAATAGGAATATTGTGAGAAACTAATAGTCGACTACGACGCAGATGCGGCCACCGATAATTATGTAAACATATACCCTGCCTCTTACCTTTATAAATAATGATGTTGTCGCGTATAGCGAGCACGTTTCCAGAATGGAAAGCTCTCAAGGTTGACCTTAGTTTTTTTAAGTAACCCCAGAACCAGAAAGATCCTCTTCACAGCCCTCGCTCAGCAACAAGATCGACTCGAGAGCATGACCATGCATTGTAAAAGACTTGGCTAGCGTCACGAGATTATAGTTGTTCGTGTGTCAGACGATGTCTGGGGCCATCGTATGGACGTTAAATTTTTAACCATTATGGAAGTTAAATTTGTAATCATTATGGTTCAGTAAAATGTTAGGCATGTTGCAAAAGTATTTAGTTATATATATATAAATAATATAAAATGTTCGTGTGGTTTTGGTCCTGATTTAAGATTTGAAAATGATCATTTAGATAAAGTCGATGATTAAGCTGTTTCTTTGGGGATTTCTCCACTTTTTCGAGTACTAGTGTCAGTAGATAAAGAGAACTGGAAATATAAGATTACGCAACGGAAATATAAGATTCCCCAAGCAAGACAATCGGCGATGAAACAATAACCAAAATCCAGAAGAACCATTATAACATCCACAACGATCAATATGAGTCAGCCAATGTCTATGATTCATTATTTGATCAGCTACGTCTGGTTCAAGGCAATGAACAAGAACTAGAGTTATTATAAAAATGTTCGAAAATAGCCTCCCACTATAATGTTGTTTCTTGCTCTGCATTAATATTCACCACCAAATTGATGTGAATTTTTAGCATTTAATACAAGAGTGTCATCCGAGCACTATTAATACTGCTTCGTACAGGCTAAAATGGTTCCTTGAACTGCAAACAGAAGCAGGACGAGCTTATGAAGATAAATAATACTATGGTATTATTTTGTGTGAAATAAGTATTATTTGTATTGCAATTGCATGATATGATCCATATGAATCTAGTTGTGGATGGTGGATGAAGTACGAATATAAATATCGATATCTAATTTCAGTTCAATATTTTCAGTAAAAACGTTTGCATTTACAATTATTGTTTCGTCAATTTTAATCGCAAAATCAATGGCTTTGATAACAGAGCTTGATAACTGAGACGGTTCCAATTTAAACAGGAAAATTTAAGTTGTGTCGACTAGTTTTTCAGGAAAAAACTCATTCCAGCCATCGCAGCACATTTTTATCACATATATCCCATGGGCTCTGCTATTTAGAAAGAAAGCATAAAATTTCTCAGCCAGAATTATTCATAGTAACAGAACATTTCTCAGTAACAGCTTGGAATGAAATTTTTAATAACTAACCGTTTTTTTGGCATGTCTCCAACATCCCTCCGCCGTACTTCAATAACATCCGTACTTTTTAACATCCCTCCACTTTAATAAAATCATTTCGTAGCATACCATGAATCTAACCATCGCGACTCGTTGCTATAATTTGATATAATGATGCCACCAACGGCATGATTGACATTAAAGATTAGCGTTGGATCTCGACAGTCATATCAGCCGACACAGACTGTCAACTTGCGCTATCTAATTGGTGCTCGCTTTTGTAAGGCTGTAGCGTCTTGCCGGCGAGGCTTGCCTGGAAAATGCCACGGCATTGCCATATTTACGGGAAATTTATTGTTGAGCTGGATAGTTGATGCCTCGCAGGGCGCGAAATTCAATAACGCACATCTTAGTGAAGAAATTCTCTACGTGGACTGCAAAACGATTTCAGATATTTTTACAGTTAGCGACGGAATTAGAGAGAATTTTAATATTCATTTTTCGTTGAACCTACAGTTTTCAAGAGATCAGTCACGCAACAAGTTGAAATGAGTGAAAAATAGATAATCTTAGCAAAATTTTTTCACAGGGCAGAAGTGCTTAATTGCAGAAAATAATTTTGAAAACTTAACTGAGAATTGAAATTTCACAGCACAATATACTGGTTGGACACGAAGGAAAAGAGAGGATTAAGGAGAATTCTATTTTTTGAGTAAATTCTCTCCTTAAGAACAAATTTGAAATTAATTAACTCATGGAGAATTTGTTCTGAAATCAATTCTGAATAATATAGGAGGAACTTTCAAAGAAACAGTAAATAAAAAATCGATTATTCACAATCGATTAATCAATTATTAAATTATTATCATATATTATCGGCCCTCTCATTTTAATGTGCCCCTATCATTCAGTTCTGTACCGTTCAGCCTAATCATGGCTATTCAAATACAAAAATCCTAAAGATTTTTCAGTCAATTTCGAGTCATCTGATAAACCAATCAGGATCGAGATTATAATTTAAAAATTACCCACACAATAGGAATATTAAAATTAATGAGAATCGCCCATGCGACTTGCATACTGATTATAAGCACACATCAACATAAATCCTAATCAAAATAACTCATAGACACAATTTTAATCAAAATCACACAAGGAGCTAAATCATAATTAAAATCACACCTATATATAGACATGAATCCCAGTTAAAATCAAAAAATCGATGTATATAATAAATAAACTAAAATCCTTTACTTGTTATTGAATGGCAGATTATTGAGGCGGCCTACGAGAATCCGGAACGTTGCAATCTACAGCCTATATTCGAGCCAGTCGTGTCAGCTGGAGACGAGAGCATTGTCCTATATTCCAGTATTTGTTTGCCAAACGCCATTGGAAGATTAACTATTGCATCCTCTATTCAAGTGGCTTCAGTTGTCTTAAGGATTGAAGTAGCTTTGCGAATTGTATCAGTTCCAGAGCGCGCGTCCTGAATGGTAGAGAATGGAATAAGTTGTGATCGGTGACTCATGGGGTGAGAATCATTTTACTGGAAGCTTGCTTGCTATAATTATTGCCATAATTGTCCATAATAATAGGCATTCTTCATAAGAAATATTTCAAAGATTTGAAGTGGAAATAATTTTTTATCGAAAAGAGATTTATTTTTCAACAATTCGATAAACGAATCATCAATACTTTCTTAAACGTATTGCGCTTTAGCCATGGAAATTTGTAGAAAGATGAAGGTTTGATCGTATTATTCTCTAGCCATCTTTCCTCTCTAAACAACGGTAATATTAACCAATTTAAACAAGATGATCCTAAACATACATGCATTATCGGACTAGATAACAGGTTCAAGCACCGTAAAACGTAAGATTGAGTTTTTAATTTGTGGGGAAGTAGACGTCCTTTGCGCCTGCCAAGACCAGCGCTGTGCCGTACATAAGCGCGGGAATGACCAGCTCGTGCCATAACAGCCGGTCCTGCCTATACCTGTACTGCTCACCTGCGGGTACTATCAAAACTAGCTTAACACGTTGACTACGATTGCTTCATCTTGTACAATTATTTCATTTTATGTACTTTTTTTAAGCAGGGTTGACAGACGGTCATTTTTTCCGGACAAATTCCGTGAATTAGTTTTTCTCAATTGCGTTGGCCGGCTAAAATTTATGATTGGGGTACTTCCTAATTAAATTTTAAATACTGCAAAAAGAAAATAAACGGAATTTTTATAGCGGAACCTACAAATAAACTAGTATACATTGAATTATCGGCCTTTTTTGGCCTTTTTTGTTCTCGGATTTGGCCGATTTTAGGCAACCTGAATTATGTACCACTACCTCCTGGAGAAATACATTTCGTGGTACGCATATGTACCAATACGTAGTCAACGTGTTAAGTACACGTAGTGATCTAATTAAGTACACGTAACGACCTAATTAAATACACGTAACGATCTAATTAAATACACGTAGCGGCCTAAGTACACGCAGCGGCCTAAGTACATGCAGCGGCCTAAGTACATGCAGCGGCCTAAGTACATGCAGCGGCCTAATTAAGTACATGCAGCGGCCTAAGTACATGGAGTGCCCTAAGTACACGTAGCGGCCTAAGTACTCGTAGCAGCCTAAACACATGTAGCGGCCTAAGTAGAAGTAGCGGTCTAAGTGAGCGTAGCGGTTGATTCCTCGTCTGTGATTGGTGGGTTTAGCTTGAAAAGCCGTCAGTGATTGGCTGACGAAGTTGCAAACAAACGAAACCACAAATATGCTCATTGTTCACGTCAATATAGGCTATAAAAGAACTAACACAAGAATGGTATACATGTGATATAGACAGATTTTGTTTAAGCAATGACATGTAGCGAGTATTGAATAATAAATTGTAGGAAACAGTTATGAAATGGCAGTCACGTTAACCTTCCATGATAGTCAATTTTTTTCGTTTTTGTTGTTCATCTCCTACATATCAATTTACGTTGTATCAAAAAATAAGTTAGTAAATAAAGTAAGTATTTGAATAGTACGAACGAATTCGGCGAGATTACGAGCATTTGTAACATGAACGTCAATCCGATCTTAAAATGCTTGGCAAGAGAAACAAGATATATATGCGCATACAGCACAGAATGCACGGGTTGTTCTCATCTCACGTCTAATTGCTGTAATTATCCTGTCAAAGGCAGGGAAATAGCAGGATGTTAACGCAGGATATTACAAAAACAAAGCAGGATATTACCGAGAACAGCGCCTTTTAAGCGCGATTAATTCTTCTCATTAGTAATCTCTAAACTAATGTTCACGCTAAGGAATATGAATAACTCAGGATCAAGATTAGATAATAAAACTTGCAGGCGGGAAAAGCTAATTACAATTATGTTGCATAATAGTACGAATTTTAAAATTTTGGAAAATTGAGAAAAAGCAAAATTAGGAAAGGATTTATGAGTACAAATATTTTTGATATGAATTTTTTTATTTTTATTTCATTTCCAAGTGAATTGCATCACGATTCATGCAATATTCGCATGAATAAAATGAAAAATAAATGACAATGCTTATACCAGAAACAGATCAAATATCTGCGACGATCACTTCAATGTATTATTTCTCCTGAAATATGAATGTTCTCGTAATTCTTATTTCAAGAATTTACGATCAAATCATCTAGAATACCGTCTTTTTTTTGTAAATTATGGCATTTTACACTAGCACCCCAAAATGCATGGACAACCTCTCCATGAATCCGCTACACAAAAGCACAGTTCTAGCCCGGTTCCATGAACCAACATTCGAAATAGACACTATCATCATCACACGTGGTGGGAATTGGGTCCCATAAAGATAATTATGCCAATAAGGTAAGTCAAGAAATGCCTGGCGCACAGCAGTAATTTTCTGACCAAGTGCACTGGAAGCGAGGGAAGTGTTGGGACGCACGAGCGGCACCCTCCTCACTCGACCACTGATGCACACGCACTGAATAGATCACAACTCCGGAGTCCGGACCCAAGACGGTAGAGCGGAAAAGCTGTAAGAATTATAGTAATCTGAATGGCAAACGTAAATTAGTCGTCAGTCATGTGATTAGCAGGATTCTCTTTTTATCACTGTACCAGAGATATATCAATAAAGACGGCGGGCGGAAAAGCTGTATGAATGATAGTAATCTGTAACCCGCCGCTCTCAGCTCGAGCGAGACTGCCAGCGCCCCCATCAACGTCACCCCGATCACATTCTCCGAGTCCGAGTCCGAGGAGTCCTCCACGGAGGACGAGAAATGGTACGTCATCCCCGACTACGAGGAGGTCCCGAAGTCGAACAACAGGGTGGAGTGGCGCATTGACTGCGTCTTCAGTCATCAGTCATGAGATTAGCAGGATTATCTTTTAATCATTGTACCAGATTTAAACCAATAGAGACGGCTGGGCGGAAAAGTTATAAGATTGATAGTAATCTGAATGGCAAATGTAAATTAAGTCGTCAGTCATGTAATTAGCAGGATTATCTCTTAATCATTGAACCACAGATATAAACAATAAGATATTATTCCTGAAATATTAGTTTCGCTCACCTTGATTTTTTTGGATTATTTTGTCATTATTAATCTATCAGGGAATAAAAAAATTAAAACCTTCAATTGAAAGTGTGACAACTTAAATAAAAATATTGAAGCTTCCAAACGCCGGTAGAACTGTTTACGGTCAAAAAGATTTGGTTCCTTTCCATGGTCGGATGCTCTTATTTCACGTTCATTTAGAATGACACGCCTACATTAATTATCGAAATCATACTTTTTGTTCAGCTGCTGTATCGAAATTACTCAACAATGGATTGTGAAAAATGCATATACATACCTATATAAAAATGTTTTTATTTACGTGTGGGCATATAGTTGGAAGCTTTGTCCAATGAAAATAATCAATTGTCAATCAAACAATTGTCCAATGAAAATAATCGCTTTTGAAGTGATTAAAATAACCTTATTAATCGGCCCATTTCTAAAACAATTGTCCATGTGTTCGAGTACAGGAAAAATCTTCCTTCGTCAGTATTTCACCCGTTCCTATTCATTCACCGCAAGATCAGAACGAAGAACTGATCATAGGTACAAGGATGAAGAAGTAATCATAAGTAAGGGAATTGTGTTGGAAGGGAAACAAAGGAGTAGCAGCTATCGTCTGTCATTCTAGTCTTTGTTTGCCTTGGTTGCTGATATCGAACTGTCGATAGTTGGACATCGCTGCCCGTCTGGCAAGGAGACCCTCGAGAAAACAACACCATTTCTTCTGCTTCAGACCCACAATGGAAGAGAAATCCAAGGTGCGGGATTGAGGCGAGTCATGAAATCGATCATCTCGACGCCATACGTACCCAAGACATCAACTCAAAACCTATGGATTTATTTGTGTAAATTCGGTTCAAATGAAATGTATTTCATAACATATTAAATGTTATTATTTTTGTCTTGTCATCACGATCAACTGTGTGCTCAGTATGCATGTGTCGGCAGCCAACAATTAAGGTAGCAAAGCATCGAGTTTCCTCGTCGGAACTTGTGACAAAGTCGCGCCATAATTGATTGGTTTGTTGCACACGACGGAGCGCTGCGACACTATGACTATGTTATACCCGGGAATATTTGAATACAATGAATAATTTATATCTGAGGTCGCTGGCGTGAACGGTAAATTGAAGAACTGCGATAAAATGGCTTGAAATGCATATCACAGATGCCCATTTTATTGAATTCTTCGCTAGAAAAATGCGCCACCGAAGCAATTAGTTGTCTGTCACGAAAAATGTCTGTAACTTACTGAAAGCTAATACGAAATACAAATTTATTAATCATTCGACAAAATTGAATTATATTTATTCTCAACTTTTTAATTTACTTTCTCATTATATTAAAGAATTTTCTCATGATCAAAATTTTTGTTCTGTTGCCTAGCAGTTCGTCTCACCACAGGCGCCCAGGTACCGTGACGGGTAAGGCAGCGCCAATGCGACCGACGCGCCAGGCAGGTAAATGGATGGTGTTTATTCCGGCGCTATCTTGTCGGCATCACGATGTTCTTGGTAGCGCCTACCGCCTCAAATTTCACCTTATAAATGTGCCCGCCCACCTCACAAAACCAACAATTAATTCCAAGAACTTTTGAGCGCTCAACACAGAGAAACTCTTGTCTGTATAGGGAAAATTCAACTAAATTACTTGGAAATAAAATTTAAAATATCAATAAATTATATATAAGAGCACATACCTCCCCAAATTTATAGAACATATCTGATAATTTGCTGATCGGCGGGCGAAACCTCGTTTAAACTATGCATCATTTGTGCAGTAGTTCGAACTAGTTTATTTGTTTATACAAGATACAGGGCTATGAAATATGCGCCTCTTTGGGCGATGGTCTCAATTACACGAAGTCATTCGTGATTTTTATTTTCATGTGCGTAATTTGGAATATAACAGAACCATACAGTTAATGTTTATTTTATTTAGTGTTTATTTTTATGATATAGGAAAGTTAATTATTTGATCGTCTAAAAGTTTAGGTAAAAGACTACATAAAAAATCCTTAAAACATATATGACTATAGCAATCAAAGGAAGCCGATGATTTATTCCTCAACATTTACATTCCAAGCCATGTTGCCGAGTCAATGAGCCGAATTCCACCTGCGTTAGAGCCGCCATTTTCATCGGATCTAAAATTAAATAAACGGCCTAACACCGGTCAAAAGTAGCGGCCACCTATTCGCCTTCTAAAATTTAAAATAGAGAAGCTGGCGCGCGTACAAAAGGAAGACCTCTGAGCGATGCCAGAGCCAGATAGGGCCAATGTTAAGATTAAAGGTGTCAGAAAAGGCGCCTGCTACTGAAACTTGAAGATAAATGAGCTTGAGATTGTTACGGCAGTTTGTCCTGTTCTTTAGATAAGTCAATCGAGCAAAACCACAGGCCTGACCAGAGGAATTCTGCTAAGCTACGATTAGAGATGGCGTTAAATCGCTACCGCTCGAACTGTAACAATTGTAGTTGTTACGTCACGAACGGTAGCAAGTTGACGCGGAAAATTATTTCACTTGTAGTGCAATTTAGATGCCAATAACGAAAGAATTACCCAAAAATTAGCTTGTGAACGCTTGATATACAGAATAGAATAGAATAGAATAGAATAGAATAGAATAGAATAGAATAGAATAGAATAGAATAGAATAGAATAGAATAGAATAGAATAGAATAAAATAGAATAGAATAGAATAGAATAGAATAGAATAGAATAGAATAGAATAGAATAGAATAGAATAGAATAGAAGTGTCGGCACTGAAGAAGTAGGCTCATGTTCTGTGGCTCTATATAAAATATATGGAGCGTATTAAAATGCGGAAAAAATTTGTTATGATTCAACTCGTGCAGACAACAATATCGAAGTTGGAACACTTTCAAATGCTTGAATGCTCGGTAGTTAGATTGTTTTCTAGCTTCATTTGAATCGAAATTATCAATCAATTGTTTGTATTGAAACATGTACTATAAATAATTCAGGAGCAAGTCGTTACCTAAGGAAGTTCAGCCTATTATTGTTTGCGTTCGGAGTACAATTGAACCATAAATAAAAACGGATCAAGTAAACTCAATAGCAATAGCTTTGGTTCACCGATAATCTCACTAGGATTTCAATGGGGCGCGAGAGCGGCGTGTTTGTAAGGACGATAGCATCACGACACTAGCAGCTATAGAGCGAGCGCGTCAGAATTTGGATAAGTCCAACACCTTAAATTCCACGCTTTATTGTTCAGCTGATGGTATTATAATCATTCTTTCTATAGCAGTCTGAGAGCAGACAATTTAATAGCAGCTCGGGACGTTCTATTGCTTCATGAAGCTGTGATGTTTACGGTTTGAAATTTCCCACGTTTTGCTGGTGATGGAAAGTGGAATGATTGACTAGGGTAAACAACATGGAGAAAGTTAGATGCGACGTACAATATATGCAAATTGTGATTAATTGCCTCGAAGAAATTGCATTACAGTAAATTTATTGCTCTGCTTCAGTGACATTGCAATGCAGCGTTTGCATTTTACTAGTCAAAGTGAATTTAATGCATGGTTTTATTTGCTATTCGTGCAAGCGTTTCTGCTAAAGAGCCTCGAGATTTTGTTACATAACGAACAAACCTTCATTTTACTGCATTTAAATATATTATGATCAAATATTACCATTTGCACGTAATCCCATAATAAACGATGTCAATTAGTAGATATTCATCACGAATAACTTCAATCACTGTAACATAGGTCAAAAATATTCATATTAAAAAATAAAAAAATATATAACTCAGTACTCACCGCAGTGAGTGACAGAGAGTGCATTTTCTCGTCGACGAAAACATGAAGTCACGGACGGACTGACAGACGGACGGACATGACGAGCACAATAATGCATTTTATTCATAAATGAGAAAAAGCGCGATAAACGCTGTATAAAGCATGCTGCTTGTTGTGTGTGCATCGTTTGTATGAGAAGCGTTGCATAAGAAGCGACCGGGACACAGCATAACACTGAAGAGCGTGAGGAGCATAACACTGAAGAGCGTGAGGAGCATAACACTGAAGAGCGTGAGCAGCATAACACTGAAGAGCGTGAATGAGGAGCATTACACTGAAGAGCGTGAGGAGCATTACACTGAAGAGCGTGAGGAGCATGACACTAAAGAGCGTGAGGAGCATAACACTGAAGAGCATGAGGAGCATTACGCTGAAGAGCGTGAGGAGCATAACACTGAAGAGCGTGAGGAGCATCACACTGAAGAGCGTGAGGAGCATAACACTGAAGAGCGTGAGGAGCATCACACTGAAGAGCGTGAGGAGCATTACACTGAAGAGAATCACGAGACGTTATCATGTCTTCTTAACAATGTGAACATGAGATGCCAGGGCCCATGTGAAGGCGGGACGTAGCAAGCAGTGCTGGTCATGTTACTGATGCTATCGCTGGTACAACAGCTTCAAACTCCAGGTGCTTTTCAAGCACATACTCTGACATTAACTACTATGCAAAATAAAATGAATGTAGGAAAATAAAGTAGATGTAGGAGTATGGAAATATTCCATAAGCTGTGGAAAATTAATGGAAAAATCAAGAAACAACCGACAAAACCAGCAGGGAAACCACTTTTACGAAACTGAAAATAATATCTTTCCATAACAAATTATGTTGCTATATGACAATATGTTGCCAGCATTGATCGCTCATGTCAACATTGGAGGGGGGTATCAAGGATGAATAATTAGGGAGTTCGGTATTTTTAAATTAAGTAACGTAACATCCCAAGGGTAACGAAGCAAAAAAAAATTGGAAGCATTGGACACATTCTCGGAAGAGAAAATTAGGTAATCACTATTCAATTACCCATAAATTTAACATGACCTCGTCAGAAAATTTTAACTACTGACTGCACAAAATATAAATCTGGAAATCGTCGTTTGTGCACATGATACAGCACAGCGTGTAGCTGATTATCGAAAATTCCATTGTGTTTAATTTCAGAACAAAGGCGACTGAGATTAGGCTTGCTCCTTCACTATAATTTCAAAGAGCGCGTTTCATTATTGACTAAAGATATTTAGCATGCGAGTCAGGTATTCCAGCCTGGGAGGGAGCTCGTGTATTTTAAGTAAATCTTGGCCCTTCAAAGACGCCAAGTGCTGTATAAAATGGGCCCTACAAAGGCTTCAAAGAGGCATCCTGGGGCCCTTTTATTCCTCAGACTCTCTGAGCCCGTCCACCTCATTTTCATTATGTCCGAACCCCAGCTGTTTAGATTATCTTATTAACTTTATAGTTTTACTTTTTTACCTATTTTTAACGCATTTTCTCATTTATGGAAAAAATGCACTATTGTGCTCGGCATGTCCGTCCGTCCGTCCGTCTGTCTGTCCGTCCGTAACTTCAAGTTTTCGTCGACGAGAAAATGCGCTCTCTAGCTGTCACTCACTGCAGTGAGTACTGAGTTATATTTTTTAGATCACTTGCGACTGCGCGTAGACTAGATACGGCTAGTTCGAAACACTAATTTATTGCTCCTTGAATTGCTCTCCATTTAAGTTGAGTCCTTCTTATGTGTGTGTGACTAACTTTAATGGGACTTTTTAAAACTTGAAGTGTTTGTCGAAAGTTTGCGATAAACTCAGCGTCGGGGGACAACTTTTGAGCGAGGAGTCTAATGAAAGCAAAGTGCAGCATGCTTCTCGTCGAACATTTTTCATTCACATGAAGATAACAAAATCGAAACGTTTTTCTGTTGCCATTTGAAAGATAAGAGATGAATTATTGAAGATTTATTGCCGTTTATTTTCGATATTTTAACAATTATATTGTGAAGGCCACAATTAACGGTGATTATTCAAGTTCCAATTTCTGGGGTTTCAAACTTTAGATTCGTTTTCACTTCCCTGTTTTTATATCAATAATAATTTTCGAGGATACCAAATTTCCTAAACACTGACCCCTTTAAAAAGGAGAAAAAAAACTCGAGTCAATGATTAGTGGACCGTTTCCATAACGGCTTGAATAAGTAGACATAACAGACATAGATTCTCGAACATTGAATACTATAAATCAATTTGCCCAACATAGAATTCTACCTCAACCTCTATAGTTAAGGTACCAATATCTGCAGCAACACTCGACGCCTACTCACAGGGCTTTTTTGAACAAACCGCCTATGAACCTTTTCCCCTAAAAAATATTCAAATTAAATAGATAATGTTAGTCATATCGTCTACGTCACCCGCACTAGCATACGACCATCAAAAAACCTACGCCAAGCAATTAACCCCAAGAACTCCTTGTCAGCAGGCGTTTTTACCCACAAGCGTCCTATACGACAGGCCAAAAATACGCTTGCAACAACGCTGAAAACCCCTTGTTAAACGAATACTATAGCACTACCGCAGCCCTGCTACACGAATACTACAGCGCTACCACAGCCCTGCTCCACAAATACTACAGCGCTACCTCAGCCCTGCTACACGAATACTACAGCGCTACCACATCCCTGCTCCACGAATACTACAGCGCCACCTCAGCCCTGAACGAATACTACAGCGCTACCTCAGCCCTGCTCCACGAATACTACAGCGCTACCTCAGCCCTGCTCCACGAATACTACAGCGCTACCTCAGCCCTGTTCCACGAATACTACAGCGCTATCTCAGCCCTGCTCCACAAATACTACAACGCTACATCAGTCCTGCTACACGATTACTACAGCACTACCTTAGCCCTGCTCCACGAATACTACAGCGCTACCTCAGCCCTGCTTCACGAATGCCACAGCCCTGCTCCACGAATATTACAGCGCTACTACAGCATTGCTACAGCACGGATTATCCCGAGTTTTCGGCCGCCTCATTTGCCAACGCAGACTCCGGTCGGACATTCAAACCAGTTTTCCCGGCGATATCGGAAGGATGTTTATCGTGAGAGGGAAATTTGATCCGAGTCACAGGGAATGGTTGTGATATTCCAGCCTCTGGTCGCGCATTTCCAATATTTTGACATATTTTTCCACGGTGCATATCTCGAGGGAAATCATTCGAAAAGCTACACATTCTAAATTTTTCATTAGATAAAGTTATGAAGCTATTTTTTGAGTGTAGAACTATTTATAGAAAAATAATTTGTTGCATTTCAAATAAAATAGAAAAATCAGATTTAAATAGATATCAAAACTCATTTAACGTATTTATTGCATGATTTCCCGTGTACATATAATATATAGTTATATAGTTATAGAATATAGTTACTATATAAAATATAGTTATATAGTTATAATATAATTAATAAGAAAGTTGTGAATAATCTTAATGCAAATTATTTCAAGGGCAAAAAAGGCCAAGCTGATATTACGATTATTAGCAACCAAAAAGAGTTCATTTAGATTTGCTGTAGCTCGGATCGACAACACGGCTAAAATCGAATTTTCCTGCGCATTTTACGCGGGTCGAATAAATAATCTATTGACATGCGACCAACGCAGCCAGCCAGTAAATGTACATCGATTGTCTGCCACACCATATCACGGAAGCCGCTTCGGTTCAGTCACATTAAATACTAATTTAAATCAACTTGTGAAACTCAAATTCTTCCAACATTATTGAGTTATTACTAAATTTGAAAGTTATAAAAATAGAAGCAAATAAATTTCGGAGAAAAATTCTCATAATTTTATTGAATCGTGGATATATAATATAGAATTCTATTTTTATAGAATTTCTAGTGAATTTGCGATTCAAGCAAACGAGTGACATTAAACTTAAAAATTAAATTGGCGTTAACACTATTATGGCCCGATGGATCATAGTTCCCCATGTTCAACAAACATAAACTCTATTGATGGAATTTCTCTATGGATGTAACATTTACGAACTGCTTGATCTCGGTGAATTACACACAAATTATCAACACTCACTTTGATTTGCTTCAAAATAATTCACGAAATAACTTCACATCGCACGTTACCACGAACTTTTTCCAATAAGTTCGTGGCATGCAAGCGTGTTTTCCCAAACTCATTACTTCTTTTTACTGAGTTCTGCCTTCCATTGCAGCTCTAACATATTTAATGTGAAGCAACCCAGAAATTATTAATTTGATAACTGCTATAGTCCGCTTTACTTTCTTTCAAGCAACAAAAAGCTGACGCCGTCTTCAATCGAGCCCGAAATTATGACGTAGATCACCGCACAAATTCTTTTGTTTTTGTTCTCATAAATCTAGATTCAATTATAAACGACCACCGACCGCGCAAAACGCATTGAATTTACGATACAGAAACCGATACCTAATCTAATGGGCTTGAAATTATGCGATGTAGTTTTCACTGATGATGAATATTTATATATAATCAAGTACCTATGCGAAGATCTTTCTGTAATTTCAAAAGCTGATTTTCAGGCTTCATGCACTTCATTTTCTACACATGAAATATTTTTGAGCGCCTTAATTCCGTGTATTCAATCCCACTCTCAACTAGCGTGCTGTTATTTTTCAATTAACTCCATTTATCTTACTTCATGCCAACCTTCGTTGGTGAAAAAATTAATGATATTCATTGAAATAACGCTCAGCTTTCATTATCATCCTCTTGCTATTTAAATTTATTGAACAAAAACGTCTCGAGGCAGAGTCGTGCTTGCTTTTTAAATAAGAGATTCCAACCTACCCCTCCACCGCCTTCATTGCATTTCAAATCGATCAGGACCCAGTGAAAATTTACAGGCGCGTCAGCTTCTGATTTAGATTACCAGAAGCTGGGGCGACTCTAAATTTTGTAAAGGGAGCGTGCGAAGCTCGTTAAGACCTAAGCTTATTTATCTTTGATGTGGAACAGACTCGGTCTTCTACTTCGTTAAATCCTCGGCCTTCTGTGTCTCGCAATATGAAGGATGTGTCCTATGCATGACCCATGGATGAATTGCAAATGCTCAATTAGAGAGCAGGTGCCTCGTCAACGCAAATTGCCAGGCGTTTTAACTTCGATTCCTGACGCCAAATCGAACTAAATTTTCACGTAGTGCTTAATGAAAGACAGATTCATGCTTCCGGAATTGAGGATGATTTTTACGATGTGTTCAAGTAAGATTCAGCTGCACAAGCGGTACTAAAATTATTGTGCGGCCTCTCATTTTAGTTTATGCTGCTTGAACTGAGGAGTTCAAGGAAAAAAATTTCTAACATAAATTTTTTGCCATGGAAAATTCTGGGTATTTTCAAGTAAAGTTATTATTTACTGAGCAAGTAATTTAGCAAAACTAGCTAATTTGACATCAGCAAAGTATCGCTACTAAAAAAACAATACATGAGCCTGCAGGCATGCTATAGTTACCTCGTCTTTATTCATGACTCTCGATTAAGAACTTAGTTTGAAAATCTTCCGTAAAAGGAGCCTATAACCACAGTTGAATCTGTTAGATCTGTTGATTAAGAGGATGAGGTTGATGATGTTCAGGACTTAGAGCATCATTAGTGGGTGCAACATGCGTTCCATGAAGACAGTTACTCTAACTAAATTTATAGTTCGGAAATTATGAACATATAATTTAATTGCAGTTATTTTAAATACATAGACAGTATTTAAGAAAGTTGAAGCCTGAGATAATTCTAGCTTATTATAATTTAACTGGTACTGCAGTTGCATTACCAACAGTTAATATTTCCGGTTACGATTTCCAGAAGCAAAAAAAGTTAATGCGACCGTTAGTCGAAATGTCAATATTTGAATTCAACCTGATTACGAAAAAATAAGTATAGAAAAGATAGAAAAGGTCAATAATTGTTCCAGGAAAACATTATTGCAATAACGGAAAATTGATTAAATTTCATTTTCTGAATGAAAAAATTCATTCAAAATTCATTCTTTATTGGTGTAAAGAAAATTTGCGCAATGATTCGAATTAGAATCTTCGATTGGACGTCAACGCCAATTGAATGCCAATGAATTCGACACTCTCAGTCCGAAGGCCGGAATACATTTGCATAAAAGAAGTCTGCCTTCGTTTCGACGTAACTCGCTATCGTCAAGTTTTCTCAATGACATGAAGGCTAGAATATTGACGACTTCCTTTCCTGATGTGCAGGATCCCTAGGACGGCAAATAGAGAACTGCTATCGTCTTAGTCTTCCATGTGATTGTTACGCAACTTGTGCGATGCTGATCAACTTAGTCTTAAATTCAAGTCCGAGCGAAGGAGGCAACTTGGATCGAGTTGACTGTCAAAGTTTGGAGTCAGATCAGAGCCACTGCTCGTTGCAGTCTGGTTAATGTTGAGCGTTGCCTATTGATGTGATTGCCTTCTCTCCATGTCGCGTATTTATTATCTTCTCGCTTCAGCTTAGGGATTGTCTTGCTCATGAATAATTCCTACATTATATAATACCTCTGAATTTGAAATCTATAACAGACGACCGCCGACTGAGTGGCTTTGTTAGCGAAATGGAATCAATTAACTTAGCTTACGAGTTATTTTCCTCTTAGAAGTGGTAATAACTAAAAACAGACGCCCCATTGCCTCTCAATTAAGAGAATTTAATTTTTTCACTCCTATATCGAAACTGAATGAGATGAATAGAATATTTTCAATTATGAAATTCTAGATGAGCAAATTTTGAAATTGTTAGCTGGATGTCCAAAAAGTGGAAAAATATCCCGGGAATTTACGAGCTTCACAGTTCAACTTAAAAGACAATTTCCCATTAAAAATTATGAGAGAAAGCGGTGCTAAAATTAACGACATGATGTCTGATAAATAATTTTTTATTCAACAGTTGAGTCGTAGATGAACTGAACACGTGTGAGTGCGGGATCATGGGTAGCGAGAGCTTAGTAATAAGGGGGAACTCTGGTAATCATCACTAACAACCAGAAGGTAATTACGGCGTAATTACTATGCTTCCTAATTAGTAGTAACTAGACTACATGGTTAGACAAAGGAAATCGTAACTTGGAACGGTCCTGTTCGCACATGATTGGAAAATGAAGAAAAAATAATATCTTAAAATATCTTTAGGAAATGGATCTCACATTGCACGGCAGTTAAAGAATGGCATGTCTTTAGATATTATTTTCGAAAATTCATACTCGAATTTGAAAGCTTTCTAGAACGAGTTTATCCATCTTAATGTCGTGTGAACGTGGCATAAATATTGCCAGACAACAAGTTATTATCAGGATCACTGCAAAGGGACATTCAGGCCACTGGTTTAAAACCGATTCAATTTTTTGTTAGACAATTTGAGTGCAGAATGGCAGGTTGGAGAAAGTTTTGAGTTTGGTTTCATGAATTCCAAAGCTTTGATCAGTCCATTTTTTTAGATAAAAATCATATCAAATAACAAAGAAGTTCGATAAATTAAAAAATTATAGAAATTTATACGCATATATTTCATGAAACATTACACAAATTTGGCAGCTTAGCATTAGGTTTGAGCTGCTTCTTAATATTTGTTACCGCACCGAAATATTGTGCAGTTCTTACATTAGGTTCCTCAAAACAGAATATTAATATTAACCCCAACCTGGCCATGAAAAAATTGGCTAAACTACACCAGAGGTCGGAGCTCTCGCGTATTTCAGAGGCGAATGACGTAAAACGTCTGAGCAGCACGCTGCAAAATTTATGAATCAGGTGAAGTCTTAATATGTTTTACATTATTTTAAATTGTTAACACATTATCAACTTTGTTTCTACTCGTTCATATATCTGAAATAGAGTTACATGTAGAGATTGTACGATTACAGGACAGTGTTTGATGCACTGTAGATGTAATACTAAGTTGATTCCATTTCATCACTCATTCATTATCAGATTGTCCTCATGGATTATTTGCCTGCATCATGCATGCCACTATTTCTATACAATTAAGCGTTAAAAATTTATCGCTACTATAACCTAAAAAAATACACCTATAATATATATCACAATTTGTATATATATAAATCTTCCACTCTATGAGAATCCATCCTAGGACAAATAATTCAGGTTAGCAATAATTGATGCATATTCAATAATATTTTGAGCGGAGTTTGTCACGGCGTAGGAGACATCGTAGCATGAATGCCACAAAGCACGACCAACACGGTGCGTTACTCTAGCCACATTATCGGTGAAGCGGTCATAGCCGATATCGGAATGGTTCAGTGGAGCTCGTAAGAACACAGAAGCCTTCACTTGTTTGATCTTCTCTCATATAAAATGTAGATATCTCTACATCTGCATTATTTATGTCATCGACCTGTTGATCTGACATTAGGAATCAGGCAGATCTCTACAGGGCTGGATATATTTAGACACAACTTTAATATTACAAAAAATGTATCTATGGCAAACTTCTGAAATATTTAAAATAAAAAACGAGTGATTTCAAAGTTGGTTGCAGCTTTTAACAACAGTGAACGATAAGCCAGTGAATAATTAGTAGTATGTCAACAATTGAACAAGTTTCTATAGTTTTAAATTTTGCGTGCATACCGCAAGAAAGTAATAAGTATATCATTACTCAACATTCGGACACCACGAAAGTTACGCTTAGTTACGCTGTCCGTTAAAAGTATCGGAAAAGGGCGTTCGTGCACATCAGCGGTGCGCTTGCATATTTACAACAATACCAGTAATGGAAATTCGAAGTATTCACTGCTGAATTCAAAGCGAACCACAGAATTTCTCTCCACCTAACAATTTAATTTTAGAGTTCGTGCAAAAAAACGATTGCATTCCGCGTTCGGCGCTGAAGCTTTGCAACTCTCGAGAACGTACAATAAATCTGTGACTGCCCTGGCTTTTAAATCCCTGGCTAGGAACTGTTAGGGCTTGTTAGGCCGACACTAAAATCCATTGCTCGCTGGGTCCGAGAATGGTCGCAAGTTGTGCCTATAACCTCGACCAATCAAGCGGCATTGGTAAACCATTTAAATGCTATTGGGAATCATGGCTGGCTCTAGGGTATCCCAAAATCATTGGGAGTTGGCTGATTTTAGACAGCTTTTCACCTAAATTGTCAACTTATTATTTCAACTTATTATCTTATTTAAATTTATTGCATTGACATTTCTCAAATAAACTAATTTTAATCAAGTTAGTGTGTTTTTAGCTCTGAACTTTAAAATAATACAATAGGATTTGAATATCCATTGACATAATCAACTCTATTTCAACATTTTTTTTGAAGTTGGTAAAGAACATCCAAATTATTACGATTTCGATTTTTTCCTTGTCAGAAGTCACGAGGCAGCGCAACCTGAACAAATACTGACATTTTTTAAAGTTCACGATTAACTATCACATGGCTTCTGATCTCGGGACGGCGGAAGATTGCTATTAGTTTGAGTACAAGAACGTGAGATTGAGCAGCGACTTCAGCATCGATAATGCTTGACAAAAAGCACGCAAAATAAAAAATCATGAACGAACGTGTGCCGTTCGAGTGCAGGGTGGAGCAAGGAAATTGCTGTTTTATTGACAAGAAATTTTATATATATTCGTTAAATTATTTAGTACACTTCTATTATTTTTTTCATAACCATGATTTAATTTACATTTGTGGTTTTGAAATTTACTAACGTTATTTCGAATCTCAATTGCAAATGGCGAGACTAGATAATTTTCTTGTTCAGATTAAGTATGATGCATGTGCATGCATTAAAATGTGCAGTACATTTATTGCAACTATAACTAATGGCGTAAAACAAAAAATTTGTTAATACAAGTTAATTAAAATCTTACTTGTCAATATTCTTTATATATTTCACATTTATTAACTTGGCAAAGACTACGTCAGCATGTTCGACGTTGGAGGATTACATTTCTGCGTAGTTTTCCGTGACACTGTGGGCGTACAACATCAGCCGCTCGAAGTTCGTCACTTTCCTATAAAAGTTTGGAATTTCCCAGGAAATATTCGATGAAAATTCTGCAGACAGAAACACTCTGCAGGCAAACCAACCCAGCTTCGTGTTTTTTTGCTAGCGTGACGATGCAGAAACGAACTATATAGGCTAGCGTGCCTGGCGCAGCGTGAACGCTTCACGTCGAGAGCGATGTCATGTTGATTGCCTACGAAAACAAGTTGCCACCAACGCCTACACGAAATTTTTATCGTGTTTTTTTTTAAATCACTTTGGTTGTTAATGCTACAGTTTTATTTTCCTAACTCATTTATTTCTCTTTCTGTGTTAAAGACGTAAGCTAAAATTTTTTAAATGCGGCTACTAATACTGCAGTTTTATTTTCATAACTAATTTTTTTGTGTTGAAGGCGTAAGCTAAAATTTTGAAAAAAGAATAAGGATAATTGAACTCGTTCAATGTAAATGGGAGAAATTCCAGTTTTTTCCGAATTTGGAAGAGGCATTTTATGGTTCTGATTCCAGTCGAGAGAAAAGATTGCTGTACATATTTTTAAAAGCTCCAGCACAACTCCCAGTGAGCATATTTATGAGTGAGATGACTCAACCCAAAAGTGAGACCCAATTTTATCTTTCACATTTTTAGCTAGACCGAAACCAGGTTTCTAAATTCTACAGAAAAGAATGCAAAGCATTAATGCACTTTTCTCGGTCAAAGATCTCAAAAAAAATATGATGGAAAAAACTGCGCTCGCAGGAATTTATAGGGGTAAATATTCCCTTATTGTTCATTATAGCCGCGCGTCTGCGTGCATATTTAAAAGCTTGAAATGATATACGGTCGCTTGAAAATTGTGAAAGCAGTTAATAACTCCGGGCAAGCTTTCTGTAAGGAAACCCTCAAAAATAACAAGTATCACATACAATATTAATAAAAATACCTATGAATTTCTGCAAAATGTTACTAACGCTGTACGTTTCCATTTTAAAGCGCAATTCCTTTATATATTGTTCTATCAATTTATTATCTAAATAAATTTATGAACATTAGGGAAGGATAAATTTGTTTTCACATTTGATTTAATAATGGTATTTTGATGATTGTCTGCTCTTCTTTTGTTATAAATGAAGAATATTGAAAAAATATAAATTAACGAATCTATCAAGTTGGAATAGTACATTAGTTAACATTGCTAATGGAAGTAAAGATTACTTTTTTGGGTGAATAATTTATCTATTATATCCTAAGTCCAATAAATGTATGGCTTTTGAATTACTGTTTGCACTAAATGAGTTTCTCAGCTTACATTTTGAAAAGATTGTGCAATAATTCAAACAAAGCAGGACAAGACAGAGCGCGGATGCGGTCGCCCACGCTAAATCAGATCGCTATATTATCATACGCACTCGCCAATTCCAAACAATAATTTAGTTCTACGGAAAATTCTTTCTATGGTGAGGCTCATGATTGTGGCTAGCAATTCATTGGTAGAATGTGCATAGGCTGAATTAGACATCCATTTTTCTTTCGGTTGACATGGTGGATGGTTAATACTTATTGGGCTGTTTTGATAGGTAATTTTGGCTTTTCCCCGTCGGAGAATACTGAAAGATTAAATTATAGATATAGAGAAAATTGTATGACATGTAGAAAAATATGACCAAGTTAATGTGAGCTACAATTTTCATCGACCGAAATCATAGTATTAGCAGTAAAATACGCATTATTGTTTTAATCCCAAAAGTTAATCAGATGTGAATCTAGATAATTAACTGGCTCTCGATTTCAATACGTTTTATTTCTGAAAGACGTGATTTTCTCTGTCCCGGTTAAATGGAATTCATTGGAATACGAGACAACAAATCAATTTGAATTAAGCCAAGAAAAAATGTCCAATTCGGGGGAGCAGCGCGAAAAAAACCTCCGACCAGGACAAAGGAAACCATTCCAACTGTCCACGGAATTGACCATAAATATCAGCAAACCCGATGGAGGGTCGCAATTTAAACCTTTCAAAAAATATATAGAAGTATCTATCCCTGCCTTGCTCTATTATAAAAGTTATATTCAGAGAGTTCGTAGCATGTCGCGCGCTGTCGGTCTGTAAAACTTACGAGCGCCTATTTCATGTACGTACATCGATTTGTGTCCTGAGATAACGATGGGAAAATAGATTTTTCAACATTCTTAGATTCTTTCAATTTTTTTCAAATATTTACCAAGCATTCAAAATTAACGTCAATGCAAAATTTCTGCTTGTTGAGGTTTCTCGTATGTAAATTGTTCCAACCTTCATGATGACTTAAATTACTGGACGGCATATGATAGCCTCTTGAATATCAAACGAGATTTTCATTTTATTTATTTATTTCTCAATTTAGTACCCTAAATAATATCTTTCTTTCATTATGAAATCGTTGCTTATTCGTTTCCAGAAACTTTCTCAACGTTCAATAAACCAGTTTTCACTGTACCGTCTTATCTACCAACCTCAACCAAGGCTATTTTAAATCCCCTCAATATTGCTGATTTTATCTTCGCAAGATACTTTACCCTAGGCGATTCGAGGCTTCCAGTACGCACATTGAATCAAATCTCCCATTACTGTTAATCGAAAGCCTTCGTAACATATTTTACAGTAAAATTTGTTGAATTTACAATTCTATTATTTGTTCAAAACCACACTTTCCGCAGAAGGATTAATTTTATGCTTACATCATTCAATGTCACCGTATCAATCTTATAACCCATGTCCCTCTAACATAAAATTCCACCCACATCACACCTTCACTGGACGCGTGAAGAATAACTCTCATCTTGAGATCAAGGTAGCCTTGCTACGAGGCGATAAGAGGCATGATTTCTTTTGATCTCATAGCCGGGGCAGAAAGGCTAGAGAACGCAGCACGAGGCTTCAACAAGACTCAAATTCGTCAACGTTTTCTCGGTAATCTTTCATTTAGTTGGAAAACCGGACGTAGAATTTTTCTTTACTGTCCAGTGTTTCCAGCCGATCTTCTTTTTCAAAAGAAACGAGATATCTTGTAGCACCTGCTTGAACACGATGCCACAGCC
This sequence comes from Hyalella azteca, assembly GCF_000764305.2. Taxonomy (NCBI): domain Eukaryota; kingdom Metazoa; phylum Arthropoda; class Malacostraca; order Amphipoda; family Hyalellidae; genus Hyalella; species Hyalella azteca. The sequence continues at coordinate 152,519 of NW_025941012.1, forward strand.
TCGTTTAACTGATGGAGTCAACTTATCCTTGACTAGACTATACAGGACAATGTACCAAATTACGTGGACTTTAATTAACACTTGCACTGCACCGAATTTATTTTCATCTCATTCTAAAATAACATCAAATTCTAAAGCTTAGCCATATATTATAGCCATTAGCAGTGGAATATGATGAAATATAAACTAATAAACATGATTAACAAAATAAGTGCTTCTTACGTGCGATGCATGATTCAATGTAATTCTCCAGATAACATTTTCATACTGCTAGATTAATATATGATATGAAAAAATTTTCAATAAAATAAAATAATCGTGCTCAAAAATTATGATTTTGCTTTGTTAACCACGATTGTTCCTGAACATTTTTTTGTAAACTGGAATGTTTTTGTCGTCCTCAATGAATCCCTTTCCCGGTTGATGATTAAGGAAGTAAAATGTCAAACGTGCCTTAGGAAATAACTTCAATGAATTCGATTTTTGATGCATGCAACACGAAAAATGAATTGCTACCAAAATATTTGACAATCTATTCTTTCTGGAATCTGGGAACCTATAAAAATGTATATCTACTAAAAAATATTCTCCGGAATATTTTTCAGCTGCAATTCTATAAAAAAAAACATTAAGCTACTGTCATGCAGGAGTATTACCGTGATATACATGATAGCTGTTCTTTTTTAAAATAAAAATTACAATATTAGAGTCTGTACGAGAGGGAGAGAGTTTTGTACAAATTGAACATTTTTGGATAGCCTTGCCATATTGAGCAGGAATTCTCTACCACATCGCTCGAATGCTTTAATTGAAATGTTTCTGTTTTACACCTGAATGGTTCATATAGACAACGGGTCTGCGAATTAAATGTCATTTTCCTAATTTATTGATGCAAGCCGCATGTGACTTCTCGCTCGATTTGCTTAAACGGGATGCATTCAGATGAAAGGAATCACTTGCATTAACATTGAATAATTTTGAAAGCGACGCCAAGTACAAGAAATAAAAACTCAAACTTACTAGTGTGATAAAATGGATATTCTCGACAGACTAATTTTGAAATATGACAAAAAAATATCGTATGCAATACGAATATAACGCCACAGGCACATTCAAGCGTGAAAAAACTACACACACAAGAACAAACTTAATTCATATATACTTAGACCTAAATTATTTCCTTTTTTTGGTTAAACCTAGCCTATAGAATTGTAGATCAAATTTGTCCACTTCAAAGCCGGAAGTGATCAAGAATATTCATTGTTTTTCCTCTCATGAATGAAACAAAAAATGATTTGAACAAACCAGTCGATTTACGCTAATACTTCTATTAAGTATAGTATAGTGAAACTTTTAGTTGATCTCAGCTTCTAAATGACATTAACAAAAATCGCTCCATGAAAAACAAGGCAATCATCCGTAAGAAAACATCCTGCGGTCCTCAAATCAGATTTTGTGCACGAGCTTTAAGTTTACGTACGAATAAGTTTACCACCGCACATCATGATTCTTATTACCTTCGTATATGTTGTCTCACACGCGACACACCTTGCTTCGCTCCTAACAATGACAATCTTTTGCCATGCACTGCAAACACAAGCTTCCCGAAACTGCAAATTGGAACTTTAAAAAGCTGCACCTCAAGCGACCGTGGTGAAGAGAAGTCACTTGGCATCCTATGTGTGCTACTTCACTTCAGCGCAGCATCGAGGCAAACTGTCATCTCGTAGCCAAGCCATTGATAATTTAAGGAGATTATGCATTTAAATTCAAGTTAATATAATTTCATTTGTCTGCAGCTTCGACGTGTCAACATTACTGTCACAATCAGTAACTGTCACTACTCATAGTAGTGTCACTAGTACTGTCACTATCACTATCAACATTACTGTCACTATCTCATTCAAAAGCCTACAGTTCCCAGAAGACCAAAACAGTTCCTATATGTGAGTGGGCGGCCGAATGTACATTTGCCTGTTCATGATTATCCCATAGAAGACAATGTGGCGTATGAAAAAAATGTTAGTGCTTATCTCTTCATTAATATCGTGCGTGTCTTTATATACTTTGGCTTTAATTTTATGTCACCTTAACCTTAGTTCCCCTCTAATACAGGCAATCAAACTGTTACTAAAGAATAAAATATTACATGAATCTACAACATGTTTCAATTTTATATCAACTTCAATTGTTAATTATTTATTTATACTGCCAAAACACTACAAATATCTTTATTATTACAATATATTATTATCTATATAATATTTATATTCTTTTCATCATTCCGCCTTATTAATGTATCATTTATATTTATTATTTCCAATAGTGCATTAATTTTTAAATTTCATTTTCTTCAGCGAGGGTAGAGTGAGTGATTGTCTTGAAGTTTGTCAGTATTGCAAAGACTGACTTCATTTCCCCACATCTCTGCAATCGACATCAAATTAACAGTTCAATTTATGAACCAAATAATTTCTCTCAGGCAAAAGCATCATGTCAATAATTTCATATTCTTTGGTATGGAAATAGTTCAATGATTTTTCTTGGATTTCTATAAATTACAGAAAGTGCTTTTGAGAAATCACCACGTATCATATTGCGAACACACTATATAAAAACACTATACATACATAAAAGCCATACACATACGCTATACAGAAATACCGTACGCATTCACCATACGATAACACCACACACCAATACCACACGCGAGCACAATTCAGTAAATAAATAAAAACCATACAAAAACACTTTAAACATTCACCATACCAATACGCCAGACACACACGCCACACAGAAATACCGTACCCGATACACCATACATAAATACTACATATATACATACGCCATGCATCAACACCACATAACTTAACCATAAACAAGCACCAGTATTAACTTACAATCATCCGACAAACCCCTGTGCCTTAGCAGCCGGTCTTCTACTCTAAGCTGGTGCGTGTCCATGTCCACTCACGATAGAGAGATAATCATCACATTAAATAATAATTTATTATTTATTTCCTGTGAAATAGTATTTCTAATAACAGTATTTTGTAAACATGCGCTGTTACGTATATTCGTTTGACGAAGGATTAGAATACACGATTTTTCGTTCGGTTGTCTTTATAAATCGGTTTCTGTAAACAAACATTATACAAAGGTAAAAATGGTTACATAAAATTAGTATTGCACATAAAGGTATAATCGAGAAGTCAAATCATTTATTTCGAACATATAACACGATAAAAGTCAAATATACACGTTACACGAATCTTCAGAATTAAAACACACGTACCAAACATTTCCTTCTTTACAGTCTAGAGCCAACACCGCAAGTGAAAGTCTAGATGTCTTTAAAACCGAACTAAAGTAAAATGTCAGTGATACGCATGCATCAGGCGTACGAAATACACAAGAGAAGTGAATTTGAGAACCAGGAATTCAACATGCGCCCTGTTTCACTTTTGGCTGCTTACAGTTATCATGATTGTCTTAAAAACAGTCATAATATACAATATTGCACAATCTTAAATGATGATTCAAGAACATCCATAGAGGAACTAATTATCTTTCAATAAAATTAACAAATTTTATTTAAAAAAACATGTGTAATAATAAAATTATTACACATGTAATTCATTTCTTATTAATTACCTAATAATTATATGGAAGAAATATTCATCAAACGTTTCACTGACAACCAATTTTTGCAACTTAACTTCTAGATCCCATATTTTTAATGAGCATCTCATTAGTGAATTGGCATGGCTCGGTTTACTTTTATTGCGCGGTTTTATTCATATTGGCAATTACTGAGGATTAAAAGTAACCGACACTGGAACAACTGTGCTGTTACCTTTTCTCTTTTGAACTTTTAGTCGTCCAATTATGAAGAACTCGATCAACCTTAAATCAATGTGACTCTAAAGCTCCGAGTTTCACATCAAATTCTCTCTCATAACCTTTCTAATCGATCTGTCCGCATTGTACAGGTCATACTGCACCCTCTGAATAAAAGCCCTGAATCAGGTTGCGATGAATAGAGTTTCGTGTAAAAGAATTGACAGGGGTGACCACCTCTCATATCTTAGGTTCATCATTTATCGCCCACTCAGTAAAATACTTCACAAATATAAATTTTCTCGAGCACTATACTGACTGGACGTTTAGCGGCTTATGATTGATGTCTCCTAAATCATAGTTAAGTGCCACGCTCCCAAACCGTCACAAAGAACGCACTCTTCTGCTGCATGACGGTGACTTGTGAAGCAGCTAAGAACCTATGATACCAAATATCGGAAACTAAATTTCGTTCTCGAAAGCATTGAAATTTAAAACGAAACTTCCAAAAAAAATCGAAACTTCCAAACGTCACACTGTGATTCACCACAGATTATTCTTTTGAAGAAAGACTGCATGGAACCTGATTACGTACAATATTTTAGCTCTTTTTCAGCACTTTAGTTGATATACAGCAATCATATTCATATTTGATCGAATGCTACAATGGCGTGTCGCTCGACAGTTCTGGTGGACCCGTCACTGCCCACTTATTTACAGACGACATTACCGCAAATCTATGCAAATTGCTCATTTAAAGCAACAATTTCTATTGCTTCAGCAAACCAATATTACGTTTCATTCGATATCAATAAGCTGTCTCGACTGATGACTAATAACGTGGACATAAAAAACGAAGTCATTTATTGAGACCTCAATGTTTTCTTGAGGGAACACTTGATATAGCTAAAAAACGCGTTTAAATATGTTTGATGCTTTATTTAGCTTGCATTAATTAATTCAAATTTAGCGTGTCTATAGTTTCATTTAACTCTATTGTATGGATGATGCTTAAATTTATTCACAAATATTTAGAACCCTTGAATGTTCAGAGGCCAAATGTACAGCCAAAATGAGAGGCTGAATTTTCAACAATTGCATAAATCTTTCAAAAATTTATTATTACATTCCTGCAATTTTTAGCTTTAAATTTCTATTTTCTCGAATATTTCTCAAATAAGCATCGGGCCTCCATGCAAATTGTACTAAGAAAATGTTTTTTCTATAGTTGTCATTTCCTTATATATGTTTAGTCATTAATTTTCTAAAAAAAGTTTAGCATGCTATACCTACGATTGAATAGCAAGCAAAAAGTAATTTCATAAACACTCAAGAATTCTTGCAAAATCGTCCCGAATTTACGAGCAATTTGGAACTTACGATAACGGAGGTAATTTTTGAGGATCTGGCCACTTGGTCCGATGTTGTCTTAGAGGAATTATTAATGCATAAACTGAGCGGGCTCCGGCGAATACTAATGATGTTGATAGTGGAGCCGATGATTTTCGCCCGGACTCCCGTCGAATCATTTCCCTAATGGTGCCTTCGCCTGAATGATGACAGACGCTAAGATGATGAGCAGCTCTAGCGCATAAATCTAGGCGTTCACCGGTAACGCTAAGATAGTGAGCAACTCTAGCACATGAATCCAGTAGTTCATCAGGTACGCTATGATAACGAACAACTCTAGGACATAAATCCAAAAGTTTATCAGTTACGCTAAGATACTGAGCAACTCTGGCACAAAAATCCAGGAGTTCATCATGAACGCTAAGATACTGAGCAACATGCATTACTTCACAAAAATCCACGAATTCATCAGGGACCTTATAAAATATTGTGCAACCATTATCACACAAATCAACGAATTCATCCGGGACGCTAAGATATTGAGCAACCTTCATCTAATAAATCCACGAATTCATCAGGGACCTTAAGATATTGTGAAAGTATTATCACATAAGTCAACAAATTCATCCGGGACGCAAATACTGAACAACCAGTGACGCTGAGAGATAAATAACCGAGCAATAATAGCGCCTCACACAGCGATCACAATCATTGTTCTCATTTAAAGCAAATTATTGCCGTCATTTTCATGAATGTATCTAACTGTAATGGCACGAAATAACTCCCTCCACCATTACCCAGATGATGGCTTTGCTCTGCGTAATTCAAATTAGTCTGTAGCATTGATGTATCTGCTTTGACTAGATTCGATTTCAAACTTTGAACACATCCATTAATCAGCGAATTCCTGCCAGTCTATGTTGGAATGCCAAGGGTCCTGGAACGCTCTGCAGAAGCACAAGAAACGTTCTTGGAATATTCGCTAACAGTTCCAGAACGTTCTTGCAATCTCTGCAATCAAATAGATACTCTGATATTCCTGAAATATAATATGTGAATACAACAGAGGCCTTATACATATTTACAAGTTGATCTAATCACATCCAATGTTATTCATCAAGCACACCTAGTACCATCTTGAAATCTTTTCAATTAATTTAACACAGTCACGATCATGAAAATTTATAGCAAAATATTTTGGCGCCTTCATAAGTACCCAAAAAAAATTTATTCTGTTAATTAATATTTGCACTAAATTGACATGTGCAGCGTTTTTCTGGCTTCTACAAAAAGAACTTGGACTCTTAATGTTACATCACAGTAAGGAAATATTAAAAACAGGAAGGAAAAATTTCGTCATTTAGGTTGGATTACAAACGCAGTTACTACAACTTGTTACCTTCCGTGATTAAATATCAATAAAAATGCTAGATACTGTGCAATGAAATAATATTTATTGATGACGATGAGCCTAACATATATTGATCATAGATGTACCATCTATTTTTAACCTAACCGTGATGAAACCGTTAGCATTGCGAAAGTTCTGGGTAATTTCATCGCATCTAATATTAATTGAATCAATTTGCAAGTGACTAGCCAACTCCAACAAATATAATGTCGAGTGCTGCATTTGCAAGGCCATGCATCTCAGTTAAACTGGTATGTAAATGCGTGATGAATCAAAGATGTTGAAGGAATTATAAATTTCAATAAATAATAATTCATTTTATTCGCGATCCAAAAAGTCAGTACGACACCGCCTACATATTAACGACGACCTTGCAATACGAGTTTGTTTACAAGTGTGACAGTTAAAGAACTTGAAAACAGTCGAGCGTCATATATATTTGACGACAAAAAATGCAATTGGCTCTGAATTTTTTGACCGTTGCAAGCTTCAAAGCACGCATGTCGTTTTGTAAAGCGCTTGGGCGTCACGCATGCCTGAGCAATACTGCAGAGCTTATGTTCCTGCCTTATAAATCACCGGCGCGTGCGATGGAACTAACTTCATGCGTGGCCCGAATGCCAGAACCGTAGTAAAGGCTTCAGGCGTTGTCCCGAGTGCCAGAACCACAGTAAAGGCTTCAAGCGCTGCCCCGAGTGCCAGAACCGCAGTAATGGTTTACAGCTTTGTCCCGAATGCCAGAACCGTAGTAAAGGCTTCAAGCGTTGTCCCGAATGCCAGAACCGTAGTAAAGGCTTCAAGCGTTGTCCCGAGTGCCAGAACCACAGTAAAGGCTTCAAACGCTGCCCCGAGTGCCAGAACGGCAGTAATGGTTTGCAGCTTTGTCCCGAATGCCAGAACCGTAGTAAAGGCTTCAAGTGTTGTCCCGAATGTCAGAACCGTGGTAAAGGCTTCAAACGTTGTCCCGACTGCCAGAACCGCAGTAAAGGCCTCAAGCGTGCATGGGCCCGAGTGCCTGAACCACAGCAAAGTCTTTAGATGCGGTTTCGAGTGAGTGAACCGCAGTATTTAAAGGGAGTTGCCAGGTCTCCAGTTTAGAATTTTCACCCGCGTTCAAAAGTTACGCAACCATCCAAATCAGTCGTAGTTACTCAATTGTAACATGAAGTTTAGAATTCTTTGTGAATTCGATGTTTTATGTTCATTGCAAGTTTTATTTGTATATGAATATATTTATATGATTATGTTTGAATATATTTTCCAACAAAACGCGTCAGGATAGCTAACTGTCGCTAAACAGGACTTCGTCAATTAAGACCTATATTTATTTCTGGATGTATACAATCTGCGTATCAAAGTCCCGAATTCTGACCCAGACGCTCCCCTTAAGGTCGAAGGAGACGCGACGTAGCAGTGTCATCCAATGGAACCAATTTAATGCCAAAGATTCACGTACAAATGAGCATTAAATTTGTAACTTTCCTATCATTTTTAAATTAGGAAGAATGCGTGCAGACCACTCGCTCTTTTTAACCGACTGCAACACGTGGTATATTAAGATATATATTAATATTAATATTGATGATAGGAGTAATGATATTTTCTAATATTTTGACATAGTTACACTGCAACAATGACCAGCACGTTCTTCATGCTAGCACGCACGGCCGATATGACGGTGGCTCTGCATTCATTCTAAATCATCGCTGCGTCGACCGCGGCAGCGCTGGTGACGCTCTTTATGGGATTGCCATTACTCCAGGAAGGAAGTGAATCACGATCCTAATTTTTGAAGAGGTGCCCGGGCAAACATTTCGCACGTTGCTGCTGAAGGATTGGCCAATCTGGAATATCACTCTGAAACTTAGTTCAGGTCGACATTGAAATATGTAAGTTTTACGGACTACTTAACATCGAATTAGATATAATTTTGACAGTGCAATTTGTAACGGGTGAATAGCGTCATCATGCATAAATGTTAATATCTTATTAATCAGAAGGTGAATTAATTTTGGGATGTAGTCGAAAGTTGCTCAGGAATCGGAAAAATGTCAAAATTAGAAGCAGATATTTTGGAACAAGCAAAACAATAAGATTAAGAGATTATCTAGTGAACAGATCTGAGGTATATTCTGTTACTACTAAATAATAAATAAAATTTTTCAATTTTAAAATCATGTTACTGCAAATCGGTCAGGATATGAGAGATTAAGTCGAGTGATGTGAGTTACGTCTGAATCAAATAAAAATAAATAGCATCATCAGATGCAAACAGGGAGAATGGAATAAATATCATTTTTCCTCAACAACGAGAACTGGGAAGGGGAGATCGTAAGTCTTCTCAATTAGATAACCAAAAGCCATGAAAATATCATGGAAATTACAAATCCCACAACTGGTGGCCCATTATTTATGACGAACATAAAACAAAAACCAATTGATGATTTAACGGATATTGAAAGTAAATTAACCTCGGAATAAAAATTCGGTAAGGTTGATTGCGGTGAAGAGACTTTGATGTGCGGAAACTCGAACGTATGCAAGAGATACGAAAATACTTTGATCGCATGTAAGCGTCGTTACTTTATGTCTCTTTTCGCAAGTAAACATGAATTCGCACAGTGATTAATTTTTTCGGTCTTTAGATGGCTTAAAAACATAAATAATCAATCGAATGTATTCTGTTTGCCTGAGGAAATTAAAAAAAAACTAATTGAAAAGTTGTCAGTGAAATAGTTTCATTAATTTTGTAAACAAACTTGTAATTTCAGTGAAGACGGGAAGTTTCGTTAAAAGTACTTGGCGGCTGAAATTTACTGAACGTGCCAAGAGTGGCCTAACTTTACCAGTCTATTAGTCAAATACACTCATCGTATATAAGAAAATATAAAGACGGCCTTACAATGCATCAAATTTGCTACCTCTCTCGAAGAAAATACTTCCCATCCACTCACAAACGCATTCAATTCCCTAATGGGAAATGTGCTGAGGACGCTCCAGCCTACAGACATTCATCCCGTCAAAATGCTACACCTTTTATAAGAGTTGCACTTTCTGATAACTTGGAATAGTTGTTGGACTTTCATATACCTTACATTGCTGGCTGGACTCTAATATATATATCAAAATGCTGACAGGACTATCGATTGTATAAATTGAATTGCTGACTGGGTTTTCCTACAGCCTGAAATTCTGGTAGAAGTCACTTGAAAATGACAATTCTGGCAGGAATTTTCTACAGCCTGAAATGCTGGTAGCTATGACTCACCCGAAAATTACAATTCTGGCAAGAATTTCGTAAAGCCTGGATGCTGTCCAGTCTCTCCACGATAACTTCAGGTACAACGATCTGTGAAACAATTTTGCTAATGAGACGGCCCTCAAAGATAAAAAATACATATTTTTTCATCTAACTTAGTTAGTTTTAAACCTGAATGGTGGTTGGAAAACGGAGTAGTTTTGTATCAATTTATCAAGACCAATTTTAAGAGCTCTGAGTATAAGTACAGGTATTTAATAAAGCATAAAAATATTCAGGCCATAAAATCAACACATTTCAAGAGAACAGAACGTCGCCAACCGTCAACAAACTTGGCACCCAAATACTTTGTATTCAGGCAGGGCTCAAACTTGAAATAAATATAAAATAAAATAGTCCGATTCACGCATTTCTTGACACGCAAGTTATTTATTCGTGAAACACAGACTATGATTTACACCCGTGATGTGAACGCAACTCTGGACTAGCAATCTTGCGGAGCCGCTGTGCTGAACATGACGTGCCTATGGTCCCACTGAGACCCAGTGCATCTGGCCCCATCTGATGAATTGGTCCGGCGTCCAGGATAATAACAAACAAACACGAGCTGCTTCCGAAGGCTCTTCATTTATGCAATGTTCCTGGACGCGAAATGATCTTCCGTGTGCTTGTATTTCATCAGTACTGCGTGAAGATCTTCATTTCTGATTTGAATTAAAAATGGATAACACAAAGGCCACCGGAACATTAATTCATTGTAATTGAACATTAATTAATTAATTAATGGAACATTAATCAATTCAAATTTCCAGTCGAAAATTAATTCATTAATTCGTTGTGTTATTTGCCCGAAATAATGTACCTAAATCGTAAAATATTAGGAAAATAATTTTTCTCTATTGTGTCCCGGAAGAGAAGCAACCACCACACCATTTGTCGAAATATCATTTTAGATGCTATATGCAGTAATTTTTAATACCACATAGTGGCAACAAATTAACAGAGCTTTAACAATGAAGTGTGTAAAACCTTTGTATCGGGATGTTGGTGCATTCTCATAATTGTAAAAAGATGCCAAATAACCATTAATTAATGTAAAATAGACCAATAACATCAACATGTGAAGGAGTTCTGATATTTGACGTGCCTGAATAATGTGATGTTAATGGACAAATGATCCGGGAAACCAACGCCAAGTATGCGAATATATGATGAAATGACGGAAGCTTTATACATTTGTCTTGACAAAAAATTATTTCAAATTTGTCACGACCGATCGTGATCGATCGGAACTTCTGTCAAGATCGACCACGATATGACCATAAAATAGAAAATAGTTAAACATAGAATAGAATAGTTAGAATAAAATAGTTCCAAACACACAATAGAATAGTTCAACAGGCTAATGAAGCTTCAAAAAGCTTCCTCTATACACTCAGTTAACGTGCGCTTCGTTAATGCAGGGATTCGGGGCTCAGTTTTTCGTGGGGCATAAAGAGCTTCAGTGTTGATTGGCTCCGAACAAGGGAAACATTTCATTGGAAGTTTATGCTGCATTTTATGCCGAGCAAATGCGATGCAGTATACGCAAGAGTTTGGAGTCCAGAAAATGCGAAATTATCTGATTTCGTAAGTTTAATTAATTGGTTGTTTTGGGGCTGATTATTTCATTGCCAATTTATAAACGATTTAATTTAATGAAAAACGTCTCAATGTCTTGAAGGTGTTTCTAATATGTATAAATATTCTGGCCATAAAAACGCATGATATTTCCGCTTTCAAATTTTGAAAGGACATAAAAAACAAATTTGGATAGGAATAAAAAATAAAATTTCAATGTGAACCAAACTTTGATTAAACCATTGTCCAGAAAACCGTAAAATGACATCTTCAGAGACATGAGTTTAAGTTGAAATGGGTTTCAAGACAAAAGAGTTTCCGTCCTTATTTGTCGCTTCCAAACACACAAAACAAAAGCAAAATATCCCTAAGCTGAATTGCTGACCCATCCATCAAACTCACTCAAGTCCGATTATTCACTCGAAAATTCCGTTCAGGAACCACGAGAAAGAAAATTTGGAAATGCGGAGGGCAAAATTTACGGATTTAATGCCAGTTATAAGAACGCAGTTGGTTGCGTTAGAAAAATGACATAATAACGAACCGCCTTGTACTTGGGATCATGAATTGTTACAATGTTTTAGAGAGCTTATCTGTACAGGCACGATAGAACTCATTTACATCCGAGATAGCTAGTTTTCTGTTAAGAGATGTAATTCATTCTGAAGCTGATATTGTTTGTAAGAACTTGTTTGTTGGATTTTAGCACTCGGTTACCCGTTGATAGCATCGCTTGCCATTCGTTAGCCTTCGAATCATAGTTCGCATCTCGAGAATGCAAGTTGTTTGTACTTCGATGTCATTCGTTGGCCCTGGTGGGCTGATGTTGTTGCCGGACAGCAGCAGCAACACGAGAGCTGGAGTTGTGAATACATAAGCGCTGTTATCCAATTAGAAGACTTCAGCTAATAGCATATAAACCCTCGCCTCTATAACGGCCGGTCATGTGCAGAATCGTGGACGCTCTTGAGAAATGTTGAGAGCGATAACCCATTGTTTCGTAGTCTTCGCGTATAAACAGTACATTTATGATGAGTTTATTCGTGAATAATATGAATAGAGTGAATGTATGCGGCGTTCGAAACTTGAACCATTGTCCACACTTCACAGTACGACATAGCTCAATAGAAGTTAGCCATGCTTGTAACGCAACTCTTTCCAAATGGAAAATATTTTACTTTAAACCCCAGCAACTATATACATATATAAGAATCATGTTGCTGCAAACAAAATTTGCGATTTAACATCAGTTTATGGAAAATTCATGTAAAATATTTTCAGACTTCTGGTGATTTGAATGTAATCGAGCTTCTACTTTTTTACGTCGTGGATATCTATACACAATACTTTTTGGGATGACGAGTTACATTTGTAGATGTCACAATATTTTCCAATATTCAAATGAAATTTAATCATTACTACAAAATCTCGTCAAGACTTTGGCTATCATGCATACTTAAAATCAACAGAGTTTTGCTGCGAACAAAATGAACTAAGAAGTGCTCGTGCGACTAAACATAATTATCTATTGACCAGAATAAAATATACTCAACTCTAGAATAAGATATCGTCAAAACTTGTGCAGAAGTGAAAATTGAATGCAGAAGAGAAAGCGGACGAAGGGCTAAGATCAGAAATTCTTGGGGCAGCCTCCAGGCTCGAGACAAGGATGGACTTTCAAATTTCTTCAGGGTCGCGATGTTCCCGAAAAACCCAAGTCGAAAAAAGTTCTTAGACCCTAAAATTCTCTGTTAGGCGCCCGGGCAGTTCAAGCAAGCTTTATACCCGCGCCTTAAATCAAGAAAAATTCTGGAGGTTGACGGCTTTCGTCACACAGCGAGAAAATTGGGTAAGATTCTTTAAAAACGGGTATAGTGGCAACTCCACTTGTAGATCTCTACTAAATAATAAAAATCATCAGCTAAAAAGCAAATGGGGAAGTTAAATTAAAACTTGTCAATCATCGCAATAAAGAGATCTGAAAGAACCGCATTCGTTCGTTATCCTGCATGATACCAGAAAAACGAACAGTTTTTGATTATCTTTAGGTGCACCTGACTCCTCAGAGATCAAATGATTTTTTCTTCGTATTTATGATCTAAGTAATGCAAGTAATGTAAGTCTTAGGCATTATTGCAAGTCGATACTCCAATCTAGTAAACAAAAATTTTATTCATACTTCTCATTCTGGCTATTGGAATAGAGATAGATTCTGAAATTTCTAACCGCTTATAAAGATGAACTACTTTGACAGGTTGTAAGAAGCCACGAGCGGCGTGTTATCATTTCCATTCGTTCCTACAGTACTCCGTCCGTTCATTTGAAGTTCATAGTTACAAATGAGAACTTTATTTCTCAAGCACTAAAATTAAGCTTCACATGCAGTTCAAGTTCGTAGCAACTTGTAGTCTCATCAAAATTCTTGCGTTTCTTAAAATCTCTTTTTCTAAAAGCTAACGAAACCCAAGTATTCCACGAAGGCAACTTTTGTTCCAGATAAAAAATAAGAAATCTGTCTGTGCAGTGAAAAATTATCATATTCTCGCGATGTTGAAAGACGTTGAAGTCGTGCAGATTCCATCCCTGCAGATAATGGAGTAAAGAATGCAGAATCGATTGAGGCATTTTTCTTGGGCCAAGGACTTTAATTTAATCTCTAAAAATTGGAGAGTCGATTACTTGCAGAAGCGAGGCTATCCTAGGTTACTCCCGAGATGAGCTTCAATTACAGGGAAGTTTGTGTCGGGCGTGTAAATTGGAGGCCAACTTCCTCGTGACACGACTTTTTAATATTCATTACTGGCAACGTCGAAGTCAATTTTAGAGCGCATCTGAGCAAATGAACGACGCAAAGCTGGCGTCTAAAAGACCGCTCTTTAAATCACTCCTGATTGCGGCTCTGAAGAACTACCACCAGGATCCGACACTCACTTCATGTTGACGTTTATACGAGGTCTTCGACGACGGTATATGGTGATGGAGGGGATCGAGTCACACATAATTCAGGTAAGTTGTGATGAAAATCTGACATTGAGATCGTCTAATCGATGTGATTATTGCCTTTTAATAAGATGAGCATGTGAGGTAACTCTCTTATTTTGAATGGCATTTCAGTTATTTATTGAAGAAAAAGTCAAAAGTTATCACATGAGGAGAAATTATTATACTCTTAATTATATTTTATGTAGACGTTCTTAGGAAAAGAATGCGATGCATTTACCCACTACTTTTGCCAACATATTAACAGCCAAAGTCTTATTATATATTCCAGATATCTGTTAAAACAAGGGGCTATATTAATTTCGAATATTCTTTTATAATAAAAATATCGAATAAAGTTTGACACTACGTGAAAATTACCCTACCTGCGGGAAAATCTTCACATTAGGGTAGACCGCAATTTGCCCAAAAGCCCTAAATTAACATCAAAACATCTCTGGCGTATAAATTATCATGGTCACGATAGGCCAGAGCACTTCTCAAATAAATCCGAAGGATTTATTAAACGCGGATGGTGGCGACGGCTCCGCTGATCCTGGAATATGACGAGCTGTCTAATTAAGAGGACGCCTCAGCACGGAACCTCCGACGACCGAACAAATTCCTTCAAGATCCCAAGCTCTAAATACAAGAATAAGTTAATGACACTATCTTAAGATTTCTTAAACAAGAATTTCCCTTTTTATGTAACAAAAATCCGTGCAATCTTCATGAACGAGAAAAGGGTTTTCATTTATTATCTACTTCAAAATAAGTACCCAAGACCCATAAAAAAATAAATATTTCGATCATGTTGCACTATTTGAGTTTGTTTACCACGTCATAGATTTATCGAGGACTTGCTGGCATTTATTTTTTCAGTTTATATACATCCATCATATTTTATACCGATAGCGCCGGTTTTATCGGTAAAACAGCGTCCGTTTTTTTATTGCGGGAACTCAATTATCATGTGCTTCGTAGCTGTTGTGAATATGACAAGATAAATATAGTGCATTTTTAATGCATCTTGGAATGATAATATATGTATTGATAATATTTAACGATATTAAGAATTAGTGAATGCAATGGAAAGGTATGTGTAGTTCGCATTCATGCTTACTAAATCCGGGACGTAACAGGGAAAAAACTTTGGAAAAGCTCTCTGAAGGTCATTGCTATGAAGGATCACAAATTATCCCCGAGTGTTGACACTTTTGCCCAATGTTCCAAAAGTCTTTTGTTTGGAGTTCTCTTGAAAACGTACAGACTCTGCTTGTATTCATTACGCTCGATGTGCGGAGTGGTTCTCGTGAAAGGCGATGCAAATGAGAAATGAATGCACACTGCATTCAACAGTGTTTTAATTAAATTTGTATTTTCAGGATTGCGATTGTTAAATCACGACTCAATCCCCTACTATGTATAGACATCGATAATAAAGTATAGATTCAGAATAATTGCAGAATTTCTATTCAATTTATTTGCAGTTGTAGCCGTCAGAAGTCCAGAGTAACTCAGATAAATTTTTAGTGTATATAAGGTCCAGCGCTTGTTCATAGGAGATAGTAAATAAATTTACGTTCAAGGTGAAGATCGAAGGCTCGCCTAATTTTACAATTTAGCAATTGGGCTCGACTATTGTTCTGTGTATGGAGTGTCTGGTACTCTCGAGCGCTGGAGTTAATTGGTTTCCTTGCGAGAACCGCACAATACGAAGCGTAATACCTGCGGGGGAAATGGATGCGGTTTCGTATTGAGATATTGTATATCTCAACTGAGCATCTCCGATGCGTGATGAAATGCAACCCTGGTGTTTTTGCAACCCAAGCGATTGAACAGGAAACGTTTAGCCCAACCTGGTTGCAGATTGTCGGTATAGAATATGTTTCACGACTGCGGTATATTGGTACCAATTTAAAGCCTCGTCGTCCGGTGAATAGCCTTGAGCCACGCTTAGAGTTTGCGGATGAAGCAAGGGAGAAGGCATTACGTTGTTAGAGAAAAATAGAAATTATTGGCAAGCCGAGTAAACTAATGAGGCTCCCTCACTAACTGATTGTCATTAAATAAAAAATAAATTAGGAACTACATTTATTTCTCTGCAGCAACGAAAAACTCATAATTTAGCTCATTTGTAGAAGAATGTTATTAGTTCACACAGAAAACAATAAAGATATCGCGATGTCTTGTGAAATTGAGTGAATTGTAGTATTCAAATACAAATTTTCATCAACGCTGAAGTGGCTCGCGCACCATCGCAATTTCTGAGCGGCTAACTATCTCGCCTCGATTAAAGAATGTGTGATCGTCTTTAGTATCGCGAAGAGTAAAAATAAACCAGAATAAACAATCGTAAATTTACAAGGCTTATTCACTGCTACCAGCTACTGCAACCTGGATCAAAATTCATTCTAACGATAAATGATTTACTATGAACAATTTTCACAACTATTTTCTTAAAGTAAATTCAAATAACCTATTCGAAATGTCAATTTAGAATAACTAAGAAATACTTCAATGTTGTGCCGATCACAACTACGCGAATAAAATTTTAACTTGCAGATTGACAAGCCATTATGGAATATCTTACAAAGCTCACTATATAGAATTGTCGGTCAGTTGCTTTTGAAAAATTATTTTCTCCACACGCCCACAACTGGCAGAAAGAATACTAAAAAATTCTACGGTCAAGCAGAAATATCAAAGCACTGTATTTTATCCGGCAGAAGAATTTGGTTGTGAATTCATGTAAGTCATTTACATGCGCGAGGCAATCGCATATAAAATCTGTATGCGATGCGGTACCTCAAAATTTGGCTTCAAGAGTATCACGGAATAAACGAAATCGAATTCACTGAAAGGTTTTCCATGTAGCGAGGTCATGTACACCGAAGCTTAGTCGGTTGATCGAAGCTCCGCAGATTTACAGATTTATTCACATTTCGCAGGTTTAATTCACGCAAGCCGTAGTTGATGAAAGTTCCTAACAGTTATTCATAGTTTTAAGCGTTGCGCAATCTCGTTGGTTGATCAACGCTGCTGTGCTAATTTTTCAGCAAAGATTTATAAGTTTGATCCAGCGCTTGCTCACTGCAACTCACGTTTTATTAGAGCTACAATAAATAAACGAAATAAAATAAGTAACGTAAAAATATAAAGAGGGATAAATGAATTATTAAACCTCTCATGAAAAATAATGAGCGCGGCAAGGAAAATTTTTAAAAGGAAGCAGCAGCTAAGCTTCCTCAACCACTGTAAGAATAAGTCAAACGAGAGCAGCACAAGGGATTTGGACGCAAAATTCAGAAAGTTGCAGATGATAACTCCATTTTATCCCACAGATACAATTTATAATGGATCAAATTCGAACTAACTAAATTAATGACAGGAAAAATATAACATTTTTTAAATCATCGAAGCAATTTTTTTAGTAAAGCCGTGAGTGCCAAGATCATGAAATCCAAGCAGCATGTATAAAATCTTAAGTACTGTTAAAGTAGCGCAAACACCGCCACACTTTCGTTCAATGAAGGAGCCGACGTCGCGCAGGGAGAATGACGTCGGGATCGATTCTACGTAGCTGCATCACCTTCAAAGTGATAGCATAGTAGCCGTTTGATCAATTAGAATCAGTTCATCAGCTTCAAACTATTGAATCAATTCAGATATATATCAATTAGTAATCTATTCTTCAATTATCATTTAATCAAGAATTAATATATCCATTACATAAACTCATTAGCGTATCGAAAACTAACTCGGCCATCTCTATTTAACTTTTCTATATCATTTATTCAACTATTTATTTAACTTCATCATTTATTTTTAATTCAGACCGTAAAACGGCTTTAAACTCCATTGAACCAGAACACATTTCCAAACAATAAATTGCGCATTTCTATTTGTCGGAGTTAATTACAGCGTAAGGTCCATAGGATTGCATGGCCCAAACGAAAGATTCGGTCCGGAAGTGTGCAGGGTGGAGATATCCCGGATCCAGGACGGTTGGCGTAGATTGGATCTAATGGATCATGGTGAAACCGAAACTAGATGGATATTACAGATGGAAGACAAGAATATGAAGAAGGACATCCACGAAGTCACAGCAATCATCCGTCCTAGTACTTCATCGCTACATCACTAACCATCTTCTCCAAATCATCGACCAAATTCACCCATAAAAGGGAAAATCTACCTATGACTGCTGTCACAGAGTTGTCATCACTGCCACTGCACTGGTGCTTTTTCTTTGAATTTACATTAGAAATGCGGACAGCTATCAGATGCTAACAACATACAGTCACATATGGGACTTGGATAGTCCATAGGAGTTTTAACGTACGTGTTTTTCGTTTCCTTCACAACTTGGAGTTATTAATATATATGATACAAACTGTAGTAGTCCAATACAGTATGTTGACGTCTTTATTTAGTCGAATGCCAACGAATTTAAAGCAATGAGGGATTCCATAGAAGTCCAAAAAACGCAGAGCAGTACGTAAATTTATTGTTCAAAATAATTCTTTCGCTGGTTTACATAAATGAACACTTTCTAAATGTCTGACAAATCGTACAGATGTCGACAACGTTCATAATTCTCCGGTTTTTGGAAACTGTTAAATGGAAGTTGATTCAGAAATTGCAGCGAAAATTTTCGAACGGATAGGAAGGCCCGAGATGTTCTACGACCCATGAGACTTGGAGGCTCATATCGAGCATTTCCCTTAGGACGTCTCGGGACAGGCCCGTCAAAGTGAACAACTGCCAGATAATTGCCACTGTGTCACGGCTGTCATGAATACGAACGCAGAACGCATTTCAATCCTGGCCCAAACCTCATCGCTTATCACAAGAAAAAAAATAATTAGAAAAGCTAGAGAAATGCCCAAAATAGAATGAAATGAATTCTGCAACCGAATAGTTCACGATATAGATGCTAACCTAAAAAAGTCCAGTCTGAATTTTTTTCCTAAAATAAGGGTTTTAGCAATTAGGGTTCAAATCCCTAGGAGCTCGGGTTGGAGTTAGTACCAGTGGCTGGATTTGTTTGAAAGTCTTGACCCTACAACATTTACGAAACATAATGGTTAACTCAATGAGGTTTATGCATGCATTACTTGATCGCATTTGTCCGCTCATCTACGATATATTAATTATCACTCAATCCTCACACTCAGAGACAATAGTGTAACTTTGTGCTAAAAGCAATGCATTTAATTAAGACCTCTTGCGGGTCACCTTTGTCAAGTTTGGTCCAGCTAAAAGATGTAGTTCTTTTTTTGTGCAAGAGGGCATAAGGTGACGCGAACAACTCAGCTGTTGACGCTCACAGGGTATATAGACATATAAAGCCACCCGTTGTTATGCCAAGTGCTTCTGGCAATCAAAATATGGCTTCGCGATTCAGCGTAGAGCACAACGAAACTTTTTTGTCTTCAGATTCATTTCATCTCTATATCCTGAAAATTCAGCTTAAACCATTTTGTGTGCTTGCCTCGCTATGGGATGCCCAAAAATATTTTCAATAACAACCTGAATAAAAATATGAAAAATTTACAAAAATAATATTTTAGTCAATATTTGGGCTTAGAAGTCCGTTTTAGTCTAAAACGGACTAGTCCGTTTATATTTGGACTTCATTTAGTCCGTTTTGATAATATTTCCTTAGTTAACCAAAAAAATGTTGTCGTTGGCTATATTCAATCCGAGTTGTAAACAAAAATCTTCGAAATAGATGTTCATTTTCGAACGAATCAGTAATCAGATCCAAATCCTGCTTTTCCCCCGGAATTTATCAAAAATGATCCAGCATTTATTATGGTTACGAAGGTATCCCAGAGGTAACTTGAGTTCAAATGTGAGACCGCTTTCAAGTTGCTATTTCAAGATAATATACCGTGAAGCTCAATAAAACGACATTTAGTACAAGATTCACACAAACTAACTGCATGTGCTCCCTCCACCCAACCTGCAGGGCTTCGGAATCTTAAGTTGAGGAAATTAAATAATTAAATACAGTAGGTCATTTTCATTTCTTCTCCTAACACCCGTTGCAGAACACCATACTCTTGAGATTGTGGTGTCTCATGGATGTGAGACGCCAGAATATGGTTATATTTCAGAATAATATTAAGCCAATATACTTGCTCATGCTTCTCAGGGAGTGAGAGTTTTTCTTCGTATGAGGGAGATAAATATATCGAAGACAGAAAAGTAAAAAATACATTCCTGGATAAAAGTGCTCTACAATACTTAGGTACGACGACCAAAAAGTTGCCGCACGGCCTCTTTTTTGGCGTCCTAAACGAAGCCGGGATAAAATCCTGGATCATCCGCGAGTGAAGACAGCGTGGACGATGTCTTCGAAACATTTTCCTGGAACGTTAGCTCTGGATGTCGAAGAAAAAGATGTCGTAAAGAAGTCATAATAAAATATCATCACATCTAAACCGCTTTAAGAGGTTGCAGGTATAAACACTATTATTTGTTATCTGCCTGTTGAATTTTTGTCATTTTATTTTGTATTTAATTTTTTATCTGCTTGTCTGCCGGCGATCCATCGTGGCCTGGGACTGCTACGTCCGAAACAAATACTAAGGATACTAAGGTGTTGAATTCCATGATCAAGGCCAAGGCTCTAATAATTTTGTAAGATTCAGAAATATTTTCCAATTTCAAAATTTTTATGAATAAAAAACTCTATCAACAGGCCACGCGAACGCCTGTAATTTATATCAACTCCTGGACTACGGAAACACTCAATAAAGCTGCCGTCTTTAATTTGGGCAACTCTCATGTTATCATCGAGGAGATACTCGTTCACTATCGCTTCAATATCTCAGTAGTGATGTGTGCAATTTGTGATAGTCATTATCATAAATAAATGGTGCGCGGTTTCATCAAAATAACGGTGCATAGATTTATTATGTAATATATGTATACAATATATTACACATATAATATATGTATATATATATGTACAAATATATATATATATATTTATAGATAGAAATAACGTAATTATATTCTGATTTGTAACAATGGGAATTTCTGTTACTTAACAATAATGCTCGAGCAGGCAAGATATTTTCTGCCACAGTACATAAGTCCCTTAAAAACGGGAAGGTTTTAGTAAAAGAAAAAAGATACATGCGTCAAAATTTAAGTTCGCTTGATTAGATCAGAAAAAATACAATTTTAGTTGAAGTGCACGTATTTAAACTCGTTTATTTCAATTAAACATCTACGTATAAATTTTTTCTTAAGTTATTCGTATTATTATTATTATTAAATTATATTATTATTATTAAATTATTATTATTCTTATTCTATTATAATTATATGCTATATTCGAGCTAAACCACAATACCCACCGTGCCATAATATAACGGTTACCAGAAATTTCATTCCTAGTCTTTGAATACCAATTGAAAGGCATTGCAAAACAGGGTAGGGGAAGGGTGAATTGTGGATAGGAAATATCAATTAGGGACGGCCCAAGTATTTTAAGTGATAAAACTTCGACTTTTCAGCAAATCTTATCAGTTTAATGGTAGTTCCCTTCTGAATTTTTTTTTGAGTGGGCACTCGTCAAATATTGCATGCGTGATGATGCGTTAGTTTCGAATTTATTAACTAGCAACGGAATGACGGGATTTGGGATGAAGAGATTCGGGCAAACAGGCTCCGAGATGACAGGCTTCCGTATGTTGGCATTCCGAATGAGGAATGACAGAATTCAGGGTGAGAGGATCAAGGTTAACGGCATTTTCGAATGTAAGAGATATTCTTCACTGCAGTATAATTTTAATTTTTCAAATATTGTACGAAAAAGCAAGAGATTTTATGAATGGAAACGTTACTTCATCGTAGCGACCACTATAGTCCAGTAATAATACTTCCAACTCATCTCCCCGACAGGATTTGTTTTTTTTCCGGCAGGAGCCACTTGTTTTCATTTTCCAAAAAAATATCCTTAAGCTTAAGAGCAAAATAACCTGTATTTCAGGGCTTCAAATCCCACCAGAATAACAGTTATCTCGCTTCAAAAAAGGAAAAATATAATTTCTCGAGGCATGACCTTGGCACTGACCGTGGCCAGAGCATGTCAACTCCAAAACATCGTTTCCACAAATTTCTAGGAAATACTAAAAATATGAATGAATTAATCATCTTCATTCCATGACCTTAGTATTTTCCTTGGAGATTCCCAGTATCATTGGTCGGCCCTGGTCCCTACCATGCCGCGGAGCTGATAGGTCCTGAGGTGTCGAGATAAGGAAAGGCTCCAGGGAGCATAGCAGTAGCCTTGGAGGCAGGGTGGCTATCAGTCCAAGTGGAGAAGGAAGTCAGGTTGTCTCTTAAGACTAGTTTACGGGGTCGCTAAGATACCAAATAATCACTATATCTGCCCTCCCACCGCTGCTCAGGCAGCTTGCCTCCTCTATTTAGGATCAGAAAAAATATTAGACCTCGCCACCGATATAATGATTTTTGAAAATTCAAGGTATATTAATAACTGACGGGAAATTTAACTCAGTTTCCATTAAAAATAATAATTTTCATTTTTTGTCCCTGACAAGTTATTCTTGGGTGAAGTTCTTGTATTCTACTCAACAAAATAATGTAGCGTAGAATGAAAGGGAAAATTCTGAATAGAATGTTCGCTTTAAAAAATTATTTCAATGACTAAAATTTTCGTTAGAAGCTTATCCCAACATAAGTGAAACTATAAGCTGATTCAAATCTATAGGTTAAGGTTCAGTACTTTTATCCTAAGGTGAATACTTTTATCCTAATCACTGTTAGAAGCACGGTTGGAATATTATCAATTATACAATTATGAACTCCGTCCACTTATCTCATTGTTCCACCCATGCTTTTCAACCAAATTCAGCATTCGATAAATTAAACAATCTTATAAAATTATGTGAAATATACTGGCATCAATATCATGGTATTGGGAAGTGAACTTGAACTGAATGTGAACTGAACTTGACCTGAAAAGACGGACATTTTTGTATTATGTGAAGTATTATGATATTTAAATTAAAATTGTGAATGTAATTGACAAAACGGTAATTTCTTTGGTATACGAAGTATTCTGAAATCTGCAAATCTACAACTAAATCGTGAATAAACTCAACCAGACGGCAAATTCTCTTATCAAAACTCTGCCTTTGAGGTCATCAAAACGAAAGTTCGTCAAGAGATTCATACCAGGCACGCGCGTTCCGTAGACTTGGTAACCAAAAGCGTTAGAAGCGACTGGGACTTGGGATTGGTCTCCCTAACTTGTTTGGCAGGCCAATTATCTTCTGTAGTGGATCTTGACCTCAACGTCGAGATCACTGAAGGATTTCCTACATGAATAGGGAGCCTGCAGGATCCCGGCAGCAAAGTTCTGAGAAGTTCTTCAATGGCTGGAGCCACGTCTCGTTATGTTCGCGGTGCCGCGGCGTGCTTGCTTCATTTGCTTCAAAGCTAATTCTTGTTCAGTGGCCATGGCGGGATATTGTCCGTAATGAAATGACATCGCCGCCACATCAGGGTCAGCTTAGAAATTCCAGATAACGAGATTAGCAAAGACCTAATGATTATTTTATCATCACCAATAAATTTTTCGTTTATTATTATTATTATTAACTTTATTATCATTAATATTATCATTATCATTATTATTATGAAATTATTATTGTTATTATTATTAATATTATTAGAAATTTTATTTCATTTCAATCCAACACAGTTACTCTGTTGAAGTAAATTATTGCGTTTAATTTTTTTTCCGACAAGGATATGATATTATGCTTCTGTTTCTGGGTTAATTGGTCGACAGGCTTTACAGGGGAGTTGGACGAGTGTTTCCGTTTATCAACAATGCGAATAAAACTAACTTTACTTTAAGCAGTATTCAAACTCATGCCATACTACAGCAGAAAATTTGACATAAGAAGTTATTAATCATTGCAATTTATATACAGTTGCAATGTTTAAACAAAGAATTTATACAGCAATTAATCCCTCGATATAATGCGCTTCACCTACCGTGACTTCACATCGCTTGTTTTCAATAAATATTAATGTGAAAAATCATTCTCATGCAGATCTTCGATGGTTCGCGAGTTTGCGACCAAGTCAATTGGTAGGTTTAAACGGCCGGCCGAACTCGATCGGTAGTATGGGTGTGGGAATGATTTTTAAGCACCTAAAAAGATGAGAATATGCAAAACAAATACTCATACAATACGTATCTCTTCGACTATATACATTAAGTTGATCAATTCCCCAGCGCGGATTTCAACGATCGCGGCCGAGTTCTAAACGTAACATATCCGCTATAGGTAAAGGATTACAGTAATAGTAAAATATTTTTAACGATAAATCCATAGCTTGTTATATATACCTGCATTTTTAATATATTCTAACAAAATTTAGAGTCACCCCAGCTTCTGGTAATCCAAATCAGAAGCTGCCGTGTCTGTAAATTTTCACTGGGTAGTTCTATACTTTCTCAACCTTATGTAAAATTTTGATGTTCAGAATCATGAATATTGTAAGGAAAAATGAATATAACTACGTCATTTGAATACTCTTTACGGCTACTATACTGACTACGGCTCGACTAAACTTTACTGCGCGTAGACTATAATTACATCCACTCACCACCGAAGCATTGACTATTCAATGCAAATGAAACACTCTTCTTCATATGTTATCTGTTCACATAAATACGAGTTAAAATACGATTGAACTATTTAGTCGCGTCGATCATATATCAGTTTATATTAAATCTAGAATCTAGACAATAATTAAAAACGAAAGTTTAACTCATAAAAGGAATTGTTCTCGATTCATTTTCTCGCGAGGACCAAAGCCGGTGACGGTAATTACGACGAAATTTTAATGAGATGCAGCGTTGGACCAAAGAAGCTCTTCATTACAAGACTAATTAACAGCCTCTGGCCAGAGTGATTACACTTTAAGAGTTAATAAGGAGCAGGCTGGAGTCCGATGAAAACTCTCAGCTTTAATTTTTGGTTATTATAAAAACACTTGAATCTCAGCAACTTTCGTATACTTTATTTAAAATATTTCAGTTTAAAAATGGAAAAATTGTGTAAAATGCATTTTTTTCGTCTAAATTTAGGTAAAAGTTAGACATAATCTTCAAAGATAAATTAATATCAACAAAGAAAACAAGTCCGTGTACATGTCATTGATTAATGAGCCATACGAATTAGCACGTACACGGGTTAATTCATTATATACAATACACGGGTTAATTCACGTATAATTAATGAGGTCTACGATTAGTCCCAAAATGTAATGAATTCAATGTGAATACCGCGTAAGCGGCGTAATATACCGGATGATAAATGTTAGGCACTTGTTATATATAAGGTATAATTGTCCAAGCTAACATCGATTTCCCTTGTTTAATCCATTAATTGAATGATCCGCACAGCTGCATGCAATACTGGGAATTTTCTCAATAGAAGTGACATAACGATTAAATTTCTTTTTAGCGCATTTTCTCATTTAGGGAAAAAATGCCCTGTTGTGCTCGTCATGTCCGTCCGGCTGTCTGTCCGTCTGTCTGTCCGTCCGTCTGTCCGTCCGCGTGTCGAGAAAAAATGCGTGAGTGAGTGAGTGACGAGAAAATGCGCTCTCCGTTACTCACTGCAGTGAGTGACGCATTGCGTCACTCTGTTTTTTCAAGCATTGCTTTACAAAACAGAAATAAGCTAAGTGAGAGATCAGCTAAGAATTAGAGTGCCGTGTTCGATGGAACATTCAGATTGACTGCATAATTTCTATTAACGAAGTCAAGCCCATGAATTACGTCTGAGGCCATAATTGTATGTGGTTATATGTAAATCATCTGCATTTAATTGACTGCTTCTCAGCGCAACTTCAATTGTTCATATTCTAAGCCACGCACCAAAGATTCTCAATTAAGTTGGACTTGTTGAACTAGAACGATGACACTATTTCAATCATAAAACCTAAAATCATTTCGAGACCACGCAAGAATTAAATGCTTTGGATACCGCAATAGTCAAATAAATGTTTTCAAAAAGGGACTGTAACCCACAAGATGAACAAAGAAGCTAATTAAGACTGTTGTTAATCTGGAACTGAAGGTTAAATATGAATTAATTACTCCAGTGAATAAAAATTTCAAGTATATAATTCATAAGTAATAAAATATCAATGACGATTCTCTAATGAAATAGCATAGCTCTCTTATTCAATAGCTCTCTTATTCTCATTCTCTTATGAAATAGCAGCGCGCAACGCTCTGGTCAAGTTCCATATTAAGTAATGCAATGTTTTCACTGGATCAATATCTTAGATCAATGATAAGCGAGCGCTATATTTACGAAGGGGGTTTGGCCGGTTCACACTTACTCATTAGAAGCATTCCATTACCCGTCGTCTGAAAGAAAGCAAGCAACTCATAAACACCAATCACTTCATTCCCAAATAAGGAACTAGTATATTAGGGTAGCACATGGTTAGCTGAACTAAGCCCTTAGATCGATAACTCTTCTCCAGTCAGTAAAGGTAATTACTCAGCATTTTTACTGCACCAGATACCCAGGAATCGAGTGATTTTATTTGCCTTATCGCTTTCAGCATCGATCGCTCATATTATCGGAATGGCAGAGCAAATTTAGCCCACGTTTCAAATCACTGATAATTATGTCTCTCGTGGGGCTTTGGCTGGAACCGGCGAGAAATCTTCACTAAACTAAAGAAGAAATTAAAGATCGATAACAATCTTTATTGCACGAGCTGTTTAGCCCTAACTACTTGTCTTGACAAAGTTATTGCTTTGAGTTATGCTATTTCTACCTGAACAATAAGTTAACCTCTAGCAGGCGGGTAGCCTACCTATTGTTGTCAATAACGCTAATCCTACCTGATGAAGAATGAAATGAGTCTAACAGAGAAAAGAATAACTACGAACAGAGCTCAGTGTAAGTGAGTAATTATAAATAATCATAGAAAATTACTGGCAAGTGACTGATGATCTCTCACATGAGGCTAACTGCTCAAAAAATACCCACTTCTGTGTGAATATATGATTCCAACCTTCAGTTTAATACAATATAGTGACTTTTTAACGTTAGAAAACATTATGCAACACGTATATATTGTTATTGGCATTTTCACGTTCCTAAATTCGTTTCATACCACGATTGAATATTATTATTTATGATTTTATTATTGAGTCATATTATTTAATATTCAACAGCAAAGTTTCTTTTGATGATTTTTCTTTATTATTAATTAATTGAAACATCGATCATCCAACAAATGCTCTTGGCGACGTACATCCAAAAAGTGACCACGGATGGCACGACACCGTCGGCGGGCTATAACTTGCTTGATACCTCTTTTAAATTGCGCTGGAAATTTGTAAAAACATCTCGTGCTCCCATTCACATGAGCAAAATAATACACAAAAGCCGTGAATTCTTCAGCTTTCACTTTCACTCCGGTGCTCACTTCACAATGTGATTTTGAAGTGCATGCTTGGCCTCGCTACAACATTAGCCAGTCAATAATACCATTAATGAAGTAAGACCGATTCGTAATTCTTGCCTATTCACGTACCTCGATCGAGCATTTACTCAGCCTAATGCTCAGCGAAGTTATCAATACAAATTCTATGTCATTTCAAGCCATCGCTGCCACATGCATCATTGTCACCTGCAATGTTACTTTTCCCACATCTCGCGGGCCCATTCATCTAGAATTGAATTCAGGAATATATTGAAGGCGACAAGACGTAAGACGCCGTGCAGGTTAGAGCGAGGATATATTCATCACAAAAAGATGTTAATCAATGGCTTATAGAGACATACCATGCGCACACATACGCTGACCGAGAGCCTGCATAGCAGCACTATACTCGTCCCTTGAAATAATACAGCGTTGTAATATTAAATTTTGAAAACCGACCAAAACCGCCAAATATTTTCCTGTATATATTTTACTGAAATGTATTACTCTCAGTCGAAAGAAAACTGTGTTCAAGATATAAGAAGGTGACGAAAAGGTCAAATTGAGCAAATGATCAAATCATATGCTCACCCTTTTGTTCGAAGTCCCTTCAACTTCCGTTCCTGGCTATAAATGGTTCAGAATTACACTGCAATCGCCTTATTACTTTCGCCTGACTTGGTAATTTCGGTTGCTTCGAAACCTTTCCTCAATGGTGCGGTTGTGGCTATTTTTCCTTCACCTGTATCACTTTTAAACAAATATTAGTGCTGAACGTCTCGCTCTAATAAGCTGTTAAACAATTCAGTTATTCCAAAATAAATCAAGACAATGATTTTATTCACACTTTGATAAAACTTGAAACTGAATAAGCAGTTAGGAATCACCACAGCAAAAATAAATCAGTTTTATCTAACTGATTTAAAAACATGGAAAGCCTTCAGCATGACCTGTATTTAAAAATTTTGTGTCCTAACTGAAAAAAGACCGTGAAATTTCCGTCCTCAGGCAACTACATTCATAGTAAAATTTTCCATGTGGCATCTTCCAAATAAAATAATTTCGACACTTCTCAAAGAAAATTTATGCTCTATACGAATGGAATACACAGCAGCATCTAACTTATGCAACAATAATGCTTTTATATGGCATGTCGTACAGTATTTTAGCATGAGTATGCTTGTGCTAGTACGAACTTTTGTCTTAACTTTCAAAAATTAGACGGTATCATTAATTAGAACAAATCACTGATTAGTTCTTAAAGGATGAAGAGATCGATCTAAACTATAAACAAACTTTGTGAACTATACGTTTACAAATCATTCAGTAAAAAAATCCAGTCATTCGAAACTGAAAAATTATCACATTCAGCCTAGCGGAAAAAAAATATATTTCAATGCTATCAAATCTCAGAGAATTATAGCTTTTTAACGGTGCTTGTATCGGATTCAATTGCAGTCTCGATATAAGATACAAATTGTGTTATCAAGTCAATTATTATTATAATTATTACTACAAATTGCAGTAATAAGGCAATTATAGTTTAAATAAAATAAAGCCAAAATACCTGGTTATAAACTTTAAACTACTTGCGAGGTGTCCCTATTCGTTGTTTATTAAAAAACAAAGATGTAATCAAACTCTAAGTCAACCATCACAGGATAATAATGATGCTATATAATTATAATTAGCCTCAAGCTATAGAAGAATAATTATTTCCCACAAAATAACTGATACTTCTTCCTTTAGTGTGATTAAAAACAACAGAAAAAACTCGTCAACTAATTTCAATGATAAAATTTTTGAGAATGGATGCTTTATAGTCATTAACATTGCTTATTCGATCAATAAGAAACTTTTCATACAAACTGAATATATTATTTATTTTTCACTATCAAAGTTCGGCGCCAATATGTTCAGGGAACGTCTTGATCTCAATTTGTTAATTTGATGCATTAACATACATGTCATTCTACAGTGTACATGTAAAACATTTGCAAAATAAGAAATCTTTTTTGCACAGTAATCCACAAATGCACATTAATCATTAACTCTTCGCAGCAACAGTCTAATTTTGCAACGTCAAGTTTGAATGAAATTTATTATTTTATTTACACAAAATGCAATTGTATTTAGATTCGGATTAAATTCATGTGAATTTCTTGTAAAATAAAAAAAAAATAAATAATCAAACATGTTTCGAAATTACACTCTACTGTGGTGCCTAATTGAGGAGCAACATCACTTTAAAATATTCATCCTAGTAATTGGGTAAGCAAAAAATAATCTGACAAAGTAAATAACCGAGAAGGATAATATCCATTGGAGCCATAGGAAATCAGAAAAAAATTAAACTTCCTCATTGACAAAATTGAGGTTGCCACTAAAGTGAGAATGCGGTGGGCAGCTGTTGGTTGGCCACCCATGATCGGCCATTAATTTGTAATGGGGCTTAGGATGCAGCGATAGAGCTCAACGAGCGCCTCTAAATACGTGCATTAAAGCGGCGATTAAAAGCTGAGTGCTCTATAACAAACGCTCTCTTCTCTTGTTAAGTAACAATAGCCTGGCCTGTTAGTCCGCCTCTGCAACTCTTTGTCATTGACGAGAGCTTCACGAAGCATTCACTCAAGCTAATCATCGAAAATTTGACGGTCATTGACGGCTCCATCATTTAACTTCCACCAGACTTTTAATTCAGATTTTGATAAACAGAGAATATTTTAGAGTAACATTGAGTATAGGCATGAGCTTCACATTTTATATTTTTTGTAAAATTTTAAATTAATATTTAAGGTTTCGTGAAAAATTTTATGATTCACGTTCTGTTCGCACCATTCCACGAACTAAATTTTATTCCGCGTGAGAATTTCTGGATTGAGCTCTTTCGTAACGAAGGTAACAAAGTTGCGCAAATAAAACCAGGAAATTCATTTCCTTACTTGCAACTTGTAAATTGAAGAACAAACAAATACAGACTTGATACATGATACACGTACATTTATACAGGAACAAAATTATTACGCATCCACGTATAAATTTCCCTTCATGACAATTTCGTTTTTATAACGGCATCTTAGCCTCCTAGATCTTGAGTTACATGCTCCTAAATGCGATAGCGTGAAAAATAACGCTACTTATAATGTGCAATGTTGAGTTACTAGTCAGACAATAAACTCATCAATTCATGCGTCCAAAGAAACATTCTTCAGCGCGTTCTATGTATCGGAAATTATGACGCAGAAAGTAACATGGGCGAATGGAACCAGGCACAAGTTTCGATTGTTACGCTTTGACTGAGTCAAGGCTGTCGGAGTCGATCATTTTGGTCCAGTTCTCCGTGCGCTCTTACAAATGAATGTGAATTAACATGCGTCATAACAAATATATTTCATCTATTGAGTTACCATTTTCAACCTTACACTCTGATATTTTATCAACCCAGCTGTTCTTCCTCGTTGTACCAACAAAATTTTCCTTAAAATCATAGCTTCGACGAGCCAATCGAAGTAAAATCAAATGCAAATTTTCCACCTCCAAGTAGTTAACCTAATCGGTAGCATTCATGATACGAATATTAAAAAAATGCTGTAATGGAACTTTGTGTTTCATCAGAAGAGTCACTGTCATTAATCATGGCTGATGGATGGTGATGGCAGCTGGCAGGAAATTTCAGATTGTATCATCGGCATAATTTTGGGGAGAACTCAAATCTACGTTTATATTTCCTGTGAACTGAAATTCGATTTTTAATTATCAATTTTTGCAAGGTTGTTCAACATTTTAATGATTGGCCTGTTATACGAGTATATCATTGATATTTGCTGCCGTTCTAATTAATACATCCTTCAAAACGTTATACAATGAAGACATGAACTTTTAATTACTCATGAAACCATCCGAGCAATTTGATCTCAAGACTGGTTCAAGAGTATGGAAAGCCAAACAAATTTCAATCAAGTTCCCTTTCTTTAGGCTGTACCTAATTAATGCGAACAAAACTTTAAATAATTTTTTCCTGAGCCCCGTTACTTGATATCTGAAGCCGAACCCAAGCAGACTTCAAGCCGTGTTCTAGCTGAGAAGATCTCCGAATATACTATTTCCGAATTATTTTTATTATTATTTTATGAAGCATTTATCATGGCGTTTGGACACAATAAAGGAACTCAATCTCACTGAGGACAACAATGAATATGCAGATAAGCTGTAAATGTTATTGAAATACGCTCGGCAATGCAAAAACACAATTAAAATCATTACTTTTCAGAGAACATTACATTCAGAGAACATTTCATTCGAAAATTGTCGAACATTTTAGAGACACATTGAATGGCCCCCAAAATTTGCGTAGAGAGCTCGACGCGAACGCGAAGCGCAAAACTCAAGAAAATAAGTTACTCTGCCAGAAATTCATGCAGAAGTTCGCTCCTGGTTCTCCTAACTTGTAAAGTTCTTATCAAGACTGTGAGAGTTCTTTTTCAAGTCCATTTCTGCAGATGCGCATGGCGGAGATATCGTTTCGCTGAAATATGAAGCCTCCTCTTCATAACTTGCGAGCTCGTGTACTCATGGTGAAAAATACTTATTGCTAAGGCTTCATTGAGTTGAGAAATTAAAATTTCAAGACTGAATTTCAGTGCTGGCAATCTTCAGCGTTATTATGAATTTTCAATCAATACTTGCCGTTGTTTGCTTGCTTTCAAAACATAATTGTAATACAATTAATTTTGCCGGTGCATCAATGGCAATGATAAAGATTTTTTATTATTAATCAATAATCATGAAAACGGCTATAAAAAAATCACGTTCATGGTATGGGAAATTTAAATTTAAAACAAAATTATGTAAATGGAACAAGAGATTCTTTTCATTCGCTATATTAGCGAGTAGACGTGATAGAATAGCGGAGCTCAATTATAATAATAAAAACTTCAAAATTGTCACAAAAAATAAAATTCCAACATAAAATGTATATTTTAGTATTATTGAATGCCAAAAAAATGAACATTGGTAAATCATGCTGCCCCGTTCCTGCGTCTGCTAGGAAAATGCTACCACCGGAGCATAGGGCATCGCGATGCTTTACATTTTAGATCCAAGTCAACCATCGGGAAGATTTCCCAGCGGTGTTCGTTGCTACCGGGAGCCCAATTGTCCCTGGATCCTGCCTAATTTTGAGCTTCAAAAACCTTCTAACTTTAGCTTGCCATCAACAACTCTCCAAAATTTACAAATGCCTTCCACAAGTTCCTCGGGATTCCAGAAACTTTTTTTCTTTGTTGTACGTAAAAAAGTCGCGGCAACTCAAACAACTTTTGAGTCTTACATTTCTTAACGAAGCTGAATCTGTTGAGTCAACCGTCGTCAGGAACAGGCCCAAAAACCACATCATCTTCTACTAGTTGAATGACAATGCGCCTAGTATATTGTGTCTCAAACTTATTTAATGCAAGGTATAAATTTTCTAAAGGCACTTGATGAAGCAGTAATTTTGAGTGAAATTTTCCCAACCACTATTTTGCACCGAACCTTACCTCTCATGTAGTTTAAGACAAAGATTAAAATCAGATGTGACTTAGTTTTTCGCTGAGTTTTTTCTAAGCTAAAGCTAGTATTTGTTAACAGTTGATACGATGAAAATAAATACCCAAGCAATATCTTGAAATAAAATGCTTGTGAAAAAATTAATCGCAAAAATTTTGTGACTTTCATGTGCAGAAATTGTGTGTACCGATGGACATCTGAGGGAAGTTAAAAAATCATAAAATTACTGGAGATTTTGCCTAACCTTCAGGAATTTTCTGAACATGAATGTAATCCACTTACAAAAACTTCTAATGAAACGGTCATCAATTATTTTAATTCATACTGCCTACCAACGGCTTAGTCCATTGTCCCAGATCAACATTAATGCAGCCCTCAAATATCATTGCTGATAATCGAGTCCATGTACACCACGGAATTTCATGCTATGTGTATTTTGGGTCGGCACAGCATTCATTGATCATTCATTAACAGCGGCTATTGCTCTTCATTAAGCAAGCCACAAGCACGTCATCAATGGCCGTATACAGGACTCACTAACCATACAGGACTCACTAACCATACAGAACCATGCATCATGGACGATGTATGACAACACAATTGCGCAGTATAGCTTGGCTCTCATTACAGTAACCTTGCATCATGCGAGCGAAGAGGAAGGAATACAAACGAGAAAGAGAGTTCTGCCGTATTATGATGAATTTAATACGTTTATGCACGACGAATTCTTGAGTATATAAAACGCGACTGAAATAAAATTATATTGATATATATCTATATCGCATACACTCATATACATAGCATATTTATGCACGTCTCATTGATTTCATTATAACCTTTTGTGCATTATTTTCTTTTCCATGGATTTAGAATACACGACATTTCAATATATTTGACTGTTAAAATTTTTTTTGTGAAACAAACAGCTAGATGAAATAGTGGAAATAACCGGGTATTAATTAGTATTACACGGGTGGTAAACATGATAAGTTAAATAATTTTTTTCGAACATGAAACGCAAAGAACGGTCTAAAATCGCTTATAAATATTCAGAAAATGAGTCCTAATTACAACACTTACTAAATAATTCTTTCTACAAAGTTTGTCGAGGGTCAGCATCGAAAAACTTAATTCAGAACGAAAATTTAACTATATTTAGATTGCCTATATATATTTAACATAAAACTTTGAAAACTTAAAATTCATCACCTGGTTCGGAAGACAAAGTAGCGTTTTGTTGACTTGCTTGAAGCATTTGACCGTTTAGTATCAATGAACCTTTATAACAGATGATTGATTTGCAATACAAGTACGAATTGCATCATGATAAGTCAGCTGATTGTAAATTTAAAGGAGAACGGAATTGCAGACCGACGCGGTAGACCACACCGGTCACGGAAGTGGCACAGAAAATTACGCTTGCTGCGAGCCATACTTTCAGAACTCGCTAAGTGAACGTAAGTACTTACGCTCTATTTTCTTGTCTATGATTGGTGGATTTTGCTCGAAAGGTCGTCAATGATTGGCTGATGAACTTACGATCTCCTAACTTTTTTTGAAAGAATAGGCCCTGATCACGACAACAAGACCTGGCGTTCTATTGGGAATCGATGCGACACGATCCTTAGGCTGTCGGAGTGCGACAGTAAGCCGATATCTAGGCTGTAATTATACCAACTAAGAGTAAAAACAGGCTGCATTATTCGCGTCTACGGACATGCAAACGCCTGCTCTTGAAATGTATGATCAAGAGGATAAAACGATGAAGGTTACAGCCTAAATGAATTTGAATATGAAATCAGTGAATGAGCTATAATCAGCAAAAGTAATCGTGGATATCTGTTTTCTGTCAAAGTTTCTGGAGGTTATAAAAATGAAGACTTTAAAAATTAAAACTATCATTGTGATTTGTAAACAATTGGAAAAGTTTATAAATAATATTTTTACAATGAATTCAAAATACAATTTGCCAAGGCTCTGGGAGCCTTTAGATACTCCTTAACCAAGCCACGCAAGCGAAATCTTTCCGTCAATGATTCCACGAACCACCAAATTTAATTACGATATTGCTAGAACTTGAGATCGTACATAGTGATTGCTTTGAAAAGTAATACAAAGTCAGATTAAATTTTCCAGAATCATTATTAATCTTTTTTTTTACTTAACTTATGTTGGCCGTCCAATATCTGCCAGTAATCCATGATACCGATTATTAACATTGAAAAAACAACGCATCTGCAGATAACGTTGAATAGATCACTAAATCAATACAGACACTCACTTTATTGCCGAGCTTCCAATGTCATTTGGTCATATAAAATGGAATATCATTTGGCTAATTGAACATTTGGGCTTCCAAAACATTAATTGCCTATTTTCGCTCATTAATGAAGTCAAATATTTGGATACTGTTTCATGACCGGCGATAGTATTAATTTATAGAGTGATTAACATTTCCAATGAAATATAAATGAAGAACAATATCATAAACATCGCGTTAACATGCTAAATATTATGGATAATTATTAAAACAACAATTATTAGACTAATTTGACTGAACGCAGTAATACATATAAAGCACACTTGAAATCGAGAGCGAAAAGTAGCAAGTTCGAAAAGAAATTTGAGGTCATAAGAACGACTTAAAATTCCACATACTCTTACATCAATTCAGTAACCGACACATTATTCAAGCCAGCTCCTCATTATTCGATTTAGGCATCGACAGTCTCTCTCAAACAACTTCGACTTTCGGCCAGACCTGTGCTCACCTGAGGACGTTTTCTCTTTCAAAAGCAGTCATTACTTATGAGACAGCACCTCTAGAACCGTAAAGCATTCGGATAGTTTCTGTCACACTAGCACCTGTCATATACGGGCACCAACAATTTAGCCTCTTTTAAAGTCAGAGAGGTTTGCCATTTATAGGTTAAAGGTTTTTTGTAGAAACAAAAATTTACTAACAATATGCATGTGTGCAAAGATTATAATATATCTGTTAGCAGCAACAATAAACAATAAAACATAAAGATATGTCACATTTCCATTGTTTACAACATGTTCAAAAATTACGAAATCAATATGTCAGGCGTTTCCATTATTTTGTCCAACCCTTGTACGTATTCAGCAATCTTGGCAAGGTCAATGGCCTTCACAGCTATGAATGAGCATACCTTAAGTACCCTAACTTGTCATCGCAGGCGCAGTGAGACATGCGAGGCGAAGTCACCCATGACAATCGCAGCGTAATGACACCCACGTAAGGAGAAGTCACCCATGCCAATCGTACCGTAATGACACCTACGTAAGGTGAAGTCACCCATGCCAATCGTACCGTAATGACACCTACGTAAGGTGAAGTCACCCATGCTAATCGTACCGTAATGACACTCACGTAAGGCAGAGTCACCCATGCCAATCGTACCGTAATGACACCTACGTAAGGTGAAGTCACCCATGCCAATCGTACCGTAATGACACCTACGTAAGGTGAAGTCACCCATGCTAATCGTACCGTAATGACACTCACGTAAGGCAGAGTCACCCACGCCATTCGTACCGTAATGACACCCACGTAAGGCGAAGTCACCCAATGCCAATCGTACCGTATTGACGCCTACCTAAAGCGAAGTCACCCATGCCAATCGTTCTGTGATTACGCAAGGCAGAGAAAAGAAACCTGATGCTCCGATGCAGCCATGTTTTGTCGAGCTGATTTACGGTAGCAATAGCTTCAATGCAACTGATGTCGCCCCAGATTTATGGAGATCATTAATCTTGGATAATCGCTGTCTTCTTTGAAGATTCTTTTTACAGCTGCTGAGAGTATCGCTCTAGTGAAACCCTCACATTTACACGTCGTTTTCTTAAAACCATCTTTCGAATTGTGCACGCTACATAAAAATGTGGTATGGAAATCAACAACTCAACTCAAAGCAGAAATATGAGCCAAGCACAAACACTGTGAAGTTTAACATTTTCACTATTTTACAAATTTTTTAATACTTTGAACTACGGGTATATTAAATGGTCAAAATTATGCTTTTGATAAATATTTTGGCTACCTTTTTTTAATTTCGATACAAATCGTGCCTTAAACAGCTAGAATTTAACCAACTTGATACCCTATACTGAAGCACATCCTATCATTCTGTCTGTCAAGCCAATAATGGCTTCCAGCATTATGACTTAGCTTTTGCTTTCACAGTATTCCCTACAGATATTACGTACGTCGCCACCAAACAGACAACACACAGCATACCACATTGATCAAGAAGCCTTCGCAAATGACGTTTTTATTTTTCCACGCGTGCTGTATATACATTTTCACCAGCTATGCGTTTCAGCACGTAACCGTTCCCGTCGAAACCCAACACGTATACTCGGATTCAACACGGTACTGAACTGTCACCTATTATGCGCTCGTCTTGCAATATTCGGACGTGAATTTCGGTCTCGCAATGAAATGAGAGATTTTGAAGCTGAAACCCTGGCGAAGCTGAAGCCCGTGAATACCGTAGAGTTGTTTTTCATTCAATGAAAAGATAATTTCCTTGAGGTCTTGTTCTCGCATCTTCATTAATTTAACAGTAATTGACGAAACCGTGCAAAGCGGTCCTTTTGGACATTCAGATATTTGCCAGATCTTCTCTTTGAAGACGTTTTTGGTGAAGGCCCCCAAAATTTGGTCGCGCATCTAAGGTATATCATCTAATCTCGGGTTATTACACGATGAAAGACACTTTTGGCTCCACGGACAATTTCAGTAACTTCTGAAATTGACATGTTACTTCGATGTAAGGAAACGAATATTTTTTTAATGTAGTTGAAAAACACAGTTAACTATGTTTTTTCACGTAGACGTAGTTAGGTTGCCTCAAAATGGTTTATATCCTGTAAGAATGCAATTTTTAAATAATTTGTAGGAAAACGAATGTTTAAAACGATTGTTTATAACTTTTGGTCTCGCACCCAGCATTTGACCAAGTTTAAATTCGCCAATTCTTTTGATTTTAAGCTTTATGGAAAAAAATTCAACATACAAGCATTTGCTTCGTGTTTAATAATTAGTCTTTAGGCACTAATCATGATTTGTCAGCAATTCTCATCACACCTCATGCATTACTCCTCAATTTCGACACTGTTCCGGTTCCTTTTATAACGGCCATCACTAAATTTATGAATTATAAATACAATCTCTGAACCGTCACGAATGCTGCTAAGTTTAAGAAGGATTTGTGAGAGGTGGTCGCGTGTTATCAAAAGTGTTCGCAATTCTCTGCATTTGGATAGAACCTGCCAACTATCTTGCAATGAAAATTTACAGACGCGTCAGTTTCTGATTTGGAGTACGAGAAGCTGAGGCGACTTTAAATTTTGTTACCCAGTGAAACTTAACAGACGCGTCAGCTTCTGATTTGGAGTACCAGAAGCTGAGGCGACTTTAAATTTTGTTACCCAGTGAAACTTTACAGACGCGTCAGCTTCTGATTTGGAGTACCAGAAGTTGAGGCGGCTTTAAATTTTATTACCCAGTGAAAATTTACAGACGCGCCAGCTTCTGATTTGGAGTACCAGAAGCTGAGGCGACTTTAAATTTTGTTAGGGCACCTGGATAATTACTTTTGCCCTATCAACAAACAAATGGTGTACAAAAAATATCGTGATAGAAGAAATTACTTGTACAGTACATTCAAGTAAACTATCTAGAATCGGTTTGATCGTTATGTTCATTGATGAGATATTAAATGGATTCTATCAATATCTATACTGATCTTTTACAATCTATGTACAATCTTAGTAACTGAGTAGAATATGAATCAATAAATTAATTGTCATTTATTAATCTTTATTTATCAGTAGCATATCAGTCATAGCAAGAAAGAAATGCCAGCAATTTTTGAAACGCTCCGATGACTTTGATCATGCAAGTGTGTAACATTATATTCTATTGATGAATATAACTGCACATTTTCCACCTTAGCAACATATCAGTTTCAGTAAAAATTTAATAGAGATTTGGTCCCACTACTACTAGAAACTTCTTTGCCTATCGTGCAATTTTCGTGGCGCTTGCTAGGATTGAGAAAAGCCCGGAATTGAGTCCTTCGTAGACCTTGTCTTCCATATTCAACGGCACATCAATTCTGAAAATGTCTTTGTGCGATGCCGAGGTTTCTTGTGAAGCTTAAGGAGCACTGTTCTATTGTTCCTCATCTCATTAATATGCAAATTCTAGGCATTCATTACCCACCGCTCCTGCGCTTCTTCTTCAGGACAAAAAATTTCGAGGCTTTATCTAGCTTGTGATAATCGTGGCTTCAGTCACAGGCATTCACATGACTTCGAGTGAAACATTTGATTGGCGAGCCGGCAATTTGAGAATCCAATTCGGAACACTTATAATTCAATTTGCTGGCTATTTTTATAAAAAAATACATTCAATAATTCAAATTATTTTTGCCGATAATAAGGTAATAATTTTTGATGATTTTTTATTATGATTTTTTGCTGATAATAATCGCCTGATTATAGACAAACAAATCAAATAATCTATCGTTTAACGCATCTTAAGAAGAAATGTTTGAAAAAATGCATTATATCTGACTAATGTAAAGCACAGTAAACAATCTATATATATATATGATAAACGTCAAGAGTAATCGACTGACAAAGTTTTAACTTGACACTCATGGTAATCGACTGCATAGACCACATCGAAATTCGTATTTTATTGCTAATTTGTAATTGGCAATGTTGTAGGAAATTTTCCCTTAAATTTGATTTTTGATAGCACGAGTGTTCTTTTCTTAAATTTATTGACGAGTGTTCTTATTTTATTTAAAGTCTATTTACTCCACCAATACATATGCAAATGTGAAAACGTTGTGGTCCCCTACCAGGCATACGCTGTAACTTATGTTTTTCTTGCATTAGCACTGTAATGTTACGCTGCAAGTTAATAAAATGCTACATACTTCCCTCCAACGCAATAATTAATATGTTCGTGTCAGAATTTAAATTTTGAAACTTTGTCAAAGCAAACAATTATCTGTCACTCCATTTATTTCGTATTTATCAACACATTCTCAAAAATGATATGAGCTTTGATGACTTAATGATTGTAGATTAAAGTTGAATTCCTGATGAGATCAATGGTAGTTTCTCCGTAAATACAGGGTGACAAATTCCTCGCTACATTAATTTAGTTGAGAATGAGCTAAAGGAAATTAAAAACTTACAATTTTAAACGAGTAAAAGTTTCACAAAACGATTACATTTATCTTGCTTGAGTTCCTTTTTCAGGATTATATTATAACGCAAAATAGGGACCAGTTTATATTACAGCCAACATTTCTAATTAAAGCCCCTCTCATATATAGCAGAGCTAATAATAACCAATGACTCCCTGAATTCAGATCACATTGCGCAAAAAAATAACCAGTAACAACCACCGAGCAGTCCATGTTCAGTAATTTATTGATTTACATTAAAACATTTGCTCGGAATATCTTCCCTAATTCGTGAATAAAACATGAGCAAGTGGAACGTTCGATATTTCGCATTGCACTCTGAAACACATGCTAATAATCTTAATAACTCCAAATAACTTACAAATTTTTAGTATCTCCCAACAGCATAATTCTGTCCGGAACAAATGCAGTCTCATTTTTAACCGAGCGAAAAAACTCTACATTGTTATTAATATTATTATATAATAATAACATATTATATATTATTGTTATATCCAATTTAATATTAAAATAGCTACATTATTATTTGTTACAGCGAAATAT
Source organism: Hyalella azteca (assembly GCF_000764305.2). Lineage (NCBI taxonomy): Eukaryota > Metazoa > Arthropoda > Malacostraca > Amphipoda > Hyalellidae > Hyalella > Hyalella azteca. The sequence continues at coordinate 193,839 of NW_025941012.1, forward strand.
CGGACAACATATTCCGCAACGAGTACATTTGGCGGAATAAAACGAGCTGCTTTGGACTGTTGAGCGACCAACGGAGGGTTCAGAAATGGCCCATAAAGCCTACGCTATCGTTCAGAAAACGTGTCTCGGACGACTCATCTCTGTACTGTTTTCTCTCTGCGCATGTTTCCAAAAAATTACTAGGAAGTCAAGTTTTGTGTTATATTTTCATTACCGTTTCAATACTACCGACAGCAATAATCAGCCTGATCATAGTTTGGAATAATGAGCATTGTAAGTAACAAATTATTCCATAAAAATTCTACCTCCGTTCTACCTCTAATGAGCGTTTATTCGCATTTTTTTCGCAATTACAATGTACATGTCTAAAACGCATCAATTTGTGAGGTTAAAAAGACCAATTTTCAGTTTCAAATGTATAGAATTGCAATAACTAGAAAGTTTCTTACAATTATGTTTGATTTTTATGCAAATAACTTTAGGTACATAGCATATGCAAAAAAAACGCTTAATTATCTAGTGATCTCAACATGCGACTTTTATCTGTATCGTTATTTATTGTCCATAAATGTTCAATTTCACAAATACACGAGTTGCGCAAAACCGAAAAGTGAGCAGTCTAAAAAAAATTTTGTAATCGAGAAAATGAAGATTTTTTAGACAATCTCAGCAATAGAAGCTACTCCAAATTAGGACATCTGGCGTTGTTCAAGCAATAAACTTTATAAATAAGAGCAAAATGTGTGAGGCGAACAAAATTTCGGAACGCAAATACAACGAAACCCTTTCATGGGATCCCGAAAAATTCTTCGTCTCTATTTGGATTGGTGCTTCTTTGGGGCGTTTGTTGTTGGTATTGTCGGACTAAAGCAACGGGCAAAGATTACTTCTTGAGACCAGTGGCTTCCAGGGGACCTTTCCAACAAATTCCTAATGCAGGGCACACCAATTGCTGCTGCTGCTGGAACTTCAGGCTCTGCAATCCTCGCAAACGTTGGGATATTGTATTTTATCCTTTATGGTAAACTTTTTTTGGAGTTAATCCTATAGCTCTCAGATTTTAACGTAATATTGTAATCTTTACTTTTGTATATTGTATTCTACACAGAGTATTGTATTTTCCGCATTGTATTCTCCACAAGCAATTTTGTATTGTAGGAAAAATAAGAAGATGAGCCTTAATTCTCACATATGGTCTCCCGAAAAATTAAATTAAGAAATTATTTCGTTTCATCCATTTTTTTAGTACCGCTTAGTGTGATTTGGATTCATATTGTCCATATATATTGACACACATATGAACGCACAGAGCGAGCAGAGAGCCGATGTAGCACATATGAGCCCTTTTTCAGGCCCGACTGGGTCAGGATGGCAAAAATACTGACAACTGCATCCCAATTCGGACAGTCTCGCTCGTTTCTCTGAATGTAACATCAAAATAAAAGTTGATCTTATAGCAACAAACTTTGAGATGTTATTGATTGCTGTCACTGATTATCTACAAACAAACGGCATCCACCCGTTACAATTTAGCTTAAAGCACTCACCATTTGCAGTTGGAGCTATTCCATCCTCCTATCATTGACTCAAACTCAAACATCAGAAATTTTGTCTCACGAAAGGTTTATTTAGTAATTTCACTCATGAAACAAGGTGCAGAAATATGAAAAATACAGAATTAGTTGCATCATGAGCAATTGAAATAGTTCACCGCTTGTCTTGCGAAGAACTCGAAAAACGCAGCAAAGTTGGGTCACAATTTCCTGGCCGCGGAAACCTCAGCTGCAATTTAACAGGCTCGTGTAGAATTTGCAGCGTTTTCCACAATTCATTCACTGGCCAATTCCAGTGTAAGAAGCAATACAGAGGAACGAGCGTTCACACTTCCTCGGTGACCAATGTAAATAATTCGGGAAAATTGCGCTCCAAGAAAACTCGAAACACCGAGTGGAGGCCACAGCAAATGAAATCTCAAGAGGGCGGTCGTATTCTGTGGAACTCTTTTTCGAATGACAGAAACTCTAGCTGGGCTCAAATAAACAACGCCATCTTCGAAACTAAGGCTTTTAAATCAGCGAGAAAATGGACGAAGAACGACTCAAAATTGTAGAAGCTCAGGTCCTGGACAATGCGCTAGATGAGTCCCTCATGGGTGGCAAAGTAGTTACGGCAGCTGCTTGTGCTCCTGCCTTCATGAAAATCTTGGAAGAACAGAAGCGATCAGACTAGTGCTATAGAGAGGCCACCTATCATCCACTCATACTTAGAGACGCACACGCTGGTGGTGGCGTATAGTGCCTCAAGCTCGGCGACTCTGGACAACTTTAGATTGGAGCGTTTGACGACACTTCTTTGTCTTGCCCACTGAAATTCTACGGCCAGTCCCATTGGAAACAAACTTTAATTTGGGCACTTTTCACACTGGTGATTAAGAAATATTGTTCCTTATAATTGTGCTAGGAGATCCATCAAGCAAGGTGATCGCATATTTTACCCTCCATGCTCCATAGTATGAATTAAAATAAATTATAATACCTTTGAATGTCACTCAAGGTAACTCATCCTAGAAAAAAAATCTTTTTCCTCCAGACAAATAAAATTATTTCCATATAAGTGCTCTGAAGCACAGAGTGAATGTTTATCATTTTATGCAGAAGAAAATATCTAATGTAAGGCCCAGTTATGTTGATAATTTCTCGTTACGGTGTCCATTTACGGTTCAAAACACTCGCATTGATTAGAAATGCATTCGCTTCGACTCATGCGCCGGGAAATGTCGCACCAAGCACGCACATAAACTTGGGGAATTCCATGCCCAATCACAGCCACCCTTTCATTTGGACAGACGGAAGCGAGGCATAAAATTTTAGGAGGCTCTTGGACTGCGAACTCTTGCAGTTATTATGGTGAACCGTGGCGAGGGCGCTCCAAATGAGCCAACTTTTTTATTTGACTCTGTACCGAAGTCTTGAACTTTTGAGGGTCGCTCTCAATAAACTTTATTGTTTTTCCTTAGAATTTGTTAATGTAACCGTGAAATGCTGATGACACTTGCCGGACAACTAGATAACTCATGGTGAAGCAAAACAGATTCTTGGTGAATTTGCTCAAACTGAATAACTGAAAATCCCAAATAAAAAGATGATAAAAGTTATAAATTCAGTCTTCAATGAATGATAATATAAGAGAATTAAAAACTGACGTTTAAATAGTGATAATATGCATAGTAAAGCAGACTTTGAGGTGACAAAATAGCTAAAAACCAAGCCGCGTGTGGAAAATTGTCTCTACGGTTGAGATTGATATCCAAGTAACGTTCCCTGGATCGTCCAAGACTCTCATTCCATTTTATTTAACACAGTCACTTATATTTTTCGAACTTACGTAATTTCATCACAAAGAGAAAAATCAATGTGATTTTATTCTCATGCAGACGAGCACTGCACCTGTGATCTCTCCATGACATATTGACCAAATGATGCGATCAAAACTTACTTTAACTCAGTCATATAATCAAAATTTTCTTCATATGAATTGATAACAATATTATGGATCAATAGCGATGCACATAAAAACTTTACCCTTTTAATTAAATTTCTAACTTCCATTATATCTCAGCTCTATTCTCCAATCTATTTATTACGATCTTATATGTCAATCACCTTCCCGGAAAATCACAGATCTTCAATCGCAGTTTCGGGGAAACCAAATCATTGTTGAAAATTTTTATAAAAGATTGGGTGACTGGCGTAAAAATGAACTTAATCGCAACTTCAATTCGGAGATACGACTCTCTCAATCGACTTATAGCTGGCGCGCGTCGCGTTTTCTTAGACTTCGCCCAAAACTTGAAGGGAAAGCCTGATCCAGCGCCTGTTTACGAGACATGAAATGTTCGTAATGAACATTTCATTACGTAATTCATTACGTACGTAAATGAAATGTTCTTTTATTCAACAAAATCCTTCTAATTCAGATATTTCGATGAGACATAAAAACTTCCGACTTCGCAAATGGTCTTACTTCCAGATGAATATTTTGGTGCGTAAGCATTTCATAAAATATACGGACAAAAATAACGCGTCAATAGCTCAAGTGACTTATAGGCAGGAATAAAATTATATGTCGTCTGAATAATCATTACACTGGGAAACATTTTTTGTCGAGTTGGATCTGACACTTGTTTTTTCACTAATTTTTGGCCCCTGAATCTGAAAATAACCTCATATTTTGTCTATCACGTCAACTTTTCAAACTGCAGAATAACCTCAAAATTCATTAAAATCATTCATTTATAGGAAGAAAAAGTAAAAACAAACCAAATATACAGTTTACAAATAATTAATGTAAGTTAAATCAAGTTGATGCAAATAAAATTATTTATTAAATGAACACTATTTACAAATTCAGTCAAAAATTCGCATTTAAAGAAATTTTTGGAGTATTCAGTTTGTGTACATTCGCACATGCATAATGCTTTATCAATAACATGCCATAATATGTACGTCCTATCTACAATGATACCATATACCAATACAAATCTTAATGGGAACGCTCACCCCACTCATCACTCACCGCACCAAGATTGTCCAGTAAATTAGCCAGACTGCTATGTAAAAAAATGCAATTCAGTACTCATGCATGTTGCAACCAAGCTTATGGAAGTTCTAAAATAATTTCTGGATAATAAATATCGGCGTAATTTATTGCTCGTGTATTGCCAAGAAAAACTTTGACAATGTATTCGAATGTTGACCAAACATTATTTTCAACTTCGGACATTGGGACCACGAAATGTCCATCTGCAAGTGGACTATCAGTGGACTATCAAAAACACCGGTCATTAACTTTTCAAATGACAGGCTAGGAAATTTCAACACGAGATAGCAAAGCTTAAGATAGCAAAGAGATAGCAAAGCTTTTCTTCAGATAGCAAAGCTTAAACAAATTGCTTCATAATACTCAATTTTATATGCGAAGAGAGAAATATAAAATATTTTCTGTTGACAAGTGGCTAATGTACGATGTTAGGATCATCAGGTCTCAAGTCGATGTTGGTGGTAAATTCGACTGCAACAAAGATCTAAACGACTAAATTAACAACGATCTGGGGCCATGCTTTCAAAACTCGCGAAACGAACGTAAGTACTTACGCTCTATTTTCATGTCTACGATTGGTGGATTTGGCTTGAAAGGCCGTCAATGATTGGCTGATGAACTTGCGATCTCCTAACTTTTTTGGAAAGTATAGGCCCTGAACCCAATGTTGCGCACGAACTCCGCCATCCCACTTACACAAACAGGAGGGATATATACTTCGTGTAACCATGCACATTGTTGACAACTAGGAAGTTATGTTGACTTAAAGTCAACATAAATGGTTCATTGGTGCAAGTTGATGTTTCAATAGATCAAAGAATTTCTTTATGTCGTCATATTCTTCACGCAGACAAACTGAATGGCCTATTGAAACCGAACCAAATAAATTTCAGTAGTGGAAGAAAACACTCATCAAGCTCCACTTTGTGCTATCTAATAACAGTCGCAAATCGGTTGCATTATAGTTTGAAATTCCCAATTTTTCCAATAAACCACTTACATTTTGTCAAAACATAAATACACCATCACATTGAAGGTATTGCAGAAATGCCGTTTCTCTTGTCCGCAAATAGGATAAGTTGGCTCCCTTTTCAAGCAAGTTGTTCTCATTGAGTTGCGATGCTAAGAGCTCTGAAGATTTTTGGGATAGTCCCAAATCTTATACCATATCATTTAGCTCTTGCTACACGAATCCTCTCGGCACGAAGTCATATTCAGTCTCGAAAAATTCATCGTTGGAGTCGCTTTCATCTGCACCTTCTCTGTATTCCCTTCTTCCAAAAAGAGAAATTCGTTGAAAACTGGCACGGCGATTTGGGCTGAATGCGACACTAGACGTAAGGATAACAGGAAACTAGGATACTCTATCTTGCGTCTGTTTATCTTGTTAAATTATGATGTTTCTACTATTCAAGAGTAATAATAATTAGAAGGATCTTTGGGCTCGCGCCATATAATAGGTGGAAGTTTAGCAGGTTCCCCTTGGTCTACATCCGTAAACCCTTAACTCATTGTTCACACACTTTTTGAGGTACCCCTGCTTTATCTTGATCACCAAATTTCACTATGAAATAGGCAAAATAAATTCGTCTTACAGATGTGATGATGTCATTTGACTGATATGGTAAAACTGCCACATTTGTAACAATATGAATCGGCACATTGAAAACGGACGGGAAGTTATATAGAAGAAAACTAAAAACAGTTGGCAACCAGGATGCCTAATTATATAGAAAACAGCTAAAAAATATAGCTCAAACGAAATTGAGTTTCAATTTTTTTCACACTGTTAATTGAGCATGATTTGTATTGTATCTTCTGCGTGTTAAAATTGCTCAAAACATTTCACTAGAGGTCAATCAATAACTGTTTGACATTGATTGTCCCTAAACTAACAGAAGCTTTAAGTATTTATTGCATTTTAATTAACTGAAAAGTTAATAACAGAGAACAAATAAAAGTGCCACCGTATACGATGTATGATGCCACAAACAAAGAGAACTCATCGATGTTATTTCTATGATTATTTTATTTCCTATGAACTATCTTTATTTTTATAAAGATATTTCTATGAAACAATGGTCAGATGAGACAATTCGAGAACCACATCAAAACTTGAGCGGGCGAAAGAAAGAGACTTTAATATCAGTACCAAAATGATATTTCAAATACAACTGGACGCGTTCACTCCAAGAAACTCATCTGTGGAAACAAACAAGGCTTATTTTACGTCACGAGGCTTGTGGACGTCGTTTGTATAGTGTTTTCCGATCAATAAATTTTTAGCAGGTCACGAAATCTAAGCGGCGAATGTCTCGGGGGACCCAAGTTGCGAACGATCTTAGGCCGGCGCGACGACAGGCAAAATGGCCAGCAAAACGAATGTTATCGCGACAAATTGCCCAATATCGAAGCTTGCAAGTGAACGCGCAGCCAGTTCAACGATCACTTGCTAATTCGAATGTTCTTAATTGGGTAATTATCAGGAACCTGTGGCCTTAAATGCTGGTTCTGCTGCTTAGTTGAATGTTTTTTTGCATTGGCTGCAACATTGCGCCCAATGTTGCGTTTACATTTTGCTCATTTACAAACTGCAATATTATTGACGTAATGCCAAAAAATTGTATTGGTATTACACGATTTTGAATATTAATGGCACAGTGCATACAAAAGGATAATTTTCTTAAAAAATTATGCATCTCTCGGCTTTCAGTCAATTCATTAGAGGATAATTTCTAAATTTTCCGCTCTAATTTAAATTTTCGGTATGAACTTCCAAAATTTTAACAATAAATGTCAGATTATCCACATACTTTCCGTTCACAACTCATCACAAATAACACCATTCTATGACACAGGAACTGTTTCTGTATAATATAGTCATATCCCAGTTAATCTGAGTGCAATTGATGATCCAGTCGCAAACAAAGGGACGTACATGCCTAACGTTATCTCAAGCTCGGCGGAACACTGCAATTCTCTAAAACGAGGAAGTGTCAATTGCGTTTGTCCGGAAGCCATTTCGCTGTCTTTAGAAGCCTCATAACAGCCTCATTGAAGAGAAATTAGGCTCGTTGCAATGTCATGCACGGTTGTTTAACTTCCCATGCCAGTGCGCGAAATGGCTTAGAGTAAGTTAAACTTTTCCACGCTCAACGATCGGTAAACTTTCATCGGAAAACAGCTTTATAGGAGATACGGTTGGAATAATTTCAATTCAGCTGTGTAATTTTCTTACTAAAGCAGCTGTAGCCTCGCGAATTCTTATAACTTTTGACGTTGTTATATAGTGCAAACAGTCTGTTAAAGTCCTAATTAACAGTAATTTATAATACAAAATACGCTGAGAATTAAAATGATGAATGATACGAGAAAATGCGAGAAATACGAGAACTAATAAGTTTCAGCAGAAGACTTGGGGGAAACGTACAAATTGTCGCTAAAAAATTCAATATATGAATATATATTCAATGGTAATTCACAGCTTTATTGCCATCAGAAATTGTTCGGAGAGCCCACAACAACTTCAATTTGTTGCTTGAAATCTATATGTAACCGCTTTAACTAATATGCTGAATTGTATAATGTTTCGCTTTTGTCAAGAGAAGCATCCCCATGTAATGTTTTCTTACGGTTACATAGTCAATATAGGAAATATTAATAAAAAATATATAATACTTGTCCAATTTTATTTCAGCGGAATATCAACTATGCCATAAATGATGTTAGTCAGCAAGTTGAATGTAGATTACAAACTACCAAGTTCGGCTATAAGGAGCGAGATTTCAAACATCGTTGCTAAAATAAGCACAAATTAATAGTTAAAATCACTCAAATAAAGCCAGTAAAGTTCTAGAGTCCAAAAATTCTTTGTATTACCTATTTGCACTCACATGTGATAATTTTGTTCACCAGCACCGAGTTTGTCCAAAATATTCACACTCAAGAATATTTATCGTCGCACTGGAGAAAGACTTTACAGTGCAAAGCATTGAACGCATAATTGATGGCTCGTACCAGCAACCAGAGTTGAATTTTATATCGTTAAATGTGATTGGTACAACAACAAATATCGTACAACAAATGAAATGTGATTGGGACAAACACTTCGCGTTAAGTTTCATTGCGAGTTACATATTCCAAGGATCTCATTTCCCTCCGCCCTGAGTCTGATAACAACCTCATTGTGCGACATTCGTCGTCGTCTGCTTTCATGTGGCCGCGCCTAGCTCGGCATTCGTGGCAGATCACGTGCAGAAAGTGCTATCTTGGGTCGCACGCAAGCACCACTCGGTGACTCTGAGTCGCTGCTTTGCCGGTCATAGAGGCAGTAAATCGCATGGGAAGGCAGCTGTTGCACAGCAATACATCACTCAAGACGCTAACAATAACACCAAATGAGGACACCAACAAGCGAGTCTAGGAACTTGCTTCTGCATGGAGCTGAGTTCAATGTCTCGAGTGTTGTTGTGTTGAACACATTGAGGGTTTGTACCAGTCATGTTGTACTACCATAAATGCTGATTGCAAAGGAAACATTGGTCATAGACCTCGATATTATCTGGTCTGATACGAATAAAAGCTGTGTTCAAAGTATCCCTAAAGCTAAGAATAGAGAGTTTGATTATTTGATAACTAGTAGTTAGGAAATTTATTTTCGGTGCCTGAATTTGCTTCATCGCATGAAGTTATTCATGCACGCTTGAAAAAAATAACTTGCGGTTATCTTCATTATTCCGATCATCATGAGTAGGACATTACATTAATAAATCCGATGCGGATAAGTAATAAAATTCATTTAAAAATTAGAAAGTAATAAAATTCATTAAAAATTAGAACAAAGTATAGACTGATATAAATTGTCCAGTCTAGAGAGGGAAATTAGCATATCACAAATGTGGCCTCGCATGTTACAACATCGTCACATTACCTCAAAACATAAACTATCATTTAATTTTCTGAGGTGTTTACGCGCCACGTATTTAGTTACGATGGTAAAAGCATGAGGTTGTTATGGCTGCAAATTTTATTAATGAACATGATTTTTATTGAGCATTAATCAAGCTTTCAAGCTGGAAAACAAAGAATTTTCATCCCGGAAAATGTAGGATCGTGCATGACGATCCACGCACCACGTGACATTTTTCACGAAAATTTATCAGGCGACTTTTCGACGGCCAATTTACGGACGTCGGTTGGCCGTTAATGAACTAACTTGCACTGAGGTCAAGCTTGTTACAAGGAACAAGAGCCTTGCGTTAACACTGCCTTCGTGCGGAACTTGACTGTAAGCTAGAAAAAAGGCATTAAAAAAACTTTACGCAAGTAGGATTTACGAGAACGAGGATGAAAGTTTCCACCTTCTTATGGTTAGATTATGGTTAACCTTCTAAATTCGTGTGTGAATTATGTACTACATACTGTTAATAATATTTGACATTGTCACAGAACCGACATAAAAGTGCAACTCCATGAATCTTTAAGGATTTTCCGCAAACCTTCTCTTGTCTCTGCTTCGTAGGCAGCAAACTCCAAGCATCCGGTGGTAAAAGAGTCAAAAAATTCCAATCATGAAAATTTGTTCAGAAAGTAAAAAGCTGAAACGAGTTTTTTGGAATTTGCTCATCTGCGAGCTGCACTTGAAGTGCCTTTTTTTTAATAAGGAGCTCGGCACCTCGCAGTCAAGGAAGATTTTTGCCAGAAGATTCCAGCCTACGGTACCTCTTGTACCAAGGAAGAAATAAGGAAAGCCTGATTGTGAAAGCAGGAAATTATTTTCAGGAGATTATTAATGTCCGGCTGGGTCAAAAAAATGATGGATGCAGAAAGAAAGAAGTAACCCTAGAAGAGATTTGAAATTACGATGGAGGTGCAGTCACATGTTAACAGATGATTCGGATTTATGCAAATTGCGGGATAAGTTTCGGCAGTTTGAAGTATCGCTATTTCTCGCAGTTAAAAGCATATATTTTTTTCATTTTAATCAACTCAGTATAAATTTAGAAGTGCTAATTTAAATGTTGACTACAAATTTCATTCACAATTATGGCACGAGCAAAGAGCAAAGACATGGCGTGTCACAAAAATCGTATGAAAATTAATTTTATAATTTTTTCGTAGTAAAAAATTACAAAGATCAGCAGCGCAGTACCAATTATGCTCTAGTAAGTATAATACGGCAATAGCTGAATTACTTCTGTATTACTAACACGTTAATAAAGGTCGTACGGGGGTAGGATTTCAGAGAGAGAGATATCATGTGCCTCGGGCGATTGAACTTTAACAACTTTGACAAGCTGAGCTTCAACTGATGTCTTGACAAAAAAAGGAAGATCAGAAGAAGTCTTTGTTGATCTCTGCAGACCCACCATCTTAATGAAGTTACGAAGCCTTTGTGACATGATGCGCTAGTAACGGTGCCTTTGCTACAGTGAGAGTATAAAAGGCAGCAACCATTGCATGATCAAATACGCTGGAAACATTTACGTCGCAATCAAGTGATTTACATTGAAGATGAGGAATAAAAAAATCCAAACTCCAAACAAACGAAATTCTGAATTTGTCGTCATGGTTTGGATTCTCCGGATTTTAACCCAACTTTAGGCAAGTGTTACATTGATCCCTGGTATCCAATATTATTTAATATCGAAACCATCGTGATGTGATGACATCACGGAAGTGAAAATTCTACGAAAGCTTCTAACGAAGTTAATGAAGCAACATATATCAATTTTACATGAAAAACCAAAGCTCAGTACTTCGTTAAGCATGAGACAAGGATTTTTTACTTATTACAGTTTAATTATTAACATTGTCTGCCTTGAATGATTCTGGTAAACTGACATCAAAGCGGTGACTTACAGTCATAATAACTCAAGAAGTTGAGGATTATTTTCCTTCCAGTCCACCTGTAACCCTGTCATCACAAACCCCCAAATCCTATTCCAGCCCAAAGTTTTTCACCGTAGGTAATTCTAGCCAGCAATCAGATCGTTAACAACGCACGTTGCATGAAAAACTATTTGCCAGGTCATCAATTCTCACTCCTACGAGGCTCATTTTGAGCCCTAATGAGAGATTGCAAAAGTTTCCTAATAAAGTCATTCATCAGGTTTACTGCCTGCAAAAGGGTAGCTGTAAAAACTTGTAGCGCTCATCCATCACGTTCATTAGCACCGTGAAGTGTTTACCAGAAGCTCATGTGCTATAACACCCTTTCATTTGATAAGGCATACATGGACTTCTGCAAAGAAGCCATACAGCTTTTGCAAAAGCCGCGGCTCTTAAAAATCGTGAGCTCGTTCAGTCGTCGCGTGAAAGTTATCTCGTGTTTACCGTAGACTTTTTTGCTGGATGATCAGCTTCACGTGCTCTTCCTCGCCTAATAGCCATCACAGATTATGGTGGAAGAAAATGAAATTTCGCATCACAAACATGTCGCTTCATGAGAAGAATAAAATATACCGTTTTATTGATGCCAAACAAAAACTATAATTCATTCCATCTAAAAATGACAGTATATGCACTTCAAATCAGTATTTATTTATTATAACATCATAACCAGTCTGCTTGAAGTTCAATATGTACTCGTATTCAGATTAAATTGTAATCTCAATATTCGAATTCAACCGTAAATATTAAACACCCGCCAAATGAATATTTTATGAATAAAAAGATCGACTAATTGTAATTACATTAATTCATTTCTGACTTATTCCTTATAAACAAAATCATCCATTAGATGTTCAGACGAGATGTCGTTCCAAATCAGCACAGTATATACATTATAAAAAGACACTCGAGACGTAATAAATCTGATCGAGACGTAATAAATCTGAGAATAATCAAAACTTTGTGATGCAAAAACAGAAACTGCATGGCAGCAAGCGTGTCGTGACAAAGATGACTCACGAGGTGCTGTTAAGAACAGCTTTGTGAGCTGCCGCAATATACGAGTCGTCGGGAGGCTTGTGAGACAAAGCACAAGGCATAGCTTGCTTCACTGAACATTATCTTCGCCAAACTAACAATGCTCATTTGTTGTGTTGGAAAACTTAATGAGTGTGCAGCGGACAGTTAAGTAGGGACAAATTTGTGCTACTAAATATTATCGTTAAGAAACGATCTTAAATGAATGCTCTAAATAAGTCGTTACTGCATTTTAAATACTTTCTGATAACATAGCTCACCACGCTCTATTATCGATAACCTGTATCAAATTTGAACAAGGGCAGCGCACTGATATTTACTAATTTGAGATAACTAGCGCGAAGTTAACGGAAATCAAAAAACATTATATTGCTTTATGCAGAGGAAAAGTAATAAATTTGGAACAAGATTCAAAGATTGCATACAGAGGCAAGATTCAATAAAAATCAATTAATTTTTTTGAAATTAAATATTAAAAATTTTGTTGCCTCTCCTTTTCAGGAGTTATTACACAGCCTTTCATTCATTCTAATGAAGTATGTAGATGAAACACAAGCTTTGTTCAGCCTGGAATATTTGCATGTATTTGCCTACAAACTCCGTGAAGCATTCACAGAAAAACTGCCTTCCTGAAGCTCGTGCATCAACTCGCCCGGCTCTCTCGCGTGCCAAATTGTGAAGTTTTCCCTAACGACCGCCATACATTGTGCAGAAATACGCTTACTGAATGAAGACTGTTATAGGGTTAGAGTTAACATAGCACAGAAGTGCGTGTGGTAGCTCATATAGCCATGCCGTGAGGGGTCACTGGGATATTCCTTTGGGCTTTGGTGTTGTGAAGAAGCAGCTCCAATTAACGCCAGGGTCGGCTAGAATATTACTGTTTTTAGCATTAATTATCTTGGACTGTAATGGTGGCTTGCTATCCTCATACCTCCCAGACTTTTCTGTATATGGGGAGGTTTCAAAAGCGACAGGACGTCAGCCGAAGCCTGAAGCTCTTGTCGTGGCATAATAAAATAAAGTAAGCTGTTACATACGGTAATGCCAGGTTTTAAACTAATGGAAAGAGTGTTCGGTTAAGACAATCCGTCATAGGCCGTGAACAAAAATACTACTACACATCTAATGTAAATCGAAAGGCGAGATTACGTAAACTATTTTATACATATCGACATTTTTAAGAGTTTTAAAAGTTTAATTAGACCGGGAATACATAAAAAGCGAACTCAACCACGAGAATTCAAGACTGAATGAAATGCCAAGTTCACTAATGGTTTACGAGCAATTAGCGATGATTTAATGTTAACAAACTTTGTTCATTTTTGAAGATCAGCTGTACAGTTTAGTTGCGCCGCAATGGTAAAATGTAATGCAAAAGGCTAATTTCTCCATATTTCAACACATTTTTATATTGTATACCCACAAAAATGGGAACAGAAATCTAGAAGACAAGGTAACTCGGAGGCAAAGAAATAGCTCTTTTCACCTTCCACGAGATGGCACCAGCAAATATGAAGGCTCGAGCAGTTAATTTCGGCGAGGCTTCCCAGGTATCGAGGACGCTATCGAGAACGTATCGAAGTTCGAGGTCATAATTAAACGACCCCGCGGACTGCCAATAACTTGGGCCAGTAGCCTAAGTTTGTCGGATAATGCGATGCCGTTTAGTTTAATGAGACTTTCGGCGACTCAAAAAAGCATGAAACCCGAAGAGTAGATTTTTTGGATTTTCTAATTCTAGGGTCATGAATAAATCGTTATAATGAACTCTAACATATCCATGAGTTATATTAATCTTCTTTTTTCAACTGTACCCGCATGCAAATCATAGATGCGCTTTGTTTACCATTTCAAATTAAGAGCTAGCAACATCTCTAAATCAAAGGAAGTTCAGTTTTTTAATGCTATAGGAATCACAAAATAACTTGATAGAGCGAGGTTTCAGTAAACGAAATTGTAGCGAAGAGTAATAACCTTCTATTCACTGAAGACAACAATTCACTCTCTGCCTGACGAAATTTCTTCAGGAAGAACGGGTAAGCAGGAAATAAAAGTTAACTTTTTCCTTCATGCACTGTAAAGAAATAAGTTTTATTTTTTTAGCCAAAGTGAATTTGATCAAACAAGTTGGGTTCTGATTGCCTCTGGCCGATTTTCCGTCAGTTTATTGTATTTGGTACAATAGAAATAGAAGTACACGCTCAATCTTTCCTGAGAGTTGATGGACAGAATCAGAATAATCAATCTGTGATGGCAGTTATATCTATATAGCTTTTGCTAGTATATATTTCAGAGTTCGCTGCGATGCGGACTAAATGTTTTAGCACAGAATGAAAACTTCGACACGGAGCAGCACTCAAAACAAGTCAAAAAGATGCAACTCACAAAGTTTGGGTAGATCTCTTTTTAATTGAAATACATAAAATTACAACGTTGTGGAATATCTCGCATAATTCAAACTGATTTGTAGCTATTGATTTTTACTATAACTGTATATATATTTTTGATAAGCTAAAGAAGTCTCCGTGCAGAAATAACGTCAATCGAAGTCAATTAAAGCATGACCTATTAAGAGAATTCCTTCAAAACCGAAAAAAAACTCACCATAACGAAGAAAAATCTTACCACTTTCCATGACGAAAATAACGGTATTCCACTGCACGCAGTTCAGAATCTAAATGGTGTTATTTAAATTTAATTGGTGCACAGTTTATATTATAGTTAGAATATACGTTAAAAATGCGTGGGTGACGTTAGGCACCATAATAATCAGATTCATCAGATTCACAAAGGTGGTGAATAGATTAAAAATGTCCGCGAAAGGCCATTAGCAGGGAATGCAAGCTATACTGCTAATGTGAGGGAAAGTGCATGCTGTCGGCACAACTTAGCTCAGTAAGATCTCAGTAATATCCATGAAAAAATTAACTTTAATCTTTCTGACTTCAATTAGAAAGAATTCAGACGTTTAGTTTGAATAGAATATACAATATACATTAGACATCTCAAGAATAAGTCTATAATTGAATCTAAACCAATGTAAGATACTAACCAAATTACACTATGACACGGGCGGCTAGCCCCTTAATTCACCACCCTACGAGACACCAACGGTCGCAAAAAAACTATTATTCCTGCTCCTTTCATTTGCACGTAAAAATTTTTACACTGAATCTGTAGTAAATTAATCTTGAAATGTATATGAAATGATAAAAGGGGTATTCATAAAACAATTTAAAAAATATAACTCAGTACTCACTGCAGTGAGTGACAGAGAGCGCATTTTCTCATCGACGAAAACTTAAGGTCACGGACGGACGGACTGACGGACAGACGGACGGACAGACAGACAGACAGACGGACATGGCGAGCACAATAGTGCATTTTTTCCATAAATAAGAAAATCCGCTAAAAACAGGAAAAAATTGCTCGATGAAAATTCACAAGTGTCGAAAAAAAATTTAGGAACTGGAGACTCGTACCCAAGCCATCGTATTTTTTTCGGTTCTCCTCAATATGCCAACAGAAGGCTGGTTCAATTTCTTTTCTGGTGCCGCTTGACATAATTGGGCAAATCTTTTTCTTATTGAGGGAAGCATCGACTCTGTATTGAGGAGAGCTCATTGAAGTATTGATTTTAATCTTCTGTCGTAAGAATTTTCTTTTTATCATATATTTTCAAGTCAATGTAGGACAAAAACCTCTTCGTGGGGCAAAAACCTCAAAAACCTCAATCACATGCAAAGGAACCTGTAAACTGTCTAGGTAAAAGTTTTGAAGAAAAATCAACGTATGGCAATTCAGTGGAAAAAGTAACGTGAAAATTCAAGAAGTAATTCGTTTTAAATTCGACTAAAATGCTTCTATTTTGCTCATGAGTAACGTCATGACGACGCTCCACATTCACTAACTGACAAGAAAAATACATCTGTACGTTTCTTTCGAGCTAAATATACAGCAACACCGGGCCAGGAGAAACTCCATCCAAAAATTTCAAATGTATTGTTACTTGTGAACACAATCGAGCCGAACCTCCCCAGATCGAAAACAGCTTGAAGATGTAATGGAGGGACAGAGCTATGCGCAGCACACGATCTACATAGCAGCGGCAGGATCATATTCCCCAGAGACGCATCTTCTTGAGTTGAGACTGAGGCAAAATTTCGAGCGTCAAGAAGCTCGTCTTCCAAGCGAAAAAGTTGCGTCGGCGAGTCTCTGGTAATCGGAGCCTGACGTCTCGATGCTCTCGCAAGAGGCAATCCGAACACAACGGCTCAAGTCTTGGGTATTCCAGTGAAAGTCGCAAGTTCACTGCGAAAAATCCGGCTATGCGTCTTGCATCGACTTGAAGTCACATGTCTGTTTTTTATAAAATGTGTATGACAATTAATGTTCTGGAAGAGAAAATCGTTAGGTAAAATTTTATGATTGTGTATAGATAGGTAGGCAAAAAAAGTTTTATAATTTTGAATATCAGAAGTACCCTCTGCATAAAGTTTTGACTTTATGAATGCTTTGCCCCACGGGGAAGCAAAGACTTGAATGAAACTTTGTTGAAGATTTACTAAGATTGCAAAAAAAATTATTAGCAGAGCATCTGATGAAAGAGCAAGAAGGTTGAGCTTCAAAGAAGCTATTTATGTATAAAATAAACAAAATACATATTTAGTTCCGGCCTTTTAATGAAGGATTTTTTAACTTCAATAACGAATTAAATCTTTCAGGTGTGAACCTGTTTGTTTTACTGCAACCATTTTCAAATATTTAACGCGAACAACTGTCACTTGAAGTTTTTTTATATTGACAAAGGAAGCTCGTGTACTACTAGTATTTCCATCAGATACTCCAGCGTCAGGTTATTCCTACAAACGAAAAAAATTTTTTCAGGTACTACAAGCCAAGCAAGAAGTTCACTTTTTTCCAACAAAGTTTCTGCAGCGAAATTTGCATAGATAACTCGTGTAAAATGGCTTCCATTCGTCATGTTATTGTTGAGGCCACAACTCTGAAAAAATTCTGATCTTTTGAATGAATGTATAGATGCGTACACCATCAAGGGGCTATTGAAGTTAGAAAGTCTTCGTCTTAAGATAGGAAAATTTCAAAAACGTAATTTAGGAGGACAATGAGAAAACAATAATGGACAATAAAGGAATGATGGACAGGCTGCTGAATATATTGGTTTTTCAACAAGCTTTATTGGCCATTGCTTATAAAAAGACAAAAAATCGCGATCCATTTTTTTGGTCGCCAGTGAGCAAAGTAGTATCAGAAAAATAAATAAATATGTCACAAATTAAAAAATGTTATGCTTATAATTTGATTGATTTGATTTAGACTATTTTATTAATTCCATGATAAAAATATGTGACTCTAATAAGGTGCCATTTATAATATTACCTTATAAATTCCCAATACAAAAATGTATTCAAGTTAAAAATAAAACGCAAGAAAATGAAACTGCAGATAGAACTTCGAAGCCTGGCAATAATTTAAAGTATTTCATACACTTCACGTTAGTTTTACTCCAATTACCACGTAATCTTAATAACCGTACTAGTTTTAACAAATAATAAATCAGAGTCGCGAAAAGAGTTAATCACGAGAGTTTCATATTCATGAGTATGCGGAGAAGGTCTCATTATCACAAACTAAAGGGAATTTCATTTGCATGCTAAAATATGAGCATAAATTTACTCGATGCCTCCCTCTAAATTAAAACGCTTGATAATAAAATTGTGCATCAGCCGTGAAGTAACGTGTGATGGCCGCCAGAGTTTATATTCAAAATGAGAAATAAGTCGAGAATAATTATTTTAAAATTACACTCACTAGTAATTTGTAAAGAACGCTCAGTTTTTCCGCTAAGTGTGGGCATGAACCTCGCTGTTTACTAGCTCTACCCACGTACGTGCATTGCATTACCAAGATCGTTGACCTCAGGCACTGACAAGTCTACGGCATTTTCCCGCAGTATTTAAATGACTTTTTCTCAGGTAGTAACAGATTTTGAGCACAGACATCCACTGAAGGAGGGTAGTTTCCATTACGCTCGCATAGCAATTTTAAATTACTAACTTATATTTAATTATTTATATTTTTTGAAATACCCGAAGTAAAGAGACAAGCTCGATTAATATATACACAAGCTCGCGGTGTCTCTGTCCTTCCTGATTGAATTTAGTGACAATTTCTCAGCCTACATGACACAAAATAGGTTAGCGCTCACGTCTTCTACATGCAAGGCTTATAGTCGCTTTGATCCATACAGCTTCGATTTGATATATTTAGCGAAATTCAGCAAAAGACAATCCTTCGCGCCAAAAAAACATTATATTTTCATACGAAGCATTAATAATACTCTTGATTAGGTTACATTTGGTGTGCTAGCACGACGAGCTCATGTTCGGATATTTCATGCAAATCTTGCAAAAAAATTGGCGAATGAGACTAGCATGCTGATGTACATTACGAAGTATACGTTGTCTTTTATTATCGTTACATAAGTCTGTTGGTAATGTATGAATACTACGTTAAGGGTTCAGTGTATGGGAAATTACGTTAAGGGTTCAGTGTATGGGAAATTACGTTAAGGGTTCAGTGTATGAGAAGTTACATTAAGGAAATCTTCGATAATTCGGTGTGTACTCATTCTGTAGAATTTTGCTCCATGTTGTAAACAGAAATCCAAAACAAAATTTTCCCTCCGGATTACACCGAGGTTGGTTGAATATTCAAGTATAATATCTTCTCATGAGATCGCCGCTATTTAATCAGCATTAAATGCAATCAACCATTATTTTTGTTAATAACATTATTGTAAATATTTTTAGCGAACCTTTTGTTAGCTTAGTTTTAATAGTCTATTTTTTTATGCGCTCCTATGATTTACTTGTTAATCCGACCTTAGAGTGTGTAGATAGCCGACAACGTATCAATAGTTTCATGTTAGCTCAGTTCGTAGCCCGCGTCAAAACTGCCCACAATATTTCGGTGCGTAGATTTATGCCTTCCTACAAGTTGTTTATTGTTCTGATTATTATTTGTTATATTTGAATATTATAAGCATACAATGAAGTTTATAGGGCTAATATATTTGTTTGTTCTTACAGATACAAGTTTTTAATCCAATAAACGGGATATTTGTTGTTGAAACCATGGTTATCCTTGAAAACGCGGACTTACGTCAAACCAAAACCCAACAAAAACGAACAGCGTTTTTACAATTATCAATGATATGGAAGGACGTATACAGCCCAGTGACATAACGCTTGCATAATGCAATCATCAACTCGATAGGCCAACACATTGTTCTGTTTCGACACAAGCATGTTCATAGAATAACCAATACCTGCACCGCAGCGTTATGAGATACTCTGCAGGAGATGTTAGAATAAGCGCTATTCGTAATGTTATAATGTCAAACACGTCATGCTAGAAGAGACACAAACGAATAATTGTCAGAAAACCCTTGTGTCTTAATTTTATGGGCAAAGACTTCCGAAATATACTTAAGTTTCAACATTGACATGTTAAAGCAAGTCAGAATGCAAGCACATGACAAAGCTAGAAGGTTCACAAAACGTATTGCGCAGAACAAAAAGGCAACTACACTTTACTATTCATCACCGCAGGTATTTATCGCAAACGCTGCATTAATCTTTATGTAAGAAAACACATCATCGTAATAAAGGAGGACACAAGAACACTGTAATGATAAAAGCCACACATCATCATTATTTCAGATTGCAAACACGCCGAGATTTCAGTTCAAATAGATCAATGTCAGGAAGTTTACTCACCGTAATGTCAGACAGTGAAGACCGTATTATCATAATGTAAACATCTATATTTTCTAAAGTATACATACCATATGATATCAGGACGGCACAAATATAATAGTGGTACAACAAGAACGCATAGATTTAATACTTGAGAGGCTGTACCCATGGTCAAGATAAGCCTTGTTGCCATCGATCACTGCATCCCCGTGGGTCTGTTCCCTTTCTGGCAACGAGCGTTCGGCAAACAAAGGGCAAAGGCACCGCGTTCGCTGAAGTGCCCAAGGCAAACACACACAAAAACTTCCCGCTAAAACCAGCCAAGCTTTCGACGTGGTCTCTTCTCGGGTTTAGGGCGCTCTGGCTCTTCCACCGATATTGCATCGCTAAATCCAATGCTTCTATTTTAACCCGTTAAGTTTCATTGAAGTTTAGATTGTCTTACTAATTATTGCGTAAATCTGCAATTATATTCTATTTCTAATAGCCTCAACAGTGCTGTAGTTATTTATTGTTATCTAAAACCCGTATTGAAGAATTTTTGATCGCTGGTATGGAATTCAATTCTAACGGAATAGAATTTTACGCTGGACATTCGTAATGGACATTTCCAAATAATATATACGTTCCCATGAAGATGGCTTTGGAGAACTCGTAGCAGCCAATTGATGAACTAGACAAAAATACAGAATGACAGGGAATGGATAATAATGGTAATAAGCCATTTCCTGTAACATTTTCTTGTGAATATTTTTTTCATTCAAGGTTGTCATCTAACACGTACAAAGCAAAGCCATTTGTGTTCGACAATACATATTATACAAAAAAAAACAGTATATCCTGGGCACAAATTGAATTGGAAATGAATCAATCTGCAGTATACAAAGCTACCGCTTGCACCTCACCTATGTACTTCATAATGGTATTAGAATTAATGTCGCCATTAATCAACTGTGAAACTCTTCGGTTGCTGTTAAGATTGAACGTTGTTGAAGAACATCTTTTTGAGATTCTTAGATCCTGAGTGGATCATAGCGCATCAAAGCAAGGGTGTGAAAAAATGTTTTCATAGATAATCAACGCTATTTTCTTAGCCCACAAATGAAATGTGCGGAAAATTGTTTAATGAAAATCTTGTTGAAGTCCATCGAGTAACTTATTAGTAATTTTCTAATTGACTTTTCTCTTTTATATTAATAGGATACCAATTTAGGTTTGGAAGTTCGGAGGAAATACTTGCAAGACATATTATATTGGATTAAACGTTGATAAAGTAAAAACGTCATCTTCGAGTTCCCATAACTTGCAGATAATTTTTTTTTCTTAAATCATGAAAACGCACAACGAAATTGCAAAAATGGTTTCTCTAACAAAGCTTAATTGAAAAAAAAACGACGATAAGTAATAGACAATATACAAATATACACAGATCGAGAAGTGGTGGTCACAGCCAGTAACAGTTAACGTTACTAATACGTCCATTAGCGATGGTAACTAGCGTCCATTAGCGAAGGCAACTCACAGGCGTTGGGTCTGTGCTAGTGGCCGTAATTCATCCCGCGATTAAGATGCAAGACTTGGGCATAATCTTCCTCAGCTAAGACTAAGCTGGAATTCACATAGGTGCAGGAATTGGTAATTTGTACCGCCCCTCATAGCAAAATAAAAATGAATAAATGCATGGTGTTTGTTTCTAAAACATTAAATAGACTTAGATATTAAGAATTTGTAGCAATGAAGTAGTAATATTTTACAGTCATGTACAGTAGTTTAAATATTTGAAGCATTTCCAACCTAAACGTTGCGTAGGCCCAGACAATTGATTGCAAGCTATGGCTGCAGTTACAGCAGCACAGCCCGCACCTGTGGCTACAAGAACAGCAGTGACTCGTGTCGTAGCATTCCACACGCCATGTGAATAATGTTTGCATATAAATAGCATTATTCGTTCGTGGTTGGATTATTGAGTTTATCTTTTAAATTGTTAATGAAATGAAAAATTAATATTTTTTAAAATTAGGTGAGCATTCACCCGAAATAATAGAAATTTTAATCAATAAAATTAGATAGCTTTGAAGAATATTTTTTGTTAGAATTGAAAACAAGAACAAAATTGCTCCAGAAAAATATAATGATACTCTAAATGCATGCAGTATGACGGAAAAAAATGTTTTTGTGTCAATTAATATACACTTACTAGGAATAAAATTCAAAAGAAGCCAGAGAATTCAAAATAGAATTATAGGCCAGAGAAAATATTTAGATAATCGTTTAAATTAGCTTTCTCAATTTATCTTGCATATAAATCACATAATTGTCCATTAATATTAGATTTATTTCTGAATAATATAAAGGATTAAACACTAATACTAGATCACTCCCATTTCTACTAAAATTTCTCAAAATCACCCCAATGTATAATATGGAATGGAATTTCTCCTACTAGGAGGGAGCACTTTTTATAAAGTGCACCCTCAAAAGATTAAGGACATAAATGGTGAAAGCTGACATTTTTAACTCGTGGGAAATGCCTTTCTACAGAAATGAGTTTTTGTTTTAAGTTTCGAGTTATGTAGCTTTCGAGAGATGAATCTAATACAAAATTGTAATTGTTGAACAAACTTCAAAAATTTCTTCGAATATGTGAAATTTTACGTGAACATATGAATAAAAAGACATTATAGTCTTTGATCAGCATAATCTAGGTCCTAGGAGCACAAGCTCTAGTGCTATACAACTTTCACGTCATCATGGAAGCGTCGCCTAGAGATTTTTTTTGTTTAAATAACTGATCAAAAAGAATGCTAGATCGTTTGTGGTAAGAGAACTTTGTGGTGCTCAAACCTCCAGTAAGCGAAAAATGTTTTTGGTGACAACGAAAAAGTTGTCAAGGGCTGTAAAAGGTTTGTAAATAAATCATTTTTTGAGATAAAAATTCTTAAAACTACATAAAATATCCTCGTAGATAAGCCGGATCAGGAGGTTGCGGAAAAATAAAACGATGTGCAAAATCTGAATGAAAAGAAACACAGATATTTTAGAACCGATTCATCTGAAACATACAACAAATTTTATTTGATTTATTGTAAGAGTAAATGGCATTTAAAATATAGAGATTGGAAATCGATTACATGAAATTTATGTCAGTTACTCAAACCAACGTTTTTGCAAGTCATCCATTTTGATCTGTTATACTGCCGGAAAATATTTCTATTCCCGATGAGTGCTCACATCCAAGGTTTGAACCCATAGACTCCAATTTAAACTTTATTTATTTAATTCAATCAGTACCTGATAATATTTAATTCCAAAAGGACAGTGTGCACTTAGTTAATTAAAAAATTCACATTTACGAGTGTAAGCTGCCGTAAATAAAGGAAAGACCTCCCTTCATCGCTTGAGGAAAGAAACTACGAAACAACGAGTTTTGTGGCGCAGTTCTCATACCAGCAAGTCTAGAGTCTGGAAACTTATAAAAAAGTCGTGAAAACGAAATGGCATTCGTGGTGGCAGAAAAAGCCTTCCTCAGTGCATAAAATGTAACACAACAAGTGACACAAAATTCGCAAAATGACAGGCTTTAGCAAAATAAAGGAAATTGGAGGCTAACCTCTGATGGTCGGTCGGACCAATTTACTTATGAAGAAAAAACAGAGGGCTGAAGTTCAAGGGAGCCAATCTCGTGCCATTTTCGAATGGTCTCAGAAACTTAGGGCAAATATTGTCACAAGGGAAAGATTGAGTCCGCAAACACCTCCTGGCCCTTGCGTGCAGGCACCGCGAGGGCGTAAACAACCTGCAACCAAAACTGACAAGGCTAACACTGTCGACGAGACGAGCATTGAAAAAATGGCAAATATGCTATCAACCGCAGGCATTAAATGCCTCTTACGGTACTAAGAAATGTATCTTGAATACTTTTTCAATGCATCTCGATCGGCTAACTTACGGCCGTTTATATGTGTTTTTCGATTTATGTTACAGATAAGTTTGTTATGAAATTACTGAATATTCTTATTAATATTCCGAGGCCTTTTAACATCGTTTGAAAGTCTATCTAATTGAGCAAAATATCATTCAGATCTTTCTCCAATGAATACGCAGGCGTTGCGCAGCCACGACAAACCGTTCGTATTTAAAGTAAAGGATGACATTTTCTTCAAAAGCTGTTAAGAAATAATATCAAACGCCAAACTCTTAATCGTAGAAGATTCTACACATGAACCATAAAATGATTAGCAAGGAAAGAAAAATAAAAAATGCAACAACTGCTGCGAAAAATTGTAAACGAATACCGTTGTCAGCCACATATATATGATCCAGTAGAACAATATACCCCAGTAGCCCAGTAGACAATTAAATTGTATGAAACTTAATTCCTCCAAGCCGCCTTCTCCACAATGAAGAGAATAAAGAGCATCACGAGACCGGGGCGCTCGGGAGAAGAACAATTTCCGGCAGAAAGGATCAGAACTCCGGGCAAGACGAAGAGCAATCCGCTGGGGCGTCTCGCAAACGAGTTCCCTAAGACGGATAGAAACCATGCGCCGAGCCAGATTGCTAGTTTTCCAATCTCATGGAAATATTAAATGCTGGCCAGATTCTTGGGATTTTATGGGTTACCGTTGAGCTCAAATGCAGTCATTTTAATTTATAATTGATGGCAGATTTTCAAAACCATTATTGCAACCATTTTGTTTATTACTTATTTATAACTTGCAATGAATAATCAACAGAATGCAGTATGAAGGGGTTTCCTGCTAGCATTCTAATAAATTATGTGACAATACGGAACTATACAATATGCATAGGGTTGTGGAAAAATCCTTTTCTTTTGATGAAAATAAGTACAATTCACATATATTAACACAGAAGCATTCGGCATAATAAGGTTTCACAAACATCCTCTAACCGCCATCAAGCCCATGTGCTAGAATTCCTACATGGACCAGTCGCGGAGATCACGCCAGCTCCAGGAAATTATTCTGACAGCCGGAATAGATTAGCTGGCGGGTAAATCTGGAAAACAATCGTCAGCGCGTCCTCAGCTTTTCAATTATCAAGCTAATCACTCATTTTTATTCAGCAAGAGTCGGCGGTCATTACCATGCGAGAGGGAATGCGCATTTTAGGGTAACACAAATTGCTGTTTGTTTTCAAGGTCGACCAAACAACGCCACGACGCGGTACATATCGCACGTTAGCCGCACAGGAAGGAGGATATTGAATGTTTGGTAGGCCTATTGGACGGCAAAATTGTGGTAATTCAGTAATATTGTGACCAGTTTTTCTAACCTTTACATGGTGAAGAATCGCAATTAATTAATATGAATGATATTTACAAAGCAAAAAATTTGCACATTTTATTCTAAATTTAAATTTTACAGACTCAGAATCATAAATCACTCAGAATTTGGTGGTAATTTTTCCGTCAAATTGAATGCAATCATCTTTCAAACATTGCCAATTTTGATCATTCACCGTTATCGTCAAAGGCTTAACAGGGGTTATAACCGAATGATGAAATTTCCTAATTTATAAACATTTGTGGCCTTCGCGTTTCGAAGTCGCAATTTGCAGATCACAGACGAATCGGGAATGCGTGAAATCGGACCGGTAAAGTAAAATTTTACCCGTAAGCAACATTGAATCTGTAGATTTTCCACGAAATCGAGCTCAGAGCCAACAAATCAGACATCAATGGAATCTGCTAATTTCTCGCTAATTCAATTAAATCAGGGGGTCATCTGCCGTGCAATACATTCCATCATGCCTTTTACGTCATGAATTACTCCGGCCACAAGTAAAATAATAACCGGAATGAGAGCCACAACTGGTTTTGAATGCGGAGCAGAAACAGGCAGCAGGCGGAATATCGGGAAAGAGTAAAACCCAAAAGTTTCTTTGATCTGCTGTTTATTATCGGCTCACTGATGTGCTAACTTTCCGGATGCTTTACCCGAATAATTAACAACATGATTAGATTTCCGATTTCCATGTGCTGCATTTGACCATTTTTATTTTACTTAAACATCTGGTAACCATTTTCCCCCTTGTGAATCTACACCACTGCAAATTGTAGAAAATATAATTCAAATTATAAAATCCATTCATCTTACCTGTAGTTTTGACTCATAGGCATTTTACCACCGTCTGCAATTTGCGTATAGTGGAGTTTATTTGCGGTATTTTGCGGTAAATTTATTGGTATTTCGCGTATTGGTATTTCGTAAGTTCGTTGAAAGAATAAATCATTTTTTTATGTTCTGCATCACAAGACAATAGGAGCAACCTACGGTATGGCTTGCTCTTTCTTGAAGAATTTACACGAAATTTCATTAAAATTACGACTGGAAAGTTCTTCGCAATCTTCAAACTTTCATCGCGCTCGCTACCATCAATCTAACTGAGAGCTTCCCGCTCTTGCACACCCTTTCCTTTTCGTTAATGATGGAACCAAAGACCAGGAGAACGTATATATAGTAACTCTCAATGTAAATCAAATCTGACGAAAATGAAGGCAATTAAAGTATCACCAAGAATTTTGAAGTTTGAACTAAACTATTTAAACTTGAAAAACATTGGAGACCACATGTCGTTATAGACCACATTACTAATGAACCTCGATCTGTTGCAACGCTCACGTTCAAATTTCAAGATGAACCTGAAGTTATCATAGTCCATGGAATGCGCACTCAAAATGAGTAATTTAAACCCACTCAATCTAAAAATCATTCTAATCCAGGTCTATAATTAATTATCATCTCTATCATCCAATTATGACCCTAGAAGGAAGTTTAAACTGTTATGTTCATCAACATGGCGAGCCCATTTGCTAAGTAAGACGCACGGATATTAAGCTCGAATAGACGGTAGCTGCAGCCGTAGCAGGCGATGTCGTAACGTCGCATCTGGCCGTCATCTGCTAATGGCATCCTGCAAGGACAGAGGCTGTATTAATACAGAACCTCTCACTGCCGCTGCTGTATCCTGAGGCTGTATTAATACAGAACCTCTCACTGCCTCTGCCGTATCCTGAGGCTGTATTAATACAGAACCTCTCTGCCGCTGCCGTATCCTACGCATTGGCGTTAACTTTCCGCCGTGCATAATTGCGGGAAATGGCAATTCCAGTGACCGATCGTCTCCAAACAGCCGCTCATGAATCCTAATTTGCACACTCATAATTAACGAAATTGTTCAGGAATGAATGACGTACTATAATTTCGTAGTTGTTTTTCATGAGACAGTTATATAGTGCCAAACGGAAAGGCGTCATTAAAAACCAGTTTTCATGTTGTTAAAATCGTTTTTCAACTGCTTTACATTATACTTCAACTACTTACTTTTTCATTCAACTGCTCTTACTTTTTACATATTCATTTGCCACAAAAATTTTCCCTTTCGTTCAAAATTTCCGAACAATCATCACAATTTTCCATCATTTTACTTTTCTCAGAGGATATTCTAATGTAATGATAATTACATAAGCGAATTAGAAATAATTACATTACACATTCTCTCAGGCACGAGACTCGACCAAAACTTTTTCATACCTGCGAAAGAAATTATTCATACACTCCATATATTATATGACGACTTCACAATGATAGCTTCATATATTATTGACCTTTCTAAGCGCGCAATTCGAGAAATTTGACGTCGGCAGAAATGCATTGTCTTCGCACCGGTGCCAAACATAAGACTCCTATACACCGTAGTTATCCCCATGTTTGCTGAACGATATCGCAACTTTTTGACTTCTAACTTTCTTATTGACGGAGCCAGGGTCGGGCCAAGAAAGTCCTGAATTTCACGGCGTCAATGGAAAACTTTAACTGATAAGCCAAGAGGCAGCCTGGCCTGCCAAACTCTCAGTACAATTCCTGCTTGACGACAGAGGACATTGGAATTAAATTCGAGACAAGAGGATGACAAACATATGAGAATTAAAGTTGTGCACCAAAAACTGTGTTTTAATTAAGTTCGGATGTTCAAGTGATATAAGCACTTTATTTTCAGGTATTATTTTTCTTGAATAGTGGCAGGTACGTGATAAACTCTTCCAATAGTTTTCATGTACGAATTCATCACATTAAATGATAGTAATTTCTTTACAAGTGAGGAAACAAGCGAGAAGGTGGACGACATCTGTGAACATCTTGTATTGCCGAGCATAATATATCATTCCCCAGTCTCTAATGCGGTTTTCTACTTTAGCTCTTAAGTCTGAGTTCCTTCATGAAATATGCCATTTCAAACAGTTGAATATGTAAAAAACTCATATAGCTTTAAACTTTTAAGTACTTTGAATGATTTTTTAATGCTGTAAGTCATGCCGTGAATATCAGTGAATTGAACTGAACACACAAAAAAAGTTTTATCCACAGAATTCAGGAACGTATCGTTACGCCCTCTGAATAAATCCGGGCAATAAACATTAAATGACTTTTTTATCACGACAAATCAAATATTAATGGTTGAGAATGTACTTACAGACATGGCACGTTAACCTGGCTCATTGTATTTGCATCTCATGTCCTTCCAACTTGAATTTTAAAGGGAGGTTAGTTTTTTAATGGAAGTGTGTGTAAACGGAAAAAATATGCATTTATGACTTGTGGCAGAGAAAAACACTAACTCCTAAACTTAAAATAAATTATCAGTTGTTGGCATTCAAAAATATTATTTAAGATGTGCCTTTGATTGTATTAATTCCGTTTTTAAGTAGGTTTAATTTAATGATGCCGCATACCCTAGACGTTTCCATGCATTTTTAACTTGTCATGGCGGGAAAATAAAGTGGGTTCTCGTCACACCCACATTACAAAGTTCCCAGGCCTAAACTTAGAATGAAAACAAAACATAAAATACGGCCGTCGTTAAAAGTTAAATTAGAAAGCAGTCTGCTGGATAGACTCCTGCGTCTCGAAATAATTTTCTCGAAATGAACCGGGACAGACAAAACGAGACGAGAAAATTCCGGGAAAAAAATAACGGGACAGAGGGTAAAATTTGTCCCGGAATAAACGTATGAACCGAGACATCAGCTTTAAATTAAATAAATGCCGGCTGCCGCGTTCCTGAAATTTATAGAGTTGCAACTAATATACTAATAATTACTTGCTTCATTGGCTGTATCCGACAAACATACAGTGCATCCATGCATACAGTGGTCCGACAAACACCGCAAACCTGTCGATGTATGCATGGCTGAGTATTGAGTCAAAAATGTTACTCTTAAGTCTTAACTAAGGCTTCGACGGCACTTATGGGAACCGTACGAATGTGAGTCGAGTTTATTAGGGAGCGCAGCTCCCTAACAAAATTATATAACAAAATTATATAACAAAATTGACTCGTAAACAGGCCCTGGGCCCAACGCCAACCATCAGCATGCAATATCTACACATAGCCTCAGACCAATGAGCTATGGAAAACTCCGGCTAACAGTAAATCCGCTTTGCACAACACAGCCACTGCTTCACAGCGCCGGAGCACAACTGGCCGGAGCGCTACAGGCCCTACCGCAACAGGCGCAGGTTAATTAGGTTAGGTTACGTTACATTAGGTGTAGCAGTGACTGAACGGCGCTGTTGTGGTGAGCCATTTGTTTCGAAAGCCGTGAAGATGCCCGGCTGCATTACGCTCGGGAAGGTATATGAATCGCACTGTGGACTTGGGCTATGCTGATTGCTGACCTCTAGCTACCCACCCGTTTATTACGCGTTCGGAACGAGTTCAGGCGACGTGGAGCGCATAGGGAGTAGGGACGCAGTGTCTAGATTAGTCGGCCAATTAGTAGAGAGTGGAGTGGAGTCCTGGTAAGATATTCCTAATAATACTAAAGCTAGTATTAGATTGTCTCTGCCTTTAGTAAAATTTTGTGCTACGCCTCCAGGAAATCTTCACAATTGCGCAGTTTCCTGAATTGTTTTCAAATATTTGGGCTTGTTTAACGTTATTTAGATAGGATACACATGGATATTTGGAGTTCTTTTTTGAAGATCAAACTATTATATTTTTTCCAACTCAAATTTTGTTGTCTTTTAAAATGTTGATGATATTTCTTTCCAAACTTTTTTGTTGAAGGAGATTGCTTAAGGCAAGATCGATGAATCTGATTCTGTGATTGAGCTGGAGGCAAATCAAAGTCTGTCCAGTCAGCCGATGTCACCAGCTACAGCTAGTATGGCCTCCTCCAAACCATCATAGAACACAATTTAAAAAAAAAACGTGTTTTTCCATTTTTATTTGCCTGTCAAGATTAAGTACCATATTAAACCACAACATGTATTCGTAGCAAAAATCATTTCAATTGCCGAGCTCCAATCAGACTAGTACAAGGATACGTCTCAAGTTATTATATAAATGCAGAGGTGGGCAGTAGCGTGCTACATGTAGCGGTAGCGGTAGCGACGCGACATTTAAGCAATTGTGGCGGTAGCGGTAGCGCCCGCTCCGTATTCAAGTAGCGATACGAGGTTTTGCCGCTACAGCGCTACCGCTACATTTATAGATAAAGTCTTTAAATTTTACTTAATTGTAGTAAATATTATTTAAAAACCAGCATGATACATACATAATATAAATAAAAGAATAAAACTGTACGAAAGATTTCGGTGTAAAGTTGTCAACCTCAGCCTGTTACTAGTGTCAACGTGTTTGTTGTTACCAGAGGTGGGCAGTAGCGCTAGCGCGCTACATGTAGCGGCCGCTACATTTTCGGTAGCGGTAGCGGCGCGACCTTTATGCCATTGTAGCGGTAGCGCCCGCTATATTTAGAGCATGTAGCGGTAGCGGCCGCTACATTTTAAAGTAGCGCTGCCCAGCTCTGTATAAATGTATGACGGTAAGTCAAAGTTTACACCACAACAATAATTGATTAGTCTCGTTATGTCTCGTTAAAATGACTATAAATTCCGGGAAATTTTAAGGTACCTATTTTAACCGGGACGTCTCGTCTCGTCTCGGTATCGTCCCGGAATTCCTACGAAGGGCTGAAAATTGTCCCGGTTTTTATTGCGAACCGGGACAGAGCCTGTTGTCTCGTCTCGTCTCGTCTCGGATTAAAAAATATACCAAACGCAGGAGTCTACTGCTGGATACATTGCTTGTGATAACGTGTCTACGCTACTCCGCTTTCAAGGGGGAAACTTGTACATTCCTAGTGTTATATTTGAATACTCGGTGCAAGTGGACTGATGAAAATCGCTAAAGAGGATGAAAAATATTATTGATACTTTTCTTTACTACCGGATTCATAGAGTAATTGATAGAGTATGAACAAATAATTATTGAACATGAAACAATAAAAACTTCATGTACGCTCTATTAGATTTCACTCATATGAACATCATATTCCTCGAAATGGAATTAATGCCAATCAGATGAATGAAATCAGATATATATAGTTCTATACAGATCTATAGGCTAACTCGTTCGGAAGATGTACCAACAATACTAAATGACTCTTACTCGTATCATCGTATTAAACTACGTACTACCTTCAATGGATTTTATCTCAGAAAAATTCATTATTCCGAATGATTTGAAGAAATCACCGTTATAAGAATAAAATTTACTGTGTAATTGTGAATTTGATTAGTTGTTCGAAATTGAAAATGTCTCCTATTATTTATTAATTTCATCATCAAATTTAGAAATAAATTCTTATAAGTGCTGATTTTGCACCCTTGTAAATCGAGAGAGCCTGTTGAAACTCTCTTCGGCAAATATCATTATGTCTGCAAGCCTGCAGTTCATGGCACGTATCATCCCAGCTCATGTCGTGGTTGAAAGACGCAAATGAAATCTCAGATTTCTGGCTTTTGTAGCAATTTGAAGCTGTCACTTCTGCCGTTCAGAAATATTAGACCGATCTCCTGCATTTAGAATAACTCTGATGGCAATGCAACGCATTAAATTGCCACTTAATGGAATCTGAAGAATAGATAGTATTCGAGCGGCACAACTTGTTCATTCAAATAACATTAGACGAAGGCATTGTGAAATAAAGGTTTCCACTCAGGATTAATAGTGAATTACGCGAAATTTATACGATTTGTTCTGTAACTAATAATGATACTAAAGACAATACGTATTCGCCCTTAATTAAGTAATAATAAAAAAATAACTTGAAAACAAATTAAAAAACTACTAGAACGGAAAAACTTTTAAACTATTATCATTTATTTAACAATAAATAGCACAAAAGGCTTCAATCTTTCCGATTATCTATTGATTCTTTCTATCCCATTCGCTACAGTCAATGATATTATCAACGGTTTTTCAAACAAGATAATTGGGAAACAAATCTGTATTTTCCTGAGATTTCCCTCTTAACGATCACAGTAACATTCGAAACTTTCGTTCACATTTCACTTATCATTGTTTTCTCTTTAAGAGATATGATAAAAGTTGTTAAGTTACATAATTAGTCAAAAGTTTTACTGCCACGCCTCTGAATACTGCCAATTACTGTCGTGAGTCGCAGTATTCAGATAATTCGTTGTGATAATTACCATGGCAATTTTAATTTTAGGTACAGACTTGCAGTCTACCTTAAAGAGTATGGAATTTTCCTACCAGGCAGAAATGAATTTGTTACTTACTGTGAATTTCTTTATCTAGTTTCTTCACAGCGGCAATAGAAGTGAGCAAATTCTCGGAAATCGGAGCCGGAGTAAGTGACACACACCGTCCGCAAACTGACTCGGGAAATGAGGTAAAATGAGACCAAATCTGTTCCGTGGACTAGCGACGGCAGAACAAACTACTGAACAAGCATTCGTGTTTACCGAGATGTTTTCTTGGAACATTCGTTGCCAGATTGAAATGTTCAGCGAGATTTGCGAGGATACTGAGGTACATTTGATCTTCACCAGCCGCTTATAATGACAGAAATGCGCATTTTTTGGAAATGGGAGATGAATTCCGTCCAGATATAAATGAGATCGTTTAAAATTGTCTTCTTAAGAATAAATAAAAATCTTTGTTGTAACCACATCATTACATTTTCTGAACGCATTCTGCAGTATTCCTGGCTTTTGCACAAGTAAAAAACTACATATGACGCATTTTGCCAGGTTCATTCCAGGTACATTCAGACAAAAATACTTGTCTGAATATGGTTGTCGAAAATGGGCAAAGCCAAGTGAAATGAGCACGAACAAATTGTTTCATCCAAAATGTATCATGAAAATTTATCACCGTTCATGAATATTGTAATTTGGGTGTAACTAAACCCAATTACCCAATTGCCCTGCAGTTCCGTACTTGAAATTCCGAGCTTTCAAGCTCTACAGCCAAAAAATTTGTGACCTTCGCAGGCAATCTTTGTAAAAAATTTTGAAAACAAATTTAAGAGCAAATTTACACGATCGAAGCAAGACCAGAGTTGAGGATTATGAACGTTCGTCCGAAACGTTCATAATCTCATAAATTTCGCGTTCGTCGTAGCCAGAAAAGCAAAATACTCGGGTTCCGATGGAACTATCCTGGCCTTTTGACCTTCGGTTGGGAGATGCAGGTTGGTCGTAAAATGTTATTGCCCTAATACGAGGACATATGTTCGGTCGGTACATAACCGTTTAAATTCTAAAAAGAAGAAATAAGAACATGTACGCTTCCATGCAAGGAACAATATACAATTTGAGGAATTATTGAATACAATTCAAATAATGATTTGTAAAATTTAGGGGAAAAAATGTTATTTTTTTCGAAACAGACTGAGCTATGCAGCTTCCATGCAAGGAACAATATACAATTTGATAAATCTTGAAGACAATTCAAATAAAAATTTATAAAATTTGGGTAAAAAATGTTTATGTTTTTTGAAACAGACTGAGCTATGCAGCTTCCATGCAAGGAACAATATACAATTTAATAAATCTTGAAGACAATTCAAATAAAAATTTATAAAATTTAGGTAAAAAATGTTTATGTTTTTCGAAACAGACTGAACTATGCAGCTGTTAATAAAAATATAGCGGTATTTTAAAAAAATAACGTTTGGAAAGATTCCAGCTTAAAATTCTGATGGCGTCCGCAACAATAAAACTCCGTATAACGACGGCTTTCATTAATTGCTCTCATTATTTTAGTGGGCCGCTGGCGAGAAAACTCGTTTCATTCAAACTATAAAATAAATAAGAGAAAATTCAAGTACATATTAATGACCATGACGGTATACACAATAAATGTAAGACCCGACCTCCCATTTGTTAATCAAGCACTTCAAATCATTTGAATTTCCGTTCAAAATATTTGAAAGTCTATTGAGCTCAAATTGCATACTGTAAATATCACATATGTTAATAATTCTAATTAATGTAAAGGAATAAAAGTATAGAAAAATATCCTTTTTACAGTGCATCACCTAGTCCATTTGAGCTCCATGTATATTCAGAAAGAGACGCATTTGCCAGGAGACCCTGCGTGAGACACTGCGACGCGCGTGAGACACTGCGAGAAGCAGTGAGGTCTGTCCCAAGAATTGACCATAAATATCAAAGGGCCGATAGAGCGCCCAATATCAGAGTCCCAAAAAGAAGGCCGTGATAGCGGCGTCTCGATGAAAGCAAGAGAGATGGGCTAGCCTCATCCAGATAACGCGGTCCAGCTAAATTCTTCACTCTATGAGATCGGCATAGATTTCCGAATCGATGGCCTTTCTTAATATTGATTATTTAGAGAACAATACATTTTTCAGCAAAAAGCTCTGAGGCTGACTAAATATAAGTGTCTTCAACTTATGGCCGAATTCGTTTTGATTGTATTTGAAGGTAAAATTTATCGGAAATCTTATTCTTTGACGATCCTGCAAAATTGTTCATAACTGCAAGAGTGACATTAAGCATTTTATTTCTGTGCAAGCGCTGCAAAGTTATTTCTGCCTATGAAAATTCGCTCCCAAGAATCCCAGGCCTTCCAAAAAACCATCATGAACAACGTATTTAAACTGTCTACCTTACTTCAAAGCGCGTTTCTTGATTGCTAGATTGCTTTCAAATTTGCATAGTGTGAGCATGAAATTTTATTTTGTTTTGATTATGAGCAAACAAAAAAATATCCGGTATTATTTCGCATATAATTCTATAACAAGATAGGGCAAAGCCCATGAAAGAATCCCCATCCCCATCAGAGCTCTTGCCCTCCACAGCCAGCACCGAGTCTCCAAAAACTGCAAATTGAACCTCAGGCAAACGCTGGAGCGGCTATACGCTCACCTCCCTAGCCATATTGCATCACCTTCTTCACCATCAATACGACTCTTGCTAGAGAAATATTTCCCTCACTCCATCACGAGAATCGTCAAGTCTTCGCAGGAAATGATTTGACGGCCACCAAAACTTGGAGGAACCTTTAGGGAAAACTTAGGCTGCTGAAACTGCTAGGTCACGCGGTCTCGGTCGAAACCAAGCGATCGTCAAGCGAACTTTGCCGTTAGGTAAGTGGGCGCTCTGGAGGTATTTTTCGGCTAAATTTTGCGACCAAAAATATTTTTTCATTTATAATACTGGGCCATATTTATTCTGCTTACACTTGAATTAAAAAATTGGAGCTACTCGATGATTATCCATGAATTTTTACTCATAACACTAATTTTCACTCCGAAATTAGTTAAAGCTGTGGTGTAAAAATAAGACTCCTCTTCCTTCCTTTGCTATCCCACTAGAGAGGGTAGAATTTCCCCGCGTTACACAGTCACTTTATATTTTTTCGTTAATTTCAGGCGCGAAATTTTGGCTCTGGAAGGAAAGTTCTAGCAGAGCTGCTCTCTGTTCGGCATAGAGGGACTGTATTTCTGGTAAGCTGAGACGTTTCATAAAAGAGTTTTTAATGCAATATTCTAGGCCAAAACCGTATAAAATAACCTTAAAAACGGCCGAAAAATTTGCAAATTTATAACAGTAACGTGTATAATTTTTTAAAAAGAGAAATTATAAATGAAGGTAATAGTAGAAACGTTACTTCATCCTTTACATTACTTAATTATAAAATGCTTGTTTATTTCTAATTATGAAATAAAAGCATGAAAATATTCTTTTCGCCAGGACTGAAAAAATGTGTAAAAACTAAGAGTAATAAAATATTTTCATTGCTCTAAATAACACCAGTACATCATATCGCTGTAGTAATTATTAATTAATTTTTTAGACATTATAATGCATGACACTTGCACATTTCATTGACGCAGTTATATAGGATATTTTGTCATGCAAGTGTATTTGAAGATCAGAGAGCAACTACTCAACTACATTATTGACAATTTTCTAATAGAATTTCTATCTCTGTGAAATAAACTTTTAGCCTTTTTGAAAGTTTCAGTAAAAGGTTATCATCGCGTATTCAGTTGTATTGGAACAACTTTTCAAATAATCCTTAGTGATTATTAAGAAGAATGAAGGCTTGGCAGTGTTCTTAATATTCACTTATTCAATTATACAATTACCAATATGAGTTAGCATATATTCGTATATAACACAAAAATAATATGGCTTGAAATCACTCCGAAAATAATTTCAAAGCCCACGGTTTGAGAGCTTATAGCTGGAGTCTCTTATAGATATGCTTATAGCTAAAGTCTCTTATAGATATGCTTATAGCTGGAGTCTCTTATAGATATGCTTATAGCTGGAGTCTCTTATAGATATGCTTATAGCTTGCTTATAGCTAAAGTCTCTTATAGATATGCTTATAGCTGGAGTCTCTTATAGATATGCTTATAGCTGGAGTCTCTTATAGATATGCTTATAGCTGGAGTCTCTTATAGATATGCTTATAGCTAAAGTCTCTATAGATATACGTTGAAAGCAATTCTGTTATCACCAGTGTAAGTGCGCCGGGACATCACATGGCGATGCTGGTGCAAACTCTTCAGAGCCGTGAGAGTGATGGTCTCGAGAGCCTTTCTCATGATGCGAGACGCGAGGCAGCTTCATGTGTGTCTCTCAGTGGGTCTCATGATGAGACACGAAAGAGACTGCTTTCTTGAACAGAACTTCATCTACATTCTATAATGACGAGACCCGAACCATTAAGTCTCACACTGCAGGATTTTTCAAAACTTTGAAATCACTTCCGCGGGGGATTTCAAGCATTCATTCAATAATTAATTTGGTGGTATATGTTTGTACTTGAGACATTTTGAAATCTTAATTTTACGTTATTTTACAGTGAAGAATGTTCACTCGAAATGTGGTATCATTGAATAAACGCAAAAGTAATACATGAACTTTCCAATCTAACCAAGATCTAATTTGCAAATAGAATAAACAATAAAATAATATGCCATTAAAAATTACTTTTTAAAGACAACACTTCTAAAGAATCCACTGTGTCTGATATTACACATGTACAAGGAATTTCTTATTTCATTTTTAAATATTTGAAAAAAAAGTTTTTATTTTTTTATTAAGAGATTTTTTTCACATTTTCAAAATTATTTATTCTGTCAATTAATTCATGCATTGTCTCTGACTTTACGTAAGTTCGCAAAATTTCAAATCGATTGAACAGGTTTATTATAAGATTTATTATAAGATTCTAAGATTATAAGATTTGTAGCAGACAAACAACAATAAGGGAAGTTAAAGAGAAGAGTTGTAAATACGTAAAAATTCTACATTACAGGTATACTTTATTTATTTCTGCATAAATGAGGAGAAATGTTTGAATATTGTAATATGTTCTAAAAAATAAATGCCGTCGAAAAATAAAAAAATAAACAATGGTCCTCGGAACAGAAAACTTCAAACATATATCAATTTGGCATCAATTAGTTTTCTTATATATGCATGCACTCCAAAGGATATCCATGCATGTACAGTTACGCGCATATTTATTGGCAACACGCTCAAAAATATTTAATTTGAGAAATAATATTATGTGAAATATTTATTGCAATTTCTGCATTTATTATCAGTTAAATTGATCAAAGAACATCTAATTACTGTACATAACGGATAGTAAAACGTTAGATCTTTGTTGTATTTATATTTATTAGAAAAATACCAAAAGCAAAA
The DNA here is from genome assembly GCF_000764305.2 of Hyalella azteca. NCBI lineage: Eukaryota > Metazoa > Arthropoda > Malacostraca > Amphipoda > Hyalellidae > Hyalella > Hyalella azteca. Next base: position 232,180 of record NW_025941012.1, read on the forward strand.
GTAATGGCAACATTTTGAAAAAAAAAACAATTGTTGGCAACTCTAAATAAATACTTTGTGTTACCTCCCTTGGCAGCAATGATAGCAGACAGACGCTTCTTGTATGTTTCTACGAGGTGTTGGCATGTTTTAGTAGGAATCTTGCGCCACTCTTCCATGGCAAAAGTCTTCAATTCTTCGATGTTGCTGGGTCTTCTTTTATGAACACGCCTCTTGAGTTCCCTCCATAAATTTTCAATTGGATTTAAATCTGGGCTTTGGGAAGGCCATTCCAAAACTCTCAATTTCCGTGTAGCAAAATATTTCTGTGTTGATTTGCATGTGTACTTAGGGTCGTTATCCTGTTGAAGGACAAATGCCCGTCCAAGATGCAGTTTTCTTGCCGATTGCTTAACATTATCAGTTAAAATGTGTTGATATCCTTCAGAATTCAGGATGCCCTCTATCACAGAAATATTCCCAGTACCTGCAGCAGCAAAGCATCCCCACAACATGATGGACCCACCACCATGCTTCACAGTAGGTAGAGATTTCTTTTCCAGCAGAGCTTCACCAGCTTTCCTCCATACAAAGCGGTTGTCATTCACACCAAAAAGCTCAAGCTTTGTCTCATCCGACCACAATATATTATTGAGCTCTGCTTGAGTAGCATCGATGTGCTTCCTGGCGAACTCCAAACGCTTCTCCTTGTGAATTGGCTTCAGCAGCGGCTTCATCCTTGGTACACGCCCGTGAAGGCCCTCACGGTTCAGGTAGCGTCGCACTCTTGACACATCCACAGTTTTTCCAGTACTAGCGAGATGTGATTGCAATTCCTAGGAAGTGATCTTCGGGTCTTTATTTACTATTTTCATGAAGGAACGCACATCTCTTTCGGGTTATTTTCGATTACGACCGGTTCGTGCTCGATTAGCAGTGGTCCCATCATTCCTGAACTTGACAATAATATTCCTTACGGATGAAATTGGAACATTCAGAGCTGATGATATTTTTCGATATCCATTTCCTTCGTTGTGTAGTTCAACTACACACTTCCTTATGTCCTGTGAGTATTCAGAAGTCTTCGCTATAATTGATATTATAAAATCTTGGAGATGTGTTTATACGACTGCAATACGACTGCTTCCAACGACTAACCGAGCAAGCGCAAACTTGGCGTATAGGTTTATTGTATAGGCACATAGTGTTTTGGAATGTTCTGAAATGTTGTAGAGTCATCCTCAGATCAACCTAGAATATTTTTGATCAACAATGATGAGTTAAATTGATTTTATGTAAAGGTTGCCATTAATTTTGCACCAGGAAAATAACAATCAATTTACAAAATAAGATATACCTGAAAATATTAAATGAATAATATATTTTTAAGGTAAGAAATTAGTTTACACGATTACAGGCGAGCATTTTAATACAAGCACACTAATATTTCATCAGTATCTTGAACATAGGTGCAATATTTAAACTTGGAGTTGAAAGTTGCCAATAAATATGCGCGTAACTGTATAGACTGATGTTGCTCACGTCTTCTCGTATTCCGAGAAGATTGTGTGGTGCGTGAGCTTTCTGAAGCATACGTCAATCTTTGATATTCAATAAAAACTTATTTATGCGCATCCAAAGCTCACCACAGATCACAATATCCGATTTACTGGTACGAGTAAAGGAAATTTTCATTCGCCAGATGCGAGAATTCGCGAATCTCTTGCCTTTGACACGGGCTCTGCAGAGCCAAGTCATACGCTGAACAATTTGCCATAGATCTCTTTAAACCATCCTGATCCTCGGCACTCAATCTCTCTGATCGCAGCCACCTCTTTGGCGCACTTAAAAAAGTGATTTAAAACCAGGGGTGCTCGCCCAGAACCGAGTTGCAGATGCAATGCAATCACTCTGAATCAGTAACAAAAATACTTTCAATTAAATTGGTTTCAATTAAAAAAATTTTTGTCAACAGATAAAACAATTTTCCTGTTGCAGCCGCGTAAAATTCTCTGTATCTAAAAGCTTCCAAAAATTTTGTTAGAATTAATAAGGATGCATAAAATTAATTTACTGCAAAAAAGAAGCGTTTCAATGAATGTAGCAGCACTAATTTCGATTTATTTAACATCATCTGGCATTTTGTCATGTCAACTACCGCAAAATACAAGCGCACAAAATATCTTGTATTATAAGTATTATATATAAGCATTATTTATAAGTATATAAATACTTAATGCCAAATAGACGCGCACAAAATAGGCGTGACGAGCGCCGATTCAAAGCATCAAATTCCAATTTTATGCTCAACCACGACCGCGAAAACAAATTGTCTGAGGGAATTTCACAACAAAAAAAAGTGCTTTTCGTAGAAAGCATCCGCCTGAACATCATGTGATATAATCGAGCAATCGTGAAATAACGTGCGTCGATCAAAGTAAGGTATGACACATGAAGGATACTTGAAGGATACATGAAGGTTACATGAAGGATACATGAAGCCATAGCCCATACATGAAGGATAGCCATATAAACTTGAATACACAGATATTGTTCATAAATATTTAACAAATATTTCGGGAACGGGATGAAAATAGTTGCTAAAACATTGAAAATAAATAGTGCGCAATAAAAGTTAGAAACTATAATAAATTATTATAACTTATAGCAGTTTTGTCTAAAAAATCCAAGTGAAAAATATCTATTTTCAATTAAATAGTAATATTGGCGTTCATTTACATAACATAACATAACATAGTGATGTCGGCTCTGAAGTGTAGGCCTGATGTAGCCTGTCGCCGATTCTTTTCCATTTCGTGCCCTGTTCATAGATCTAAAATCGTGTCATTTGACCGGATCTTTTCATGACTGGCGATAGTTTGAAGAAGCTACTAGACTTCCACCGGGTTCGATAAGGAGCTAGGCATTTCAAATCTGAACATATATTTTTCCATAGCTTTATCTAGTCTGTTCTTGAACGCGTTCATACATGGAGCGCCAACGATGTCATCGGGGACTGGATACTACTTCTGGCAGATCATTTATAAAAGCAACGAACAAAATAGGCCCCATGACGCTTCCTTGTGGCACGCCACTGCGCACTAGCTGATGCCCAGTCTGACACGGTTCCGTTAATACTGACACGTTGTCGTCTACCTACTAGAAAATTTGGCTAAATCTGAACTGTAAATCTTAAGTTGTTTATAGGAAGCAGAGAATTTTTACGACTTGCTGAAGCATTTGAACCAGAAAGTCACAGTCACTCCTCTAACGTTGTTTAATATTGCTAAACTTCATTTCCAGAAACCGCGCCGATTTCAACGAAAAGATCAGCTAAAATAATTTTTAAAAAAGTAAACCTTTTTTGGAAGACTGGGAATAATCCCGGTAGCAACAACTCACTGCCACCGATTTTACTACTCCTAAGCTCGGCAGCAAAGGTGGGCAGTAGCGCGTTACATGTAGCGGAAGCGTTAGCGGCGCTACATTTAAGCAATTTTAGCGGTAGCGGTAGCGCCCGCTACATATTTAAGTAGCGATACGAGGTTTTGCCGCTACAGCGCTACCGCTACATTTATAGATAAAGCCTTTAGATTTTAACTAATAGTATTAAATATTATTTAAAAACCAGCATGATACATACATAATATAAATTACAGAGTAAAACTGTACGAAAGATTTCGGTGTAATGTTGACAACCTCAGCCTGTTACTAGTATCAGTTAGTTTTTACCAGGGGTGGGCAGTAGCGCGCTACATGTAGCGGCCGCTACTAGCGGCCGCTACATCTTCAGTAGCGGTAGCGGTAGCAGCGCTACATTTAAGCAATTTTAGCGGTAGCGGTAGCAGCGCTACATTTAAGTAATTATAAGTAGCGCTGCCCAGCTCTGCTCGGCAGTTTTGCTTTCCACCACGTAGTCTCCTCTCTATAAAATTAGTTTTCAGCAATAAATCGACATGATATTTAGAACATACTAAATTAATTCGCAGCAACTTATTCGCAAATCATTGAGCGGGTTCATAAAAATGTGACAGAAATAGCAGAAGTGTCGATGGAGAAATTTTAAATGCAGTTTAGGCTGAAATATTTCTTCTCCTATCATAAAAAACGAACTAGATGCTAGGTATGACTAAAGATTGACTATAATTATTGATGACAAATGAAAAGTCACTTGATTTTCATATCATTCAAATTCTGAGCATTAAAAAATGCCAAATTATTAGAAAAAATACTCGGCATAATCACTGAAATAAGATAAATATATGCATATATCGAAAATTATGAGTTCCACGGAAACAATCGACTAAAACACAACGACAAAATGAGTTCACAGAAAATGTTGCCGCATTCCTCCAATGAAGCTTCCTGTAGAATAGAATAGAATTGTCGGCACTGAAGAAATAGGCCCATGGCCTGTTGCCGATTCTTGTATTTTTCGTGACTTGATTCACAAGGGATCCGGCCTTTGGAACCCGATCTTTCCATAATTGACGATTGATTGAGATAGCTGCTAGACTTATTGCCTGGTCCGTAATTTGCTAGGCATTTTAAGACTGAACATATGCTCCTGCATAGCTTCGTCTAGTCTTATTGCCTGGTCCGTAATTTGCTAGGCATTTTAAGACTGAACATATGCTCCTGCATATCTTCGTCTAGTCTGTTCTTGAAGGCGTTCATACTCGGAGCTTCAACGATGCTATCAGGGAGGCTGTTCCACATGTCGGTGACTCGAAGCGAGAAGAAATGTTGTCGCATGGATGTGTTACAACGCAGTTTTTTTTTAGTTTATAGCTGTGGCCCCTGGTGTTGGTTCTTGTTTCAAATTCTAGTAATCCTTCTGGGACCTTGTATAAGCCATGAGTATACTTGTATGCTTCAATGAGTTCCCCACGCAGACGTCGATAACTGAGGCTTGGGGGAAGAATATTTCTAGACTACTGTGAATAGAAATTTGTTTGAAAATCCACATATACTTTCCTCTAAACGAACATCAAATTTCATACAACACTTCCAACAGCAAACACTCAATCTACTTCTCAAACTAAAAATGTTGGCATGTCCCTATTAGTAATCTAACATCCATCGCATTTAAAATTTCCATCCAAGATACTTCCATCCAAGATACTTGAGCGAGAAAAACGAACTCAGGATAAACCACAATGAAAACCCAAAAACTAAACCAAATTTACCAATACAAGTAACAATTCCCAGACGTGACCAACGGTTCGCACTCCAGTTGAATTATGACGATCGGCACAGAAGGCATAACATATAAAATGTCGTGTCCAGGTAGGTCATGATGAGCTTGTGGTCAGACTCATCTCACGCGTTCCTTGATAGCTTCAACTTGGAAAGTCGCCATTGCGGAGGCAGTTAATTCCAAGAAGCTTCAGAACCGTTTCCTTTTGACACGTAAAACTACAAAAGTTTTGTCAATAAAAGCCGAAAGCAACGGCAATAGCCCAACTCGTAGGCAAGATTCCGAGCTTAGGGCGGGTTTCTCTCGCTAACTTTTAGTGATAGCCCAGAGAAATTCGTGAGGCACTCAAGTTAAATTACGTGTATCTTTACGCATTGTCCTCAATATAAACTATTCTGCTGTGATTGTTTTTTAAATACGACGACCAACAAACGTACAAAACCAGCGATTTTACAAACAAATTTATAGTTTTCTTCTGATATTTTATCATTTACCATGCAACTCAACTTGTATAAACACAATAAAAAATAATATTGCATTCCATATAAATCCTCATTTAATCATGCAGATATCCGTTGCTGAAATCAGATCAATTGACCAATTGACCAATTGAATGGTCAATTGGTCAAATTTTGTTTTTATTCGCCACGACGAGAGTTGCCAGATTCTAACAGCAGTCTACGGCATAAGTGAACCGTATTAAACTAACTTACGCTGCGATGCGAAAAATATGAGTTATAATTCTGACTAGTTTTGTTTGCAACAAGTGATTAATATTTGTTTAGTATAAGCCCTCGTCAAATCATCGATCAGTAAATGTGAGTTGTGCCAATATTAATATTTTCCACTTAATTAAGCACTATTTTCAGTATATGTATACAAAAATTCAAGAAGTGATTCAATAAACTTTCTGTAAATGTATGAACTTTTCATACAATTCCCGTGTCAATTAACACGTAAAATATCACTGAAAATTTTCAATTTAATTTTATGATTCTTCAACGAAACTGTAAAATGCTTCAGAACATGAAATATATATCCCTGATTATGTCATAATAATAATTGATGCTTCACGGCAACGCCATTGCAAATTCGTTTGACGCTCTGAACAACTAAAAACTTGCACCCAATTAATTTGCGAGTACAAGGTTCTGAACTAAGAAAGTTCACGTCCGCGGTACGAGAAGTTTTATTCATGTCAACATAAAGAGCAGCGCCTCGTCAGACCGATATTCAAAGACTATGGGCTCTCCCTCAATTTCCAAACTCGGGTCAAATTTAATTATGGGACGCGCGTGGAGTTTCATTCTCTACTTTTTTAATTACAGTTGCTGCTGAAATTTTTAATATATTGCTTCAAGGTTACCAGGATATCTCCTTGAAACTTTTTCTACTACATTAATTTCATCATTTCTTTGAAGGGAGAGCAGAAAGGAAGGCTTTGAGTTTCATAAGCTCTTGATTGAAAGCTTAACTGCCACGCGGATGCTCAAAAAATTGTTTCGAAATTGTTCTGCCTACGAGAAAGCCTGTTCAAAAATAATGCACAGCGACTAAACACGAATGAGACACTTTACTCTGTAGCAAACACAGGCATCGCTATAGGCGTGCCTCGTGGGTAAACGCTGCGGGATTCTAGCTTTGAATATTATTACTCCACAACGAAGGCAGTGCAGAATTCTTATGAGCGGAAATTGAAACCTTGGACACCGCAATAACGAATGACGGAGGAAAACGTTGGACACTGTAAGACTAGTGTTAATTTTTGTGAGCGGTATTAGACTAATTTCAACTCTAAACTTGAAGCAACTATTCCATCGATAATATCTACATACAATATCAAGAAATTCAATGAAACAAAAAGTATATAAAATCTATCTTACTATCTACTATCGTTGATATAGATTTAGAAAGGCCAAACTTCAATGTTATACGTACCATGAAGAATAATGAACAATTTATAAAATATAATACATTCTTAACCGAATTATGGAATGCCAGCATTTCATATTTTAAATAAACATCATTCCTGGCATATAGCATTTTGTAACTGAATGCCTATATTCACATTCATGCAGCAATATGACCAACAGTTAAAGACGTGCTTATCACCATGAAAGCAGAGCTGCGTCATATAAAATAATTATATATTCACAGGCATATTCTCGACGAAATTTCGACAATATATGATGGAATCCATTCATATTATTCGCATAATACAATACGTGAAGGAACTCACGCCTTTTCAATTGAAAAAGTGCATGATAATGAAGGTGTTATAATTACGAAGTCAAGTGTTGGTCACGGAAGCTTTTGTTTTGCTCGCAGGAAGGCACAAACACAAGACCACTCGGGTCTTAATTAAAATGAGAAGAGGTCTATTCTTTGCTGTGCCGTCGACGCCATGGAAATAAGGATGCACGTCTAATTGTCGAGCGGCAGGAAGTGACGGAAATGCACACAAAGTTACGAAATTGGTAAAACGATGGAAGCGTATGAATAAAATTTCATTAGATGAATGATTGAGTAAATAGAGGTTAGAATAGCAAAGTTTGAGTGGTAATAAGATTCGCTGTTTTAAAAAATCGCATTAAACCTGCGAGGTTTAATGAATTAATGTGAAATAATTGTAAAAATAAGTTAGAAACCACCATAAGAATCAGACATGGATAATACGAATTAATTTGCAAATATTAAGTTTATTAAAGGCCTCTCTTAAAACTTAGTTATGAAGAGGTGTGGAACATTGAGATTACAACTACCATTAAGCAATAAGTTAGAATAATAGTTTAGTAACTTCCACTAGGAGAGTAGTTAAATCTTTGCTGCTAGAGTTCCAATTTAGCTTTATTTCCCCATAGATCATAGCATCAAATTCGACATAAAAAAATAAAACTTCGATGCATTCGTGATTTTTCTTCAGAAATGAAATGTAGCTAAACGTTAATTTTAATAATGAACGCACATTTGAGTACTGCAAATATATTATTAACCAAAGACACATTTAACATTTTTCATGTTTTAGGGGAATTCGGGAAACTATTGTTACTAATCCAACCAATTTCTTGGTGAGGTTCATTTCAGGACCATTAAGTTACCCAATTTTTCTACCCACACCAGAGCGGTAGAATTTATAAATTTCTCCTTATTCAGGAGCGAGCGAGGGAGTCGTTTAAATGGGACACTCGTGATGACTCTAATTTTCTTCTGATTCTCTATAATGGCATTCGATCCGCGTCCAGACTGTGGTCGCAGGTTCACCGTTTTGTGCTGGTCACGTGGATGGACCGGTGTAATCACACTATTTTGAATTAAAATGGGGATTTTCCGACGCTGAATTTTAAAAACCAACTTTTTCAAATTTAGGTAATTCTTTCTGCCTGGCAAATCCTAGCCTGTAAATAAGAACTAACATAACTTGACATGCTGGACAGAGACTATAAGCCTAAATTATTACTAAATTACTAAGTAAATTCAACTATTAATTGAGCATACGTTTTTCTTACTTCACGTTGACCAACATCATTTGGTGGAAACTGCAAAAGAAAATGTAGGGACAGTTCAGTTAAATTGTCTCTTCTAAAGTCCAAATGAAATTAAAGCTCAAGATAATGTTGCTCATCAAGGTAGCTACGTTCAGTGCTAAGCCTCGGCAAAAAACTGACGTAGAAGATGTTTAGAAATGCAAAAGAACAAAATAATAACTACAGCTCACCGTAGCATCCCCCGGTGGGAGGCGAAAGAGGAGCCACGGTGTTTCGATTGGCTTCATTAGGGGGACTTATTGCCTTCAGTGGGACTTGATGTACGCATGAAGCGGTGCTTAGGCCTCGGAAATATGGAACGGTCTCTACTGAGACGACGTGCGCCACCAGATGACGCTCTAAACTGCGCCGCACAAATGAAGGCGCAGCCACACTACGCCGTAGCAAGACGCATGTCAGCCTAACGAGTCTTCTTGGAGATGAAAGACTTTCACCAGATTATATGAAGACTGACAACGTTAAATGAGACGCATCACGGGTATTAGATCCTATTAAAAGTCTATTTGATCTATAGAGACTAAAAATAGAGTCTTTGGGACCGAAAAAGTATGAATATTTGCATTATGAGAGTGTAATTTCTTAGAGAAAAGATGCTTTGAGATGAAAAGTTTGCTATGGACAAGATAATTAGACTAATGACCAGGTATAAAAATTAAATCATTTTCAATCTGGATGCGGCCGATAGCTACCAAGGAAATGAAAAATCTTATCTGCATTTTTCAAGTACGCAGGACTCGATTAAGCCAAGTTCAGAAGCTGACAATCGTCTTTCCGTGCGCAATTCAGCGCTATCAGTCCCATTATAGAAGCAATGGCTGGCAGGATAAGGCATGTAAAACACCACACGCCAAGTGACACATTCACAGAAGGCTTAGGGCATCACCTCTTCAAGGTGCATCAGTGAACCTGCGAACATGAAAGCTTTAATTCAGTAACCGACGAGTTATCGGGAGACGTTTTATACCAGCTGAAAAATGTGATGAGATTCAGTGCTTCTCATTAACATCCAGGATTTGTGATCATAAAAGGTGGAAGTTTAACTGGAAATAATAATTTTTAATGCCTAAAATGTACTATTAATAGCTGTAAAATTATTTATTTATTACTGCACAATATTATTATTCACAATTGAGAGTTTTGAAACGTCAACTGGACTACTATTTTATCAATAATCAATGTTTAGACATCGCGTGACTTGGAAGCGGAGAAAATTCACCAACCCACAGGCCCAGACGGCAAACCCAATAAATCTATTCTAACATTTTTATTGCCAAGGTAATTACTTTGGCTTAAATAAAACATTTTTATCGATAAACTTACCGTGATATCACGAAACCGAGGTCGAGAAGGTTGGAATTGTTGTGGGTAATTAATGTTACATAGTTTACATAGAAGGTATGGGATGTTACTTAGTTCACGTAGAAAGTAATTGATTTTCCATAGTTTACATAGGAGTGAATTGATGATATTTAGTGTACTTAATTAGAAGGTAATAGGCACTACATAGTTTCCCTAGAAAATGACTGATGTTACTTAGTTTACGTGGCCGGTAATTGATGTTACATAGCTTTCACAGAAGGTAATTGTTGCTTCACGCTTTAGACCTGTACATGACGATGGAGAAAAATTTTGCTGTAAATGGTGAATAAAATGCAAATTTAATCTCGGACTATTACTTCAAACTCTAGAGCTTTCCATAAATACCGAAACGAGTTAAATCGTGTCATTGGCGGCCCATTAAGGCAAATGCTGAAATTATAATACTGCTTCCATTCAATCTATTGATCCGTTCAAATTCTACCATATGAAACAATGGCAAAAATCACAAAAACGTACAATAAATTAAACTAAATTCTGTGAAACAGTAAACCATATTGAAATTCTTGCAACAATGAACATGGAAAGAATCTTTATTCGCTGTTTACTCCCACATGACAGTGAACAGAAGCAAAATCGTATATGTACATATATGTATCAGCTTGGATTGTTTCGCACTCTGACATTCTGAAACAATTAATTACGGGGGCGAGGTGAGTGCGCTATGCAAAGAAATAAACGATGTGCAAGGTGATTAATCTAATGCAGCAATTCTAAATAGTTTTTGGCTGTTTGACTAATCAATTCAATTATATAAGTACTATACTAGCTTAGCCATTGAGCACATATAATTAAAGTATGAAAACTATTATTCCATTGATAGACTTAAATAAGTTATATTGCATGCATGGCAGTAACATAACTGATTTCAAAGCAATTTTATTACTGCAACGCAATGGAATGACGAGTTAGCAGTAGATAAAGAAAATTAAATAAATAAAGTATTCCAATGAGTATATCTTTTATCGTTAAATAATTAAATACCCATCTAGCCATATCCGAATATTAAAAACGTAGCCGCTGCATGCGTCAGAGCACTTAAAGTTCCCCGAGGATGAGACGTGATCTTATGCAAATGAATTTTTGCAGGAACTCTGAGGCACTTGAGGGCGCCTGTAGCACAAAGAGCTTTCATTTCTCACGTTTCATTTTTGTGGGGCAATTTTTTCGAATGCCTCCTGAGTCAAGAAGTCAAATGCTGAGCTCAGAATGGCGCAAAATAGAGGGAATGAAAACCAATGATCCGGCAACTCGACGGCAAATGCTGCGTTCACTCCAAACTCGCCGAGCAAATTGTCTCTTCAGGAGCCAAAAATGAGCGCCTCGATCTTTACTAACGCAAATAAAATTCATTTATGGTTTCTACGACGTTCACTATGAATTGTTTGAAAATTTTCGTTGATGTGTCCCGACAACTCGTGTTCTCCCATACCATTACACGCGTACTATCGTTGCATACATGTACATATACAAAATATATTAATAATATTCATCAAACATAAGCAATTTTGTTTGCAAAGGAAACGAGAGCTAAGATAATATGAAGAAGTACACAATATCTTAAATAAAGTATGGTGAATGTGGAAGGAATCGTTAACAAGCACTTCAAATACTTGTTAAAGCACATGTCAAGAAATGCGCCCACTTCTCCAAATATCCTATGAGTTTACGAATATTTACGGAAAGAAAAAACAAGTTGCTGGGACACGTGGCCGAGGCAACAGAGGCAAACTATTACATAAAAAACTGAAAGTAGCGAATTTTCTTGCGCGAAGACGTTTTTTGCCTCTAGATTGACCGTGCAAGACTCTAATGCTGACAATGTGCTCGACTTATCCTACGTTATCCTAGCTTGGCAAAAAAACGGCTTACGGTGTTGGCCATGGCAAAATAAAATACGATAATGAAGGCAGGAATATCTTGCTTGACGGTAAATAATTTCACGAAAAATTGTTTTACACACATAAAAGTAGAAAACGAGGTCGGTCCAATAGCGTTTGAAACTTCCATTGACTTGCTGTAACGATATATTAATAGGATGTTTGTTTGAATTGAATCTAGCTTAATTAGGCTAGAGTATGCATAAAATTATTTGTAGATCTATTCATCAACACTACTCTCAATAAATAATCCGAGCGTGAATAGAGGGTTCTTCAATTAATACTACGGTTGAAAAGATGAACTAATGTACCATTTGCTAAGTACATTTACTAACTTCGGGTCATTTAAAGTGAATGATTGAAAATCGTAATAGAAAATCAGGCAACCACGTATGCATTATTTATCTTTGTGTTTACTTTTGACGTTCACATTCCTTCTATGCAAAAGTTGTACAAAGAGCACGCCTTTAAAATCTTTCAGGCCTAACTGAGACGTAAACTTTTCTGGCCAATTTACAAGCATCCCACCGCAACAAAAGTTTGGAATACATGCATATTTCCATAGGGCGGAAATTTGTTGAAGAGCTCTAATTAAATTCTGGCGAAGAGATTTGTTTTAAAGTGTGATTAGGCCTTAACTTTAGTAGAAAAACAGGCCTCCCATGTGAATGTAGGCTCTGAAATTTCAAAAATTACGGATCAACTAATGATATTGCATAAGCTGGAATGAATGGAAATTCATCATATTCGAAAAAGAATTGAAAGACACATTGATTTTATTCACTTCTTTGACACAAATTATTGGCATATAGCATAACTACATATTTATAGGGCATATATTCAATATACATTTGTATTTCTAAAGCATAACTTGCCTACAAACGCCATATTATGAGCTCAAAGATCATCACAATGTTGAGGAATAGTATAAAATTATGCATATTTCTTAGCAACAATTTTTCCATTTTCATTTAGCTTTTAGACTTTTCAGTTCCGCAATTTAGGTTTTGGATACCTTCAGGATTTTAGTCATTCATGTTTTAGTTACGCGCTGGTAAGGACTACAGGGGCACAACGCAATTGTACATATCTGTTTTACTAAATACAGTGTGAATACTAAGTGTTTATCTCAACTGAAACCCTTTCCTTACAGTTTGAGATAATGATAAGGGTTAGTCCCCCAGCAACAAAAATAATGCAAACACAATTATTGGTAAAGATATAAATGAGAATAAAAAAGGTAAACGGTAGAACGTTCTGAATGAAGATTGCTTGCAGGCAGTCCAAAATTCTAATACGCTTCTTGATTTGGGGAACATAAGTTCAATTAACAATACGTGTTCCAGATGCCGTGAGCAGTCAATTCTAATCAAGAATCATGATTGGTTTAGCCGGACGAACACTGACGACGGTTGATTAAATCGGTTCAGGAATAAAATTTATCGCATTTCAATTTATACTGATCGAAAAATACGAACAGGCCGTCGGGCGAGAAAACAAAAAACTTTTCACCACAACACAAATTCTATCGCCGCTATTAATCCACTAAGATATTCCAGGTTTCGTTGGTTTCAACAATAATTTATATATAACATAAATCTAGCAACTCTCTTGTTATGCATATGAATTAAAATTATTCAGGCAGGCACCTCAGGCTTACGGCAGCTTCGGAACTCAAATCCATCAAAGGCGCCAATTTTTAAGTCAACAGTAAGTCGTCAATTTCGTTTTTTTTCTGCAAGAGTCATAAATTATTTCACAACACGCTGGGGGGGGGGGAACAAAAAGCAAGTTGGTTGTCGTCTGAATCCAATAAATATGTGGTATGTTGTATCGAATATTTCTTCACATATATGTGGTATAAATGCGGCATGTTACTAACAATAATTGCCGTAGCTTCATATTAACCCACTGGAAGAGATCACTAACAGCAGGTTCATAAAATTAGGAATTAGCTCAATCTTCTAAGTTAGAACATCAGCTGAAATATGAACATAAAAAGAAGCAATTTACAAATTTGAACTTTGGATGTATTTTCCTACGGATGTCTTTTTTTCTTATTTTTTAAAGCCAAAAATTTGAATGAAAATGAATGCAAAAGTGATAATGATAACGTTTGGTGGTGGTTAGGGCATTTTTTTACTTTATGTTAGGTCGGCCTAAGGATAACTATGTTGGAAATATTTTCCAACCTGATTACTGAGTCAGTTGAGACGAAGAACAAGATCTTGTTCTGCCTATTAAAGGGCAGAGTCGCAGCTACTCGAAAACAAGGCTTACCTTAAATTCAAAGTGAGCGGTTGTAACAAGCTCTTATAAATGTTTGTTCACCATAGTTTCCCAATTAATCATAGAGGTGTTAAATTGTTGTGCACAACCTTTGCTTTGTTTGAATTTTGAGTTTGGAGTGTATGCGTTTTTTCACTTCTTTTGGAACGCTTTGGCCGGCTAGTTCAATCGCGTAGTAAAACTTTAAATGTAGAGCTACGCAACTAAAATTACTTAAAAACTACTAAAAATTATTTAGATTGTTATTTGGAACTTCGTCTGTTCCAAACTATCGAACGTGAAGTGGCCAGTGGCTAAAGCGATCTACTCTTTAAACCTATAGTGACACTTAATTTGAGCTACCGCACCTAAATTTATTCAATTAGTTACCTTTAATCTTACTCGTATTGCCATTATCGTCTGAGAGCACCAGTGTGGTGCACTTATTTTCAATTAAATAAGGTGAGCTACACTCTTGAACTCGAACTAATATTGAAATTACTGAGAATACAAAGTGACTGGAAATTCATAGCTTAATTGTAATTCAAGCATCTATTTCGAACAGTATGACTCCCTTGTAAACTTCTGGCGTCGCCCTCGCTCGTAAACGCTGCTTTCTTAAAATGGATTTACTTTCCTGAAGCGGAATCTGTATCAACTTTGAATGCACTACCAGCAATTGTTGAATTTCGAATAAAACTACTGTGATTCATGTTCATTTGTTTCAACTCTCTTTCCCTAAATTTTAGTGAATGAAGACTATTTCTGAAAGAGTAATATTCTCGTGCGTAGGGAGGAAAATCCCCTACAACTAAAAACTATATAAATGATCTTCCAAAAAATACGGTATGCATTCAAAGTCATGTGAGTCATAGACCCTACAGATATAAGGTCAAATTTATGGTTAGGGTCCATTTCGATTAGCTTGTTTTGGAAGAAGGCAAAAGCAAAGAAGAAAACAATCCCACATGCAAAAAGAATGAACACGACAAAGTGGTGGAAGACAAAAGTAAAGAAGATAACAATCCCACATGCAAAAGGAATGAACACGACAAAGTGGTGGAAGACAAAAGTAAGGAAGAAAACAATCCCACATGCAAAAGTAATGAACACGACAAAGGAAAAGGAATGCTCGGCACGAGGGTAGGTGGTCAGGAGTAGAAATGCATTTGAGTTGGACACAGAGCATCACAAATCAAAGAGCTGGCGAGGAAAACCATCATTTCCGACCCATGTCACCTGGGCGTCAGGTCGCGCAACACAAATGAAAAGCGCAGTACAAACTCGAGGCCAGTTTTTCGGGCTGCTGAAATGAAACTTGCAAATCAACGTGTGTCCGTTCTCTCGAAATTCAATTGGGTGCTTGCAAAACGACAAGGAATTTGGTTTTTTGAATAAGCTAAATGAAACATACCGTACGAAATTAAAAGCGATTCATTTTGTCGTGAACCAAATCGTGACCTAGAAATCGGACTTTCTCTGACGTAATGACCAGGGTTGCCAGAAGGTCTTTTTTCCGGAGACATTCCGCGATTTAGTATTTTTCTATTGCGTTGGCCGGCTAAAATTTATGATAAGGGCACATCCCAATTAAATTTAAAACATAGAATTTTCATCCCAGAGCCTACAAATATACTAGTTTATATTTAATTTTAATTTTAAAGCATAGCATTTTCATCCCAGAGCATACAAATATACCAGTTTTTATATAGAGTTCTAGGCCTTTTTTGCCTTTTTTGTTCGCGGAGTGGGCCGTTTTTCTGGCAACCCAGGTAATGACCATCATGTTCTGTTAAACTTCGTTGACGCCAATTTTGGAATTAACGAAGCTTTATTGTTCAGCTAGGCATTCTTTGACGGTCCAACATGGGTACTAGACGACAATAGCCAGAATAAGTAAAAATAGGAACACCTCACGCTCAAATTTCTGTTATGAATAGATTTTCAAAATTTCTACCAGCATTTCCAACATTGATAATGGTAGTTAAATGAGAACTGTATTGCTTGGAACAGTTTGTGTGAGTGTTTTCTTTTTTATTTCGAAATAATTACTAGCACAAATAATTTTTTAATACCATAACTAATATTCAGAAATCTATCATAATTACTACAATATCTTTGCCTATTTTTTATGTATGATGAATCCAACAATTTCAGTGGACAATTTTCCGACCAATCATAACGCTTTATACAACATACATAGGCGCGGAATTTAAAAATGGCGTTCCTGATAAGTGAATGAGCTCACGAACTTCGTGATTCCTAAGTTCATCAACCACATTTTATATTTTCATTTAGTTTATGTTGATCGCTATAATTGTTGAACGATATTTTGTGGTTGAACTAATATTGCATTCATCGACCGCTCTGATTTTTAAGCAACAAAATGGCAATAGGTACCATGGGGTGTAATAATATTTAAATTCGAGTTAGACAAAAAAATAGCCGTAAATATTATTAAACTTTAGGCCAGCTATTCAAATTAAATTATCAAATAAATAAACAAATTCGTAATATAGGATTAATAGGAAAATAATCACCTACCCGTGCCAATGCTTGGAGACCTATAACAGTGTAAATACTTTTTGAATAAAGCTTCACATTATAAGAAACTCTCACTTCTGACTATATTTTCAAAGTAACATATTCACGACCTATGTATACGGCACCCTCCACCCACGCCCTCAAGGCACACACTGACCACCCGCGTGCACACCAAGCATAGGACAACATTTTCGAGTAAAATATGTCAATTTTAGTACGCAAACCTGGGGTTTTAGATTTAAGGTTCAAATTCTTCAGAGTAATACAATTAGTTGGATAGAAGTCAGGGGAAGATTTAAGTTTAAATAATTTAAACATTATTCAATGATTAACAAATATTCACACATTTTCAGAAAAGAGGTGCGAACGAACGATTTACAATTTTCAACGTGAAAATGTAATTGCGCCATTTTCACTATCAGTTTTCACATTTTTGCATTACTAATAATTAATCGAACATTGATTTATTGTTTGCAACAATTCAAAGACTGCATGCTTGCAACTTCGCAACTTATTAAAACAGGCTTAAACAGCATTAAACATTTGATGGATTTGTCACGTATGCATGGTTGGAAGTCCTTTGCTTGCAGCCAAATTTCAGAAACTTGCTTGCTTTTGAAATTTTAATGACAGAAGGATGGATAATCGGCGGCCACCGAAAGGCCGATGATGTGCCGTGACTGACTTTTAATAGTGATGAAACGGCTTGCCAGGACCAGCGACGATCGTTGAAAACAATGAGGTATTGTCGGCATTGAGGCTTTGAACTGAGCTTTGAAGTTTAATGAAAAGCTATAAAAGACATGAAAGTCAGATGGAACCCTTTAGGAAGATCTGAATTTTTTATATAGTGGAAAATATGAATAAAGAAACTGCATAGAATATTGATACAGTAAAAATATCGTCATTTTCGTGGAGTAAAATGTTAAATGCAGTTGGACAGGAGGTAATGCTGAAAAAAATCACATTCATTTTCTATCTAGAAAACTAGACTTTAATTAGCTCTGTTTTTTTGCGAATGTGCGGTTATGTCACACGTTAAATATTTTAATGAACATCGTGATGATCATGAATTCCGGTAGCATTAATCACGATAAAAGTTAATATGTTTGAAAAAACAATAACGAATGTAAATACAAACATTCATGTCAGAGAAGAACCCCCTTTCAATAATTTCTCTGAGAAAAACCTTCAATCGTTTTCACATCGCAAATAAAAAGCTTGATTTTTAGAATAAGCGCGACTTGCACTTTCGGATATGCATTTTTTCTTTATTTTATTGAATTTTTTGTTTCTTCATGTTTTCAATGCATCAAACAGACAAAAGTTTTGCATTTTTATTAACCTAAAAGTTATATAATTTTTCTCCATAAACCATGCTGAGTGCCAGTTGTACTAGTCGATAAAAACTAGTACAACTATGCAGAAGCTTCTAAAAATCCCCTACCTACGATAAAAATCACCTAGTACGATGCAGAAGCTTCTAAAAATCACCTACCTACGATAAAAATCACCTAGTTCGATGCAGAAGCTTCTAAAAATCACCTACCTACGATAAAAATCACCTAGTACGATGCAGAAGCTTCTAAAATTCACCTACCTACGATAAAAATCACCTAGTACGATTCAGAAGCTTCTAAAAATCACCTACCTCCGATAAAAATCACCTAGTACGATGCAGAAGTTTCTAAAATTCAGCTACCTAACATAATTTTATCCCATTCCTCAGGCATCCGTCATCGTCAGCGAAGCGAATAAAAAATATCACAGGCGAACGCCTTTGGCCTCTTGTTCCTTTGTTAATTTCCAGCGTCGCAGATAAAAATTCAATTAACCTGCTGCGAGCCGCTCGAAAGTGGCAGCTGAAAGAAAATTTTTTTATGAAGATGCGGGTTAAAATTTTTAATAATTGATAAACAGCACGCTGTACGTTGATCTTAACTAAAAATTAGCCTCGTGCCTTAAATTAAATTAAATTAAATTAAATTAGCCTTAATATCATTTCTCTGCAGCATTCCATAATTTTATTTTACGAAGGAATTAAGTGTGAGAAAGCTAAGCCCGTTTAAAATTAAGTTCGTTTAAATTCGTGTTTATAGCAAAATTAATAAAGAATTTCTACCAAATTTGCTGCTAATTTCTACCAAATGACATTGGAGCTCAAAACTTTATGAGGAAGCCAAGAGGACATAACAATACAAATTGTCTGAGTAGATCAAACATAACCGATATTCAATATCGTAAATAATAATTAGATTTATTTTACATCATTTTTAACTCCCACGTCGTGTATGCGATATTTACAGTAATATCCTAGCGTGTATACGTGGTGGATAGATTATAATTGACGCTCAATATAGGAATCCTAAAGAAATAAGATGTTTAATTATTTTGAATTTTGCAATATTTTATTACTTAGATGTTTTTGTCGATGATGCGTTACGTATAATGGTTCAGTTGACCAAAACTTAACGCGCGTTATTTTTTCTAGGGTGAACTGAATAGCTCTGTTTTCTGTAACTCGTTATTTGAGTTAGCTAACTCTTACTAAGTTTATTAAACTTTCTTTTAACTTTCATTTCATTTTACTTAATATAAATTTGAATGCTAGTTAACATAAAGTTACTCACATTTAAAAGAATTTTGTACGTTTAGTAGAAGCAAGATACTAGTTGCATTAAGGTTTTTTTATTTTATTGCAAAATCCTTCGGTACCATTCGGTTATATTTTGGAAAAATACGAAGTGTAACTTGAGAATTTTTTATATTTAATTCTCTTAACAATTCCATGCGGCACAGGTTAGTTATCTTATTGTTTGACATTTGAAAATAAAAGCATATTCAATTTACGGATGCTTTGGAAATTTAAAATTCCGGCCCATTGAATGCGGGATATTGCATTTCAAATTCCTTCCTTGCCTCAATTAAAACTTCATCAAACTTAATCTGGGAATGCGCATTTAAACCCACGAGCTGAACGAGAAGAATTTGTATAGTCGAATATTGAACTCGCTCAAACATGTCTGCTCAGATGACAGGCAGTTAGAAACGTGTTTGTTGAACAAACATGGTTCCGAACTGTAGCGAACACTGCACAATGTTGTCAACCGCCCACTCTGATCAAATTCAGTCAAGAATCAAATGCTCGGATCAACAAACACATTTTGAATTACACGCAGTCATCAACAAACACTTAAAGAACTAAGCTAACGGATCTACAAGCTCATCATGGGGTAAACGCTCTAATCAACAAACACCATCGTGAACAACTCGCACTGATAAAAAAATCACGGAGCTCTCGGGTGGTCAGCGAATACATCTTGGACCAAAGTTATTATTAACAAACTCCAACCTGAACTGTCCGCTCGAAACAACTCTATGAACTACACCATCTAATTAATAATAACCATGTCATAGAATTCATTATCCATTAAACAAGCAATTGCAAACACATTAGTGATTAGATCTTCAGGCCAGGAGCTCTGCAGGTTAATGAAACATTATACCTTGATTTTATTTTTCAGATTACGGCAAAAACTTGGCAAAGTAAAGCATTTCCCGGTGCAAAGTTTAAATTTTGTTGCAGCGTACGGGGCAAGTGTAATCAGGAATGCGAGGTCGGCCTTCCTATATTGCAGAGGTCGTGCAAGAGCAAATAAATCGTTAGCGATCCCTTCCACATTTATATCGGTGGTCGATCTCCTGATTACTTGTCCAGAGAACCAGAAAATTTCATGCATATGTTAAAGTGCTAACGCAAACAGTTTGCACTGAAACCAAGTGCTCTGAAGCTGAGTCAAGCTTTTTGTTACTATAGTTCTTCAAAATGTTTTTCGCAATTATGGTATCGGATAATGTGTCAGACGTAAATTCTGTTAATGAGGAACGCGTGAAAAAAGGAAAATAGGAGCCACATACCGCAACTAAAAAAATTCCAGTACATTTTACCACAGTGGTAGTAAACTATTCCATGGTGGCTATCGGACAAGTTATAAATATAATAAAATTAAATAAAAGCTTCTATGCTTTAGTTTTATTGGGTCGAAGGAAAATGATATAAAATTCATTTCGCCATAAATTTTGTATTTCCAAGCAAGAAACAGTCAACAATTGTAAATTTATTCCACACTTTAAAAATTCAAATGACACTGCCCTGAGGAACTACGTAGACAAAATGTAAGTGGATCGTCAACAGCAAATGTAAATGCTTTCGTAGATTTTGATTGAAAGTTTGAGCAACCACATAGTCAACTTTAGAACGTTACAAGGAATTAACCACATGAATGGAATTTTCCTTGCGTTTATTTTTTAGGTGCAAGATTTCCATCCCCTGGTGTGCCAGCAACACTTCGCTGAATTTTTACTCGTTCAGTTCTAACTGGATTTGTTTCACGAATTTCGTTTGTCTGGTTGAGGGTAGAATCTCCCTTTTGAAGTGAAGGAAGCAATTCCGTGGAGGTGGCCGTGCACCGCCACAAAATGCAGATGCAGTTTTTACACGAACCTTTCACGCTCCGAATAATGCAAGTAAAGTGTCATGAACTCGAGAAATTCACTACCAAAGTCGCCTCTGCATTTAACAATAAAATTCTGGTCGACGATCCGAATTAAAATTTAGTCATTATTTTTCTTCATCAAGAATATTAGTACTTGCTGAAAATGTGTCCAAAAATGCTTAATTTTACCGTCACATATCTCACTCATAAGACGACCACTTCTGCATATACAAGGATATTCGTTTTACCACAAGAATTCGCGTGGAATTGCCAAATACATCCGAAGTCTGGTGAGGAAATGGCGCCTTCGGTTCGAGCAAATGATATGCAAATGGCCAGGTTCTGAGGGCCTCTACTTCAAACCCAAGATATTCCGCAAACGCGTTTTTTAGTTATTCTAAAAGGTTCAATTTGCTGTTCTAAAGACCCTATAAATTTGAACTGTGCATGCAATTAAAGCTTCTGGTGGGTGGGCACGCGCGAGTGATTGATACGACGAGGAAACGGGGGCGGAGAGTATTTTAAGATATGTTCTATCGAAGCAGTCAGTTAGAAATCATATGGCAGGAAAGAAATTTGAATTTTCCCAAGGAAATTTTTTTGTGAAATACAGACTCGTCTTGTAAGACCAAGCAGCACGCGGCGTCGGCAATGCCATCTCATCTCAGAGAACTCTAAAATATTTCATATTCCATCGCATTTTACTGGTCGCAAAAATTTTCATACCTTCAAGTTTGGTAAAAAGTATTATAAAACAGTATTTAAATTGCTACTACAAATTATTTATAATAATTTGAACTCAAGAATATTGAATTCAAATGAAATGTTCACTGAATAATTTTTGCCCGCAATGACTAATCAATTTTTTGGAGCCAAGATTGATCTCACGAGAATCATTGCAATGAACCTCGTCGACAATGAGCTATTTATTTCTTTTCATGAAGAATCACGTTCACAATACAGGTCAATATCAAACTTACAAGTCAGTCAATTTTTGCACAAATATTTAGCAAAAATGTAACGTAACGCGAAGAAAAGTTTTACTTAATGTTTACCACAGTTAACTTAAATGGAAATTTCAAGTTTATTTTGTATCAGCGGGAAATATCATTGACAATAATAAATAATGACGTACATGTGATACATGCTCATAAGATGAACTTACACATATATTTAATCAAAAAATATATATTATAAAAAGTGGTAAGGATTAAAATAATATGGCCTAAGATATTAAACCGAAACTACATGAGCGAAAATATAAACCTTATGCAGTATTACAGTAGAATTAAATCTTCAAGTAAATGGTTTACAGACATTCCGATTATTTCCTGGAATTCCAAATACATATCCCAATGAAAATATTATCCAGATAAAAGCAGTACAATTTTGATCTACTTGAAATAATGGAAACTAATATGAAACTAGTTCTTTGCGTCCCAGTGTAATTAGATCGTGACTTCCATTTTCCAAGTTGGCATTTGAAATAAAGCAATTCTCCGGTTGGCTACGGGAGCCTAAGAGATAACGCATAGGAAATATTCACTGAAATGTGATTAATTTTGAAGCTGAGCACCGGGCGCCTACGCAAGCCAGAGTCGCTGGGCACCGCGCGTGTCCGCACGGCAGAGTCGCTGGGCACCGCGCGTGTCCGCACGGCCGAGTCGCTGGGCACCGCGCGTGTCCGCACGGCAGAGTCGCTGGACACCGCGCGTGTCCGCAAAGCAGAGTCGCTGGGCACCGCGCGTGTCCGCAGGGCTGAGTCGCAAAGCGACCAGACTGGGCAGTGCGCGCGAGACAAAGGCAAGAGTTTGCCTCACAATGGGATTAAAGTCTTACGCAGGCTTTGAGTTTCCTTTTTTCCTTCACGAAATCTTCTGAAGGACTTGACGGTACAACTTCCTTCTAGACGCTCCTGAGACAACAATGATTTTTCGAGACTTCCTTGCTGGATAAGGTGCAAGTTCATAAAATTAACTATTTAATTCTATTAAAAAATATATATATATCAATTATCTAAAATATTTAAAGCAAACTTTTTGGACTTTCAAGCCCGGTATCGGGCAATGAGCTTGGAAATCCAAGACCTGAAATAACTGCTTAAGAACATTATTAACAACTATATACGTATTTGCGTCAGGTTAAAAAGAGTGAATGAGAAATGAAAAACATAAAAAGAATCTCTGAATTCAAGCAATGTGTCTTTAGTATATGATGGTGTCATGGTTCAATGTCAATAAATGCGATCGTTTTTACATCATTTTATAACGAGAAAACTTCAAAACCGCCAATGCTGCAAACCTTCTGACAAAGGCACCATTGATCTCACAAACTCTGAAGTTGTTTACAAAGACCCTGAAGACGTCAGGATATTTGCTGGCCTCAGATAAGTCGCCTAACTACTCGCTAGAATTTTGAGATGACCCGCCATCTGTGATCTGAAGGAGGTTAAAAACAACTTTGTTGGAGCACACTCGTGCTACGCAACGATAAATCCAGGTTTAGATGCTTGTTTTTATTTTGCTTTGATGTTCGAAAAATTTTGGTTACTTGAAAATTGACTTCAATCTTAAGTTAAAAATTACACCTACTGGAATTTGAGAAAATCATCTTTTATGCCAATATTAAATTATCGCATCGTTTTGAAATCGTTTTATAAAGTGGGCTTAGAAATTATTCATTTCCATTGTTTTCAACCCTAAATCCACAAGTAATATGGAAAATTCACTATTTCAGTTCTACATCGAACAGTGTTAGCATTGAGGAAGAAGGTACATTATTTACATCAGAGGTTCACCGCATTCCATTATGTAAAATGTTTGATAGCAGAGCAACGAGCTAGGGTCATTAGGTCAAGGAAAAAGCAGCTCGTTTGCTGTTATTTTCATCAGTGGCCCAAGTTTTTATAGGCGATTACCAAGAGTTACTGAGCCATGCAAGAGGGCCTGATAAAACACTAAATAATGTCCGCTTTCCTGCCTCGCCGTTTTTTTTTTTTTTTTTTGGTCAGAAATTCGTTCAGGAATTTTTCATTCGTATCCGCAGAAGTTTTTTTGATTAGCACAGCTTTTCATTTAAGAAGTTTAATGGATAACACCAGAAATTTTGAGGTTTTCAATAATTAGATCGAGATAGCCTCGTAAACAGTAGCTCTATATAAAAAAAAATCCATGAAAATCGAAAGAATTTTTCTGAAATTTCTATTTTATCGAAGAACAAATTTTTCGAAGCGATTGAAAATGAAGAAAAATCACAGATATAATTTATTTCAGCTGAGTTAGTTAAAAATCGAATACATGAAGTCATGTATTGAAATAAAACAATATCTGAACGGATCAAGCATCAATTTTCACAGGGCATCATTTTTTTCACAGGACAATTCTACTTGCCCTGTTTTTATCTGTGAAATTTCAATTGTTGCAAAAAATTGATTGCAAAAAATATATGAAACTTTGATGGAAATTGTTAACTCGTTCAGGTAAAAGTTTAGTGAAATCTTTTATTCAGAACTTTTTTCACAAATCTATTTGGTATTTTTTTAAGTGCTGATGAGAATCTTTTAGTGAACGAAATTGTTAAGTCTAGCAGACATTGTCAGCTTTCGGATGCTTACTCCTGAAATCTAGTGAATAATATCTAATAAGCTTAATGACTGATCTAGAGGCTCCTAAATATTACAAATATATTCACGTGGCGTGACATGGCTCAGCTGCATTCTCAAGATACCGAAGTCGATTTCTTCGAAAATATCGTCCAATATTGGCGTACCTAATTCTAACCTTCAGGTTTTTCGACGTAGAAAATGAGATCTGAGCCAGGCAGCTTTTAGCCTCTTTGAATTATTCGGTACTCATTTACACCTGACCATCACAAGTCGAATTATTGAGCGGCTGAACGCGAAGCCCGAACACTGCTTAGGTGATCAGAAATTTCGACAGGTAATAAACTAATATAAATACATGAAAAAAATATAAACAAACAATTACATAAAACATTCCCGGCCATAACGACTTATTTTAACAATATTTAAGTGATCTTTTGAAGTCCTGCTTCAGTGCAGTTCACGAGAGACTGTTTTCCAGTTGAAATAGATTGATCTTTCAGCATATCACCACATCAACTCTGATATCAGTAACTTAAGAAAAATCTGATGAATCCTGAAAATTCAAAACCGAAAGGAAATAAATATTTTCTCGCGATTTGATATCGAAATACTAGAAAAATAAACCAAATATTGAGATCGAAGCCCGTAGATTTCGGTTCTGTGAAGAAACGGAGTTATACGCATTATTTGATATTGATAAAAATTCGCAATGAAATCTTTTAATTGTGTGCGCATTTTGAGCTCGTCACCGGCTAAGCCTTTAAGTTTTCATAATCAATTTAACTAACACCATAATTTGGCGAATGGATCCTCATGACGTTAATTAGCTTTAAATGTTTGAGAGAAATGCATTGATACTTCGACGCTTGCTTGTCATGAGCTGAGCTTGTATAATCACAGTTAATCACTCGCAAGACGAACACTCCAATTACAGCATTAAAATGTTCCACTTGAGTGAAGCTAGAGTGGCCACAATGAAATAATTTGGCATTTATTTCGCCCTGGGTAGGGGCCTTTACAATAATGAAGCTCGTTTAATCAATCTCGGCGTAGGTAATTACTTGACCAATAAAAACAGGCTATTTATTGAGCACGATTGAGGAACTCGTCTCTGGGTTTCCAATATAATTCAGTTCTACCTGAATTAAAGTTAATTCATTGTTACCTGAAGAACAGGAGCTGAAGGGGAGATGCCAGGCTGTTAAGGCGCGCTTAGAATCGAGCCGAACGATGTTGTTGTTGTTGTAATTGCCCATCCTGGTAGTGGCAGCTAGGTAAGGGAGGGGGTGATAGGTCAGTTTTTCCGGGCACTTGGTGCCACTGGTAGTTCCACGACCATCACTAGCTCGCTGACCCGCCAGAACCATTTTTGCATTACACAACACCCTGGACAAGCCAGGTACTCATTTATCAACCAGAGTTGGATGAATGGCTGAGTTGACCATGAGCTGAGCTTCCCGGAAGAACTTGTCCTCAGTGGGACTCGAACCCGGGAGCTGGGTGCGAGAGATAAAGTCTCTCGCCACTGCACCACCACAGCTCTGAGCCGAACGATGAAGCACCGTGGCCGCTTTCGTGGGAAAAGAGTATCTCAAGAAATGAATCTCTTACGTTTTTTAATACTTTTCACAGATAACATCCTGAAATTAATTACCCCTTCAACGGTTTCTATTACTCAGCGATATTTTCAGCCTTTATTTATTCGTTTTTAATTTCAACAAGACCCAATCTGTTATTTACCTCTAGCCGTTTTTGTTTGGTTCCCGCTGTTTGGAATATTAAGATCACACACTAAAACATTTTTATCAGCGAATACGGATCTTCCAAAATCAGCGGTTTCCAAAAATGTTTTTTTTTGCCTAATATTTCCAACATTTTCTACAATGTCCAAGCATTCGGATGAGTATGACGTAGTGCTCCTGCAGCCAATTAGTACACTTTCTGATTGGTACTGAAGACAACGCAAATATCGTTAGACACAAATATCGCTAGACGCTAACTTTCATATCGCTAGGCGCTAACACTAATATCGCTTGGCGCTAACATTAACATTGCTTGGCGATAACATTAATATCGCTAGGCGCTAACGTAATATCGCTGGGCGCTAACGTAATATCGCTGGGCGCTAACGCTAATATCGCTATGGCTCTAACACTAATATTGCTGGACGCTAACATTAATATCACTAGGCGCTAACGCTAAGTTAGCAATGACACGATGAGTGTTAGCTAGGCGCTAACGTCAATATCGCTGAACGCTAACACTAACTTAGCTTGACGCTAACGTCAATATCGCTGGTTGCTAACATTAATATCGCTAACGCTAACTTGGCTTGACGCTAACGCCAACATCACTGAACGCTAACACTAACTTGGCTTCACTCTAACGCTAACGCTAATATTAAGCTACGACGCACGCAACATGACAAAATACAGCGGGCCCGCCACCACGCCTCTCATCAAGCGCTGCCGGCGCCGTCGTGTTATGATATGCTCGCTCTCGTTGTGCACGCGAGCGTCGCTGCTGCAAGTCGGTAAAATGCAGTCGTTATTGGTAGCCGCAAAACAAAAAGAAAAGTTTAAATTTGGAATTGATATGGTTCTTTGTTAGTGAAGGAGGTTTAAATTTGGAATTGATATGATTCTTAGTTATTGATGGACAGTAGATTATGCGCAATGTCTTAAATTTGTGAGAGACTTTGATGTGAATTTGTTGCTGGTGCAGTGACCCTGTCGGTCGTCATATAGGCTGCTGTGTTGGGTTCTGGCTGGGTTGAGTTCTGATAGAATTAGCATTAGTAAATATCCAGTTAAGCTGCTGTTTTGGGTTCTAGCTCAGTTGAGTTCTGATAGAATTTGCATTAGTAAATATCCAGTTAAGCTGCTATTTTGGGTTCTAGCTCAGTTGAGTTCTGATAGAATTTGCATTAGTAAATATCCAGTTAAGCTGCTGTTTTGGGTTCTAGCTCAGTTGAGTTCTGATAGAATTAGCATTAGTAAATATCCAGTTAAGCTGCTGTTTTGGGTTCTGGCTCAGTTGAGTTCTGATAGAATTTGCATTAGTAAATATCTAATTCTTTTTCAGTGAAATTTTATATTTATGGAGACCAGTTTAGTCTTTGACAGGGCATTTTCTTTGATGTGAGTTCTGACCAATAAGGCCTCTACGATCATTGATTGTATGTGCGTGCATCTTCAACACTCAACACTGAAATGTAAGCAGTGTATGTTCTTTGTTAAATGATATCTGAATATGAAAATTAAATGTCATTTGCATTTCCTTGAAATCAGTTAACTATAAACGAAAAAATTCCCTTCAGCAATATTTCTTGTTTGTTTACTGTTGTTTTTGATGTAATGTGTTCAACAATCTTCATTTAATTCAACTTGTTGGAGCATCAAGTTCCCACTCAACAAACATAGGAAATTTACCAGTCCCTTCGTGAAGCCTCAATGCTTTTAACTCAATCAAGTTTTTCCTGCAATAACGTAAGATACACTTCGTATATACGAAGTAAGATACGAATATATGTTACTTCGAATAAAATAAAATATTGAATATTAAGTTGAACAAATATATAACGAATATAGGTTGCCCATACCAGCATTAGGAACAACAAGCGAGAATTGGTCTGGCCACGAAAAGATCAAACGCCCCGGTTATCGGATGGTAGATTGAAGAATCCGTGCAAAGGCTCAATTTTACCAGCAAGCTGTAATTCATTTCACGCAGGATTGGCGACTTGATTTTAAATTGAAAGTAATGTAATATAAAATACATCTAATCTTTTAATCCAAAATTCAACACGACTTCACTCCGAGTACAAGCAACACAATTTCACAATTTGTGTCACACGCACAGAAATTATAAATTCAAAAATGTTCTTAATATTCAATTTAAATCAATAAAGTGTTGTTTAACAAAATTTAATGGTGTATGTTTAAAATTTCTCCATAAAATATTGCTTGGATAGTTCTCATTGCACTGGAATAAAATGGTTCCATTTGCTTCACGTCGCAGTTACGTCTTGCTTGCTAAAGGAATTCTAGCTTTTATTCCTTCCCGCCCTGTGCCCAGAATATAAAGTTTCTTAGTTGACCATAAAGGAAACCTCGTTCCTCAGGTTGGCGTCCATAAAAAGTTTTCTCTGTATGCGCCATGGTCCCCTTATGGTCAAAATTTAAAATTTTCATCATTTTCCATTGAATTTAGAAATGAACACGGAGACTACGTACACATTATCGAGGCATAGTTTATATAAACTTTAGAACCCGGCTGTCATGTTTTGCTTGAAAGGTTTCTGAAGGCAGTAGAAAGTCAGGAGTTAAGATTTTAGGCCTTCACGAGTATCGTATTGTTATTATATACAACAGTTGGTCATAACAGACTTGATGCCCTGGATTCCATTTGCAGAGATTCTCCAACGCGCTGCAAGCCATCATCATTACCAGCGAAGATTGCAGTGCAAAGGAACTCTAGGATGCGGGCCTAGCAATCAGCCTCGATGAGTGGCCGATGTAATTACATCATCATCGGTATGATTGGATTTAATTATTAACTGGTATCGCTCAACTATCTATCTGCAACTATCGCTCACAGAATGTTGTTGCATGCCATTAAGTGCAATGAAGACCCATTCTAAATAGAATATAAGTTTCATAATTACACTTTCAATGCATATTTAAAATAAATAATTTGAATTTTCTTCGAGTCGAAAATAGTTTGAACAAGTTAAGTTAACGGTCACGATGTACTAGTATGATTAGTTCGATCTTAGTCTCACTCAATTCTAGTTTCTTTTCCAATTTCCGTTGTGTAAAAATTCTGTTCATTTTAAAAAGTAAGCTTGTATTTCTATTGACACTATTCTGATATTATCTATTGCTCCTCGATCAGCTAATTTAAAGCAGGGAAACAGTGTATTTTATTCAAAGCAAGGAAACTGAAATTGTAGTTATAGTCAAATTGAGCTTTAAATGTTTTTTCTATAATGCGTGGATTATTCGGAGCTTCAGGATTTAAATTCCCTGTCCATTTTTGTCACTTAACGAATACTTCACGGATGAACTTCATGAGCTAAAATGTTTTGAATCTAAGCAATTAGAGCGTGAGGAAGGTTAAGCGGTCAGTGAGCGCGGCGCAACAAATTTAGTGTTTGAAGTTCAGCCAGACTTGATGGAGCTTATGGAGCTTAGTAAACTATCTAAAGTCAGTGATACAGGTGACATCTAACGCTGGTATCTACCGTCAGTGATACAGGTGACATCTAACGCTGGTATCTACCGTCAGTGATACAGGTGACATCTAACGCTGGTATCTACCGCCAGTGATACAGGTTACATCTAACGCTGGTATCTACCGTCAGTGGTACAGGTGAAATCTATTGTTAAAAGCCTTCTTCTATGACACAGGAGGAGTTGCAGTATTTATGTAGACGTTGTACATATAAATGCATTCAAATTAAATATGATAATAGCGTTTGATAAGATTTGCAGGGATATAATTATTTCCTAATCATAGAAGCTATTCGCGTGACAAAGACGGATGAATTTTACGGTGATATTTTTGGTTTGGCTTTGTGACGTCTGATGGGGCCTCCAATGTAAGAGGGACAGGTAATATCAATATTACTTCTGAGCAGATTTGCGAGGGAATTCTTACATTTTCATACATATTGTATAAAATTGAATCAGAATATATTGTTGAAGTTAGATAGTGGTTGGACCTGAAAACTTTCGAAAATTCAAACTCACTAGATGGTGTTATCATTGCTTTGACTTTTGAAAGAACTAAAGGTTGTGTTAAGTGGAGAAGAAATCATTTTCGTCTTCTGCAATTTTAATAATATATGTAATTTCCACCATACATAATCACTACGGAAACACACAAATTTATCCAACGGCAAACACTCAACTAACTAAAATATTAACTAAAAATCTAACTCCAACCATTTATATAATGTAATAGATTGACGCTCGCTATCGACAGAAATAATTTTAACTTTTCTGGTCATATATTTTCTTCCTATATACAATTTCACAATAATGAGAAGACGATTATCGGTAATTATAGCAGAACCAGATTAAATCCAAGTAAATTAAATGCACTTAGAAACCAGGGCCCATACTTTCAAAAAAAGTTAAGAGATCGTAAGTTCATCAGCCAATCATTGACGGCCTTTCAAGCAAAATCCACCAATCATAGACAAGAAAATAAAGCGTAAGTATTTACGTTCACTTAGCGAGTTTTGAAAGTATGGCCCCAGCAGACTTGTCCTTACCTCTGACTTTGCATGCAAGTTGAGCAGGCTTTAATGTTGAGGTCCAGAGAATCTTCGGCATTTCTTATCAATTTAATTAGAGAATAAAGGACGCACGGATGAAGCAACCAATTTTCTTGGGTATACGATCCTGATGTCTTCAGCGCTGACCTCAGCACGGACGAGAAAATTCAGCGGAATTTAAAATCAGGAGCGCTTTGTGCGGACTACATTGCGGATTCTGAAAACCCTGGCCCTTGAACACCTTTTGCCTGCTCTCTCTTCTTTATCCATCAATGGCGAAAGGCGTAAAATGCTCAATATTTTTAATATTCCTCGAGGTGCAAAGAGACCAGCTGTTTTGAATTTCAAATCAAAAGGAGTGGATACGCGTGCAAAAAACTTAACTACACCTGAATGAGTAGCAAATGAAAACGGTCTTGTCGTTTCTTCAACGTATTGTTGACGACTTAATTCAATTTACATAGTTTGTTTTCTATCCAAAATTGTCTTTCTTCCTTCTTGCCATCAGGCAAGTTTCTTCTAGTAAACTTAATGAAAATTTATATTTCTAGGATTTAAATTGAAGATTTGAATATATTCTATTAAACTTTTCAATTGAAATGATTTTGCATTTCAAGGAAGGTGAAAGCGTGCATGCTTTCACCTTCCGTACCTACAGTGGGCTGAGTTAAATATAGGGCGGCTAACAGTCGCGATATGAGAAAATAATTCTTCACTTCTGGGGCAGGTAGTTTCATTTTGAATAGGTCACTTAGTGTAAGAAATTTAGAATGAAATTCACAATTAGTTTGAAATTTTTCGGCAGAAATAAACTGTTCAGTGTTTGTCGAAAGTTTTACATAGTAAATATAAAATTGTTGTTTTATTAGAAATTGCAGCGGACTTTTTTCGAGTTCGATGATAGTCAGGTATCTAAAAAATGCCACTATTTAAAAAAACATCTGAAACAAATGTCTGAGGACAGTCGCTGACGAAAATTCTCCTTATGTTGACAAATTGTAAATGTACAGGGAAGCATTCCCTTATCGGTTTTAGTTATACGTGGACCAGGATGCCTCAAACAAACTAGAACATAAAATTCCTGGGCACTCCCATTCCACTTTCGAAATCAAATTCCATCCTTTGCTCACCAAACTCACAGCAAAATGGTCCTGGAACCAGCAGTCTGGCACATTTTTAAGCTCGCTATTGAACGGTAGCCTAAATTTCTTACGACATCTTAACTCACCCAAAATATTTTCCTTCCGTTGGGCTGGACATCCCGTGGACCTAGCGAAGATGTTTCGGATGAGTTACTAAGTTATGAAAGACACTGCTTGGAAAAACTTGCCTTCAAACCTTCACCACTCAAACATAGTGAGTCCGATAGAATGTGGCGTGCAGCATCTTTAACCTACCTTGCTATTCGTCTTATTGCTTATTAGAGTCAATTAGTAAACCATGAAAACTGCCATTGTTTCACACCCTTGATGTTTAAAAGGCCGTAAAACAGCCTGAACATATTTTTTAGATTCAATTAAAATGCCGATCATATTCACTACTTTTTTCTACGGTAAATGATTACTAAAACATTCATATTCCTCAATGCACTGAATTCTAAATTACCAAGAAGAAATTTATAAAATTTACCTAAATTATAAATGTTGGTTCTATCCAAAGGAGACTATAATAAAGGACGCGAAAATTTAACCCCAAATTCAATTGAATGCTATTCAAGTGAATGAAATCTCGAACGTTATTCGAGACTAAGAAAGTTACTTATTGCGAAAGTACTAAGACGTGTCATTGTATCACACTATGCACTGCAAAGACAAAGCCTGCCTTCACAGACGTATCGAGTTCCTACGTAATATTTGTTCAAGAAAACGCTCCTGAGGAGAGCGCAATACCGGTCCAAACGCACTGACAATTTTCGAAGCAATATTGCCTAGTAAAGTTGCAGTGCAGCTTCGGAACCCTCGTCAAAGTTCGGAAGTTACGCTTTGAATACGAGAAGTGGTGGAGAAGAGCGTCATTTATTGTATCCCAAAGTTAGATTACTTATCGTGTTTGCGAAACGCTTCAATGCTTACAGACTGTGCGGTTAGCTGCTGTGGTTTAATGAATCTTGAGAGGAAATTGGAGTGGCCTCAGCTCTGCAATAGGCAATTACTTCAAAACATCGGGATTGACTAATAATTGTATATATATATAATACATTTTCTTATATATTATTACTAAATTTAAGGTATGTTTAAGAATGACATTACAGTCGTTTCTATTGTCTGCAAACGCGAATTTTATATTGAATGTTTGATAAATACGAGTGTGTACATAAATTGTAAACTTGTCAGGCGTTGGTAAAGTTACTGAATTAAAAATTAGGCACTCACAGAGCATTTTATGCATTGCTTTATAATGCTGATATTCAAGGAAAACTCGAATTGAAAACATTTTTTGCACCGTATGGCTCAGACTTGTGCTTTCATGACAAGAACTATCTAATATTTGATGCCTTTCCACTTGTGACGGCTTACAGTCTCAAAACAATGATCTTGCTTAGAGATTCCTCGTAATCTGTACATAATTCTTCCAGATTGACAAGGAACAACCTGATCTGTAGCCCTATCCGTAATTCATTCGCTGTAAACGCATTCTGAAAATCACATTGAAGTCGCGTTAATGTCCGCACTGCGGCGCATTAAGTCGCCTTCACTGCTAATGAGACACATTCGTTGCTTAATAAAAGCACCATGTGCAGTTGTGTTGCAGGCACCAGAATCATGCCTGAATGCCATGTAAATCGTGTTAAGTGTACTGCCGACGCGGCCCCCTGGGCACTAAAGCAAGGCTCAGCCCTGGAGTTATCATCACTGTTCCACTAAAGGCGACCCAACCATGGTCCAGCACTCCCGACATCCTGTGCGCTGCTGTTCAGCTCGTCGTCTGAAAATTATTGCTTGCAATATATTAAAACATTTTGAATTTAATATATCATAAAATAATTAAGTGATTTTAGTAAAAGATAAACTCATCTGCTCAAATTTTTTAGGAGTTGTAATTGGAATTAATTTTTATATTAATTACATCGTGTGAATCGTTCGTAGAATGAAAATTGCTTTAAATTATCGCCACTTCATGTAGCAATTCCATACTTTCATGTTTCATTCAATTCAAGGTTGAATTTTCGAACACGTGTGTCACTCTGAGATTCGAACGCTCAGTGACATGCCATCGAATTCAATACAAAAATAACTGCAACCTAATCCACCTTCTCTTTGTCCAGCCATCGAATCTACTGGGTTTCAGATTCAGCTTTAGGGAATGACCCTTTCCATTGACGAGAACAAATGCCTCGGGAATGCTGGCCATGGACTCCTATTAACCGGGCCATAAAACCATAACTCCCGTAATAGCATGACCACTAACGTGGCTGAGTGAAGCTTCTGTCTGCCTCTCCGATGCATAACCAAAGACCGTAGCTATCCGATAGATCCGAGGCGAGTCAAAACTAGAGATCCACGCGCCACATTTGTCCCTTGGACGATAGGAAATTTTTTGCAAAATCAAGAGCCAAAGAATATAAGTACTTATATTATCAGTCTGCTTAAATAGCACGTTCACAAGGAATTTAAAAGCAAAGAAAAAGCAAAGCAAATTCGTTTCGATATTCGATATGGTGAATTTGCTTGGCTTTTTCTTTGCTTTTAAATTCCTTGAGCCAAAGAATATTATTGCAATACTTCTTTAAAACTCCGTGAATATGTGAATGTCGCACTTAAAGTTCTACTAATAAAACTGAAAAATGTTACTTTTACCTTTGTCTTGAATAATTGTTTTTTGTTGTTGATACTCAGAGTGCAATATTAAAGTGATTTCTACGATGAAATAAATAATTTATTCCATCAAATTAGTCGCTTTGAATGGGAAAATGGAAATACCATTTCATTGCTCATGATCACACTGAGCAATTACTCTACTCAAGAAAAGAATACAAGAACCCCTATCTCAGGGCACATCTAGTCCATCATCAAACTGTATGCAAACAATTCTAATTACGTCACATGAACCATATAAAATACAATGATCAAGCATTCGCAGCATAGAAATTCTTCATCCTAACCCAGAGGCTAAGCTTGGCCAGCCAATACCCGATAGTTCAGTGCGCTGCAATGGAAACCTGCCTATGGTCTTTCATTTCTCAAGAGCAAATCACAAAGGCCTTGCGTCCTCGACGAAAAAAAGTCTCAGTGGCATCTGCCTTTGTTGGAGCTTCAAGTCTGGATGCTCGCATGCGGACGGAATTAGGAAAACGTTTGCTTCAAGTTTGCTTCAGGTTCGCCTTGATGGAATTGCTTCTCTAGGCGCGCTATACGCAGAGATCACGCACGGTCTGGCACTCGCCCCTCGAACAGATCAAGCGAAGATGGGAATTTTTGATTGCTGGCCAGGAAATTCCATATGCAGCAGACATGCTTCGTGTATCCGAACTTATTCTCCTAAGGCTTCAACTTAAAAATTGAAGTGAAAGATGAAAAGATTCTCATCCTTTTATGAAAGATTCATAAAAGTTCTAGATTAGAATGTGATGTTGCTATCTTCATCAGTTTTAAATTTTTACCAAATTTACACGTAGATATTGAGGAGCAGAATGCAAATAACTTATACAAGATTTATTCACATAGCTCATTCACTTAATTAACTGATAAAAAATTAATGAATTTGCATCATTAAACTGTGCCATAAAATGAATCCGTATATATACAAACTTTTAGCCCCATTTGTCGATTTAAATGAAAATTTAATCGTCAAAAAGGTCCAAATATCTTTAACTTGGAAAACAGAACACCAACGGTAGATTTTCGCTTGGTGTTCCGTTCGCATAGATCTTTGATAAAAGTTAACAAAACATTGGAAGAAAAAATTAATTTTCCATTGAACCTGAATATTCGACTTTATTATAAGCATATTGTGTTAAAAAATCATTGGTTGCCAGATGCAATAGCGCGGAACACGGTCATCCCTGTAGCTCCGCATCCGCTTTTCGGGGCAATAACAACGGACGATCTAAATTTAGCGGATAGAATCGCTGCTCTTCTCTAGTTGCAGGTACCAAAGCCTGATGAATGCTAGGGTTTTGTCGGGCAGTTTTATTTCCTACAGGAAAGCATCGACACTAAACCGCGTCTGATTTCCAATTTCTGAATATTGTTGCACGTGAATAAATAAACTAAATTGTTCTATGTTCCGCGTACAAAAAAAAATTGGAAGAATTCTATTCAGCTATTGACTTTTTTCAATGCAGTAACATCAAGTTCTGTTTCACAATACATTATTTTTTGACATTATAGGACATCAATCGCTGAAAATTCATCAAAACCATGCTGGAGATCAGTCACTGATGTATTTCTTGAATAATGAACCCAAATTATGAATCTCTTTTGAAAAAAACTCAAAACATTGTTTGGATTCAGGATAGGAGGAACAATTTGAAATCACGTATTCAAACAAAAAAGTCATATTACCGTTTTAGGGAATTAATAATGTCATCATATTCGAATTTTCGAATTTTTCACATATAGCCTTACTTAGGATCGAGCTACTGATCTTAAAAGTGCATTCGAAATTATCTAAAAACCTCACCATCTTTTCTATTTCCAGGGTACACGGAAAGAAAAATTCAATTTGGTGAGAGTGTGTGCACCACAGAAAGCGGTGCCACGTTTACTTTTCAATTTAGTTCGCTAAGACTGGAGTAAAGCAGCTTAGGACTCGCAATTCTGTGAAATATAAGGCAGGTCTCACGGCTGTGCAACGCTGGCCTCAACGGATTGCTCGCTGCTAATGAATCCTGACGCTCCCTGATACAAGGACACACAGGATCAAGAAATTCTTGTATGTGGTGACATGTTCAATACAAGGTATTGAACAAGGGTATTGACAAGGGTATTGGAAAGCTCATGAATGCTGAATGAGTGCATTAGTAATTAAAGTGAATCGCTGGTGTGTGCATTATTAGAAAGTACACGTGCGATCGATGACCAGAGAATTCGTTGATTTATATTATTGTTATATATGGTTATATTTATATTCGTTATATTAGTATATTTATATATTATTATATTATTATTAGATTATTAGAAAGTAGTGAACCATGTAAGAGGAATTTAAGGAAAAATATATTTGATTTTGTGACATACAAATTGAGCTGAAGTTTGTCGATCTCTAAAGCATTAGCTCAAATGTGACAAGATAACAAGGGTTGAGAAGCTTTGAATTAGCACTAAATAACAGCAAAAAAAACAGACTTCGCATGGTAATTGTTCTAAATTCTTGGAGTTGTGAAGCAGAGAACTTCCCACAAATTAAAATATAGCTTTGGATAAAATTTTGTATATTGGCCAAATTGTTAATGTAGATGTGATTATTAACTCAATATCGAACGAAAGTTTCATTAATAAAAGTTACTGCTTGTTTTTCACTCTGGGAAAGTGACAATCTCTAATTTAACCTTCAATTGAACAAATTTAAATGATAATTTCCGCGTCAAGTAAGGCAGCTAACATCTCTAAATTTTATTTTAAGATTAGATTTCCGTCATTTTATAAATTACATTACTTCTTTGGCAAATTTAAAAAAATCGTGTCAAATGACTGAATCTTCAGTTATTAACCTAATATTGTTATTGAGCATGTATCGTCAAGCAATATCGGCGAATTTAGATCACGCCTCAAATATAGGGTGAACCAGAATTAAGTAACCCTTTTAATTTGTTAATAAATAAAAAACTAAGAACGTTATGAAGTTGAAACTTGTTTTATTTAAAAGAAGAACATTTTTATGGTAATATTGTATCATAGTTACGTCATTATCCTGTATAAAAAAAAAAACAATTAAATCTCTTTATCGAAAATTTGCGGATACCGGGAAATTACTAATGAAGGTTATGGAAGCAACGAAGAGAAGAGCCCTATTTTGTCAAAACAATTGTGGCGGGCATTTAAAATGTATTATACCTATTTAAAAACTATGATACAATATTACCATAAAAATGTTCTTCTTTTAAATAAAACAAGTTTCATCTTCATAGCGTTCTTAGTTTTTTATTTATTAACAAATTAAAAGGGTTAATTAATTCTGGTTCACCCTGTATATCTTAGTATGCGAGCCTTTAGTCCTTTATTCATGAAAATCAAGGCGAAAACAACCATTGTAATTCGTCGACCTTTTCTTCCAAACTCCTGAAGCATTTCAGCAGAACTACCCTCAACACAGCGCCATTAACAAGCTCTCTTCTGTCATGCCATGCGCACGCCTGTAACATGTCACCATTAGGATGGCAGAGCACAACAACGTCAATTGTTGCTGCTGATGCACGCCTATAACATGTCGCCATTAGGACGGCGGAGATTAATTAGCGCTGATGAATTAACAGTCAATTCTGGTCGTGTTGATTCCTTCACTTTTGAGGAAGTTCCTTGGTGGAAATCCCCCCTTCCCCCCTCAAAAAAAATAATTTCTTTCACAATGAAAAATCGCTATAGGTCTAGATAACCAGCCGCTCAAAATAATCATTTGGACAACAAATGTATAAATTTATTACTAAATCTAATAAAAAATTAAACAAATGACCGAAAAGAATCATGGCGAAGCCACAAGTCTATTAAATCAGTGAACACTAATAAACTAAGAAAAACACATGAAAAGGCTTCTAATAAACCAGCGGTCGACCGCAAAGCTCCGATAACCGACCGTGGATAATTAAACTACGGCTTGGATGTGATGACGCTACAGGATGAATAATCACTTCCCATTAGACTGCTGGAATGAGTCTCATTAATTAATTCTATTCCATGAAGGATGAATCGCAACGACGGAAGTGTACTCGGTACTTGTTATTCTCAGCGTCCTTACTCTTGCATCATAACAATGTTACTGGCACCCGTGCTCTATAAATTATGAATATCCTTCCATTACAACGAGCTGAAAGCAGAGGTAGAAAAAATGTTTCATCGAACAATATTATTCTAAAGTTTTACGTAAAATAACATAGTTCAAAAATATGCCAGAATTAACGAAGTATTTGAGGTGGGATTATATTATTGTATGGATATCATTAAAATCATAATGATGTAATTAACACAATTAATGAAATATTTCAACGATTGGCCCGAAATGAAAGATGTGTAATGCCGCACTTTGTTAAACAGCGAATTACATAATGATTGCTCTTATTATATTACATAATGATTGCTTTTATTATATTTTCAAGGTAAATTTTATATCCAAGCTTCTTTCGAATTGAATGACTCAACTTTCAGGTGAAAAAATTTAATTCAGTATAACTCATTGCAGTGAGTGACAGAGAGCGCATTTTCTCGTCGACGAAAACGTCAAGTCACGGACAGACGGACGGACATGACGAGCACAATAGCGCCTTTTTTCCATAAATCAGAAAATGCACCAAAAAGAACACTCTATGTTCTGCAAAAGAGTAAGCTAATTTGCGAAAGAATACCTACTAAAAGACGGTCAATTACTTAATAATTTATTGTCGCCACAGTAAAAACTGTAGCGCTGCAGGACAAACTTAAGAGCACTGCAGTGCGACGATTTGCCTTACTTCTTATTTAAGTTTTACCTCGTTGCTCTTTTGAAGCCTCTGTTGCGCGGGAAGTCCTGCCCCTTGTTAATTCCGGACAAGAGTTATTGCCCACACTCCCTGCTTAAAACTGAGGTCATATTTTGCATTGCATCGCTTGCAGGCCAAGCTTTGCAGACTGGGCCATGAGCGACGACAGCTCCTGCGGTGAGCCGCAGTTCACGGCCAAACATGGAAGATATGAACCTATTTACGAATGAAATATTACGGGCCAAAGAGAGTTTCCTTATTTTCCGGATGCTTGCTAGTGAATAAATAACAGAATACACGAAAAAAATATTTATTAATTCTTTAAAAAACTACTAGGCACTTTAATTTTTACTTTTATAAAAAAAGTCAGAAAGAAGATCTAAAGTTAATAAAATCGTCGATTTGCAGCCCATTTACTTTCTATCCTATAATTCCAATGACTCATAGCTTAATTCGTGTTTCTTGCGATCATTGTTGATATTAATTTTGGTAAGGAAATCCTTTTTATATCTGATAAGAATCCTTTTATATCTTTGGAATTATTTCATATTAAGAGAAATCCCATTCAACCCTGAATGGACGAGCACGGTCAACTCTATATACCAACTTCGGTGCTGAATAATTCTACGAATTATTACCGTTTTCTGAGAGTAACAGTTGTTTGAAATGCGGTACAAGTTCAGCCGTAGCGCCGGACGTGTTCGATATCAGCCTGCTGGTGTCAGTTGTACATTAACATTACAGAATTAAATATTTTTCCATAATTTTAAATGCTTTTCTTGCAATTTACATACACATTCGTTGCATCGGATATTACACAATTTCAGGAGAAGGGTTGTTTGAAATATTCCCTATTAAAATGGTTGTCTAAATATAATAATTATATAAACGTTTTTAATTTTCAGGTCGTGATACAGACCGTGTAAGGTTGAAGGATAATCGTCAAATATTTAAATTTTTGAATGAAGGTTCTTCTATTCAAGTAAACTCGGAAATATTTTTCACAAATTATTTAGTATTTTCAACGACATATCCCATGGATGAAAACGTTGAAGGAAAAATAGCACAACGAAGCTAATTTTCTTACAACAAATCCATTAAAATACACTTCATAGTTCTGAATTAAATTGTCCAAAGTAGCACTTCAGCAAAAAAAACATTCATCCCAGATACATTATTTTATTTAAAACGCCTTATTTCCCAGATAGACTCGTAAATTGTGGAGCTCCGAGGTCAGTTGTGCCCGAACATCGGTCGTGCGTGGAGTGCTGCCTTCGCGCTGTCACGCGCCGTGCCCATTTCTGATCTGTCCGAAATTTCACTCTAGGAGAACTCCTATTGTAAAATTTACAGTAAATATGAGTAAATAATATTATATACTTATGTATAAATACATACTATTTAATTCACTTCGTTACGAGTACATGATTTTTTAACTCTACGAAATCAGAATGATATGTTTAACTGCAAACTAATATTTGATGGATTCAACGAACAATACAATTTAACAATTAGTAACACACTTTCCTTAGAACTTTACAATTTTTTGTAAATAATATCCGTATATAATTCGTCCATGCTCATGAGCGCCGAATCCGATTCCATAACAACATATTAGCATGTTCAGCTTTTTAAGGAAGTCTCGAGTCAACTAATTATCTTATCAAAAGACACTAGATATTTATATAATTCAATAGAAATTTATGTAAATTGATTCTTCCAACTATTTCAGAAATTTTTCGTGTAAGAATCGAAAGTTGAATACAAAAACGTTACACTGCCACAAGTGATTTTAGGCGTAATCAATGGAATATAAGGTTTCTGCTCACCATCGACACTCTGTTTAGAAATAATGAAGCCAACTCATTTGCAAAAATATGACAATTGGGCCGATAATTTACTTCTATTGATGCATATGCATAACAAGTTTTTTCTCGGACGTTGAGAAAATTATCGTACTATATCGATAATTTGATTGAACAATTCTGTATGAACATTGTTTGCTGAACCTTAGTCTGTGAAAGACAGTTATTAAAAATGGCAGTTTTTTGCTACTGACTTTGATATTTAGAATTAATTTGCCAACGAATAAGAATACGCGAGACTGGCATGCTTTTTCGTTATTTTAGTATTTTACCCATCCCTACGAATAAGTCCAACTATCGAGCTGGCGACGCTTCTAAATTTGGCAAGAAACAATAGCACGGCGATGGTTACTAAAAGGCTTTACGCGTCGAGTGATTGCTTTTTCGGCCCGCGTTGCTATCTTTGTTTTGCTAAGTAAATTGACCGTGTTGCCGCGTGCGAAAGATAGGCGTAAATTTCCAACAACGTTGATGGAGAATCCATTATTGTTTATTAAATGTTTTTATCGCTCCAAAAATTGCAACGTCGATTATGATGAACGACATTCTTCCCCCAAGGATTTATTCGAAAATTCATGAAGAGAGAACGCAGTTTATGAACGTTTTAAATTAGACATAATAAAGGAAGATATGAATATACGCTGGTGCTGTTTCTGTGTTCGCATTAATTGCATAGACATCCGTCTGTGTAATCTTCGAGCATATCTAACCTGCCACCATAGGCAATCCTCCGCGCCTGCTTTGCAGATGAGTTATAAATTTTAATGTACTAATGCATTTAACGTTTATTATGTAATTAATTGAATTAATTAATTAATTATTAAATTATCAAAATTTAATATGCAACAAATTTATTCTGTAATGCAATTTAAAATTTCAATTTTGAACTACTTGCAAACTTGTACAAGTAAAATTTATTTATGATTCACAGTAATTTTCGCGCAATCAGGAGCTCAACATTTCTCAGCACAACGCAATTATTTTAATACAAGTAAACAATCCATACAATAGACCCGAACAATGGGTGCTGAAAATCAGATGATAGCCACTAGAGTAATTGTTCAAATCGATCAAGTAACTTGTGTCATCAATATAATTTAAATTCT
Organism: Hyalella azteca; assembly: GCF_000764305.2. Taxonomy (NCBI): domain Eukaryota; kingdom Metazoa; phylum Arthropoda; class Malacostraca; order Amphipoda; family Hyalellidae; genus Hyalella; species Hyalella azteca. The sequence goes on from NW_025941012.1 coordinate 274,938, forward strand.
CATAGCTTGGATGGTCATAATTTGACTTTTCAATTTTATATGCAATCATAAAAACTGCCAATAGCATTAGGACCGAAAATTTCTACCTAGTTTTAAACAAACACTCATGTCCTCACCAGTCTTATGCCATTTACGCGGAATTTCACATGAGACAAAATAAATTCAATATTTAATAAAATTTTTGCCCGCAACTATCCATGGCTGGTCAATTTACATATCACTCAACTTCATAAATTTATAATCATAGAATGTTCGAAACAATCATATACAATAATTATATACAAATAACATAGACATAAAATTGGTAGCAGTACACATACTCAATTCCCGTACTCACATATGACCTCGTGGAATTTTCCTCAAGCTTCCATCGGTAAGCAGCGACAAGCTCATCATAGGCTTGCCAATATCGGCTTTGTGGCCCTCAGCAACGGCATCAGTCTGTGTCGGGCGGTAGAGGCCCGAGCTATTGTGTGATACATTTAATATTTCACCCGAGAAAATTTGCCGAGTTTCGTTTGGCATAAAATTCAAGCTCATATTTTCGAGCATCTAAATTTACTATTTTAGTAAGTTATTTTGATGGATGCTTTTAGCAAATACTATGATAATGGTTTCGGAGAAAGTCCTTAGTTGAACAGGGTTGAGTTCAAAGAGACTTCGTAAAATCTAAAAATGAATTTTCGGTTGAATAGATAAAGAAATCGAAATATTCGTTGGCATTTCTCGTGAAGTTCGGGTACTTCAAGAAGCTTTGAGGAAAGAAAAAAAAAACAAAATCATTGTCAGTTGAAATGAAACTCATCTTTTCAATTAGTTAATGTTCGTGTGTTAAAAAAGGAAGGCAATGTTAACTAACTTAAATCCAATCGCATCTGACAAATATACCGCAAATGATTTTTTGAAACTCTTGAAAGCTGATTATAAACCAATAAATTGATAGGTACCGAAGTTTGAAGAACCAGTTCCGTTGAGTTGCGAGAAGCATCAGTTAGCAAGTCTCTTCTGAGGAAGCGAAGGCAATCGGTCACTGTCATATCTCGGCCCGTCACCGATACCTCTTCAAATCCGCATCAAATTACTTTCTTGAGGTTTTCGAGTAGACAAGACTGGGCCAGACGTAAGCACCTCAGATCTCTCAATGCATTTTTTCTTTGGTGAAAGAAGAGCGGACAGTAAAAGCTGAAGTGAAGGATTTAGCCGTCGTTTGGAGGGCATTTCTTTTGATTGGAAATTTTGTTTTCCTTTACAGAAATTTAAAATTAAAACACTATATAGTTGAGGTAAAGTTGGAATCATAGAAAATAATCAAGAGTTTACTATAGTTTGAGAGATTTTAGAAGGGTTTGACTACTTTTCTTTATTATTTTTTAATTTTTGAAAGAATTCAAAATAATTATCGCGAGCTTTGAATCTTAAATCCTTCAAGGATCAATGAAAGAAAATAATTCCAATAACTAATCTTTCAATCAAGCAATTCAGACTTAATAAGCTATATTATTACCCGCGGGATGTATAAATGATCAGGTTGAAAATAATATCCGGTGAAATCTAACAAGAAGTCAATTTTTTATGGGGCGATAATTTTTTGCATTCAAATTAAGGTTGGAAAAGCAACATTTTCAACTTCTTTACATTTCAAATTGAAAATTGTGTAATAAGTTAAATCGAACATCGTGCACATTTTTCATGTGCACACTCCCGATTTCTCCATTCTTTTTTATAATTAGAATGGGACAAATTAATCAACAGAATGAGAATATTAGGAACATTAGGAACAATAAATAATGTCACCAACTATAAGTGCGTTATCATTTTTACGTTAAATATTGAAAAGTTTTTACTTACACGTTTTCGTGTCCTCTTCTCCAGGCATTGGGTTTGCCAAAACATCATAGAGTGGATTTTATGATATGTTTTGCCTAGCCCTTATAAGAAAGCGAACAAGACACAAGTTTTTTTTTTCTCGGAATAGTGAAAAAAATGCCTGCTAGCATCAGATCTTATTTTGATCCTTATCTTTGGTTAGAAAGCAAATTTTTCTTAGCAATTTTTTCTATTTCAGTTTAGCCCTCCTCGATTTTCTTCTAACAACATTGCCAAAAAATTTTCAAGTCAATATCTAAAATCCGAAGTCCAGCAGCAATTCAACCTCTTCTCGAAATGATATTCAAGTCTCAATTCTATTGGGGAAATCTAAAGATAAATCAAACCTTCTATTCTTCTATTCTATTGGGGAAATAAGTTCAAGTTAAACTGTAAATATTTAATATTTATTGAATTTAAATCGTATTAACATATCAATCTTTTCGCAATGACCCGTCAGTATTGTCAGGATCTCTCTCGGGACTTTAAGGCAGAATCGTAGGAATCTTTCAAGTCTTCCTCAAATGCCTTGAATTCTTGGCACCATAAATTTCAAGACGCACATTTCGGTGTCAGTGACAGGCTGACTCGCGGGACACAGACAATTACCCTCAAATAATTGAACAGAATAAACGACTTTTACGGCCTCGCACGTTTTTTACCTCAATTCGTAACGTCGGAATAGAAATTCTACAGACGAGATTACTTTAATTTTCTTGGATGCAACGGGGCTCGATGGGATTACATTGCATGAAGTGGTCTTAGTCCAAGTGGAAATGCCATTTCATGACTTATATCTGCATGATGGAAAACATATTCATGTTGACGCTCGTGATGTCTCAGCCATGAATTTGTGCTATTATGGAGGATTTTTGTGTTACTCCGTAGAGGACGAAACCATTTTTGAAATTATTACCATTTTAAAAGTTTTAAATTCGTATTCTTAAAATGATTTGATCGAGTTTAATTATTGTTTGTCCCTGTAGTCATATAATATATTATTGTGCGTAGTATAGATGAAGATGTAGAAAGCAAGTCTTTTTCGGGGGGGCATTCATATTGAAACTTTTTCCTCTTTTTTAATATCAAATTAAATGGCGTAACGTAACGAGTTTCTTATGGTTAACTTTTCTATTGTTTCTAATAATATAATTGGGTTTATTTGTTTTGCTTTAAAAAGTTTTTCGGGGCAATTCACGTAAATTCAATGCCTTAAAATTGCTCTAAAAACATCATTCAGTTCTCATAATGACTGTTCCATTTGGTTACTTCAAAATTTTCTTCTGTAAAATATTTCAAATGATCAATCAATTTAATCATTAATTAATATTTACTGCGTCTTTACGAAGTATTTGTTGTATCTTAAGATGTTGACGTCGCTACAAAGGCACCTGAGAGCGACGCCCGCCGAGAGCTTAACATCGCGCTACCATTAGCCTGCGCCGAAATATCGCTTGCGCCAGGCTTTCATTAGCAGTTTTTTCGCCAAAGTTGACAAGAAAAGCAGAGTTTTGAGGACATGCTGTTGTCAGCATCCGACGCAAGACCTTTAATTAGCTTCGCCGTAAGTGGGAGCAAAATTGTAGAGATTGGACATCTTTAGTACAGGAATTCTTATCAAATAGCCGGGTCTCAACTGGAGACTTGGCAAGCGATTACTTAAATGGTGACTTTCTAAAAGCTTCGGCAAACATTGAGTTTTCTAAAGGAAGAGCGCTTTTTTTGTTCATTTGGGATACGGTAAAATAGATATTCTATATCGGTTCATGATGGTTGAAACCAATTTCGATTATTCAGCCATATTATATGTTAATAGCTTTTGATAAGTCAAAACAAAACGCTAATAAAAGTAATTGGGTTCGAAAGTCGTGTTTCTGCTGCCCTAACGTAAAATTGCCTCGCTTAAGATATAATAATGCAACTCAAATGCGAAATAATCCCGCAGTTTATTATGTTGACGCTACAATGTAACCAAGAACCGGCCTAATAGCCTACGTACTGAGCTCATTAGAACACTTTAGTCAGAATAAAAATTTTCTCATCTCGAACCTAGATGGGACAATGTACGTAATAAATTTGCAGGGTATAAGTACTAAACAGAATGGTAAGCAGATAAGTATCATTGTATCACAAAGAAAGTTCATGGAATGTTATTTTCGGAGTGAAATTATTAACCAACTTCTTGCAAAAGTTGATATTAAATTAAGGTTTTTCTTTTTCTTCGATTTTACGACTTAGATTTCCCCAGTTGAATTAAAACAGTATCATCTCCTTTAATAATCTTAATCAGTCAAACTTTAATCAGAATGCAGATAATATGCAAATAAAATCCTTAAAATTACAATTTCATCATCGCTGATAACTTGACCTAATACAATTTCTTCGAAAATTTAGAAATATGGAATACAATTCTGCTCCTATATTATGGTAGTTTTCCAAATAGTATCAGAATTTTGTTCTCACTGAGACAGACCGTCGTTTTAGGATCAAGATGTAAAAAGCAATCAATATTCATACATTTACTTTTTATGGTTTGAGTTTAAGATCACTGTCATTAAACTTCGCTGTCGATTTAACAGATTTATCATTAAAAACATCATATTTAACTGATGTGAAGCTTACTTCCTATTGAACTCTTAAGCTCAGATTGATCTCTGTAGAAAATCCAGTTAGTTTTGCAAGTTTTTCAATGCATTTAGCGGAATTATCCTCGTAATTTATTGTTGTAGTTTGACCATAACTTTTTGAAAATGGCCGTTACGGAATCGCTCCTGTCGTAATGTATCAAGCTCATCACACAACATCATAAATTGAGTCCTTTATAAAAAATATAATTTTGATGGTTTTCAACAAGCGTTTGCATTTAACACGGCACATTCCTTGATATTAATATTAACACGGAAGACTTTACTTACTTGTGTATCTAAATTTCGTGCGACTAAATAGTGAATTTATTTCACTCATTTACTGTTTATCCTTCTCAAGTCACCTAAAGCTGCATTAAATGCTCTCAAGTATTTTAAAGATCGAAAATTGGAAAAACATCAGATGGTTCATTTTATCGTGAGGCGTAATTACCATTTTAATTTCAACCAAAACTTAAAAAAAGTGATTCAAAATAAATTACCCAAGACTTCTCAACTGAACTCTCCAGAAATTGCCGGTCGATTAAAAACCTCCGTAAGCAATTTTTTAGATGCCGGTAATAACGCTTCTATTTATTTTAATACACAGAAAAGACCCACCCCCTGCACTTCAAACTCTTGGGTTAACTGCGTCAGATGACGTCGCTAGCATTAAAGAATCCTGCCCTAGATTATAGCATCAAAGGATATCCTCTTTTTTCCCACAATATTTTGAGTCACCGAGAATAAAACTCAATGGCTTTGGTGAAACTATTTGAAAAATTTTCTCCCAAGCTATGGCTGGGGTTTGAATTTTTATTTCGATAGTCGCCATCCATTGATGGAGTTTCAAGGGAGTTAAAAGTTCACGTATCGAAGCTCTTCAGTGATGTTGAAATACACTTTAAAAGAACATTTTTTTGCTGTTGATAAGTAATAGTACGCAAATGTCGTAAAAAAACTATAGTGTGAAAAGTCTTTCTCAATACTGGTATTTGCAATTCACAAAAATTGTTTACCGATGCCCGATTAGAATTAATGTAATTAGATTGGCTTAATCAATAATATCAGCTTAAATTATAATTTGCTCTAGCCGGGATTAGAGCTATACACATTTCTGATACTATTTCCATTGATAGTATTGACTCAGAGATATACAGTATGGCCTGAGCTTGACAGAAAAATAAATGTAATATTTTAGCGCATTCTTCGCGTTGCCGACAGTATCCAGATTTCCATCCACTCTCGCCGAGTTTTCCTAGAGCTTTCCATGGCCTGAAAAAGCAGCGGTATCCTTAGAAAAAGTATTGTATTAAGGAAGAGGCAATAAATTAGCCACTAGTCCTTTATATTGCCGAGTGTCTGCTGAAGGATGGCCAGGAAGTGGAGCAAATCTTTCTTCGCCCAACATTTGTTGTTAAAAAAAATATTGCTTCACTTGGATTGACTAAGACACGCTAAGGATAGTGGGACTGCGGAGATAAAAGTCTTAGGCAATCATGCACGGCTAAAAATACACTTCTTAATATTTACTGAATGAATTTATATCCGTTACGCTGTTCAGAGTTAGAATTTAAAAATTTAACTAAGGAAAAAAATTTAACTTACGAAATAATAATTTCACACCCTTATATTACACAATTTTAAACAAGATATTCAATTTCAAATGAGAATTTTCAAAATAATGTTGACTAATATTCATGACTAAGGATTTCACATATGCTGACAATCATTCCAGTCTTATGGGGCATAGTAATATATTCACTGGCTTTACTTTATTACCAAGCAGTGCCCGTCTTTTATTAGGCTTTAACCCAAAAACACCTGATTAGCAGGGTGCTCCTTTGTAATAAATGATTGAAGGAAATGCAATTTTACGTAACGTAAAGACGACTGACTAATAATAATTTTAATAATAAATCATCAACTTGTGAGGTCAGGACTCTGACTCGTCTTTAGGAAATCGAGTTTATAGCTGCCAGAAATAGGATACTAGTTTTTGCTTTGTGGACGAAACGCGCTATTTTATTGCCCTTATTAGCGTCAATAGTTTTGGGACCGACCTTTCATCCCTCATTAGGTGGCAATTGGACAATTCCTCAGAGCAAATTGCCTAATAACGGTACTGGGAATTTGCCACTGAAAGGCAAAGGTCAGCTCACTCAGTTGCATTTTTCGTTACGTTTTCATCGAAAAATTTTCATAATATTTTAGCACTTACATGAAGATTTTTCGCATGTTTGAGTTACTCCTTATAATATTCTCGATCCCATGCGAACGCTCGTCAAAGCCATCTTTCGGAGGACAATTTTAGCAAGTGCGTAACAAACCCGACCTATGAATTTACTCAAATGAAAATTAACGATCATTTAACGGGCATGTTCTTCTTGATCCACGTACATTAATTTGTTTGAACGCTTGAAATTTAGGTAAACAAATATTTATGGTCTGACAGTTGTTTTGATTTATATGGCTTAATTATTTAGTCAAGATGAATTGCTCAGAGAAAACTATTTTGTCAATAAATATATTTCAGAAAACCTTTTTCCTAACAAACGTAAACAGGAAGGTAGGAGAACATTTGTTAAGATATCAATTTATATTCTAGACCCGTTTCATGCTCGATCATATCTCAGACCTTTTTAATTGGCGACTAAAAAAATGCTCGTTAGATCTTTTACAGTAATTATTCCAACTCAATAAATCAAGACTTTCCGAACCTCCTACTCTGCTGTACATTTTTGAGCTAAGTCGCGGATCACTGAATCGTTCAAATCATTCTCTTTTTAATGCGACCTTAATGGGAAAAGGCTCAGAGTTGGGCTTCTGAAGTCGCTTTTTAATGATGATATTAGCACTCATGCGATAATATGTTAAGCAAAGCGGGTTCTACTAAATGCCTCCTGAAATTTTCATTCAACTGAACTGCAGTAATATTTCCTTTCAAGAGAATTCCATTCAAAGTCTCTCGACAAGACTTAATTTACCAGGAAACTCAAGTTAAATTTCTGAATCAGTTAATTTCTCGCCGATGTTTCTGCGCAACTAGTGTAAAAAAAGCTAATCGTATCAGAAAAGTACATAGAATTACAAATTATGGTTTCAATTTAGTTTCTCGTTGTATACAATTTTTATAGTTTCCTTGCAATTTAAACAATATTTTAAATGTGAATAAATGAGACTCTATAGAGTTCCATAACTTTCAAAAAATTATCTTGATCAGACAAACATAAAACGAACGTTCATCTCGTATTTTAAAAAGCAACCGATTTGTACAGAAACTACATTGATGGCTTTTCAAATGTTTCAGCAAGTCATCTAAACAGTTATTTTGATTTAAAATATAAGATAAAGTCCTTATATAAGATTACGGACAACGCGGAAGATCTGCCAGGAAAACATTTCAGCGTATAATATTAATCGATAATTATAAATCTAAAAACAAAATGGAAGGTTGTAGGTCCGAGCATATATCATCAAAACTTCAATATATGTACTTAAACCTAATTAGCTCGAAACCGGACATTTCATTGAAAATTAATGTACTGTACACAAGGGTCTTTGCTTGCAATTGAACGTTACTTTTAATGGATCAGTACTTTTGTCTCTAATCCATTAAGTTCCATTAGATAACTCTTACACAGCGACGACGATTATTATTTATCACCGAAAAAAGCAAAGTATCCAACTACAAAATTTATTTCAGTATAACATCATTTAATTGACATTTTCAGAGCACTTAACAATACGAGATCTCGATCCAAAATTCATTTATTTAATAGCTTTCACTAACGACCTTTGATCCTGATACAGCAGTCTTCGAGGACCATGAACTACAGAATACCAACTCGATTTATGAGATGCACCGAGCTGCTGGTCTATTGCTGCGTCGCAACGTGTGTTGCTGCAAGTGCTGCTCCAATGAACGCGACTCATGGCATCGTAAAAGACATTAATGCAAACTTTACTGAAATTAAGACAACTCAATTCGTCGCATCTGATGATCTCGGGCTGCATCCAAGATCGACTGATAATTACCCAAGGAAGGACGTGCGAAGTGAGGAAGAAATAAAAATAAGTTTACATGAGGACGAAATTAACAATAAATTACAGACAAATTATATTCTCAAGCATAAGCATGCCTCAGAAAACTCTATTAACATTCTCTCGACACTTGGTCCACTAAATGAATTGTATTCAGTCAATGCCTTTCAAAAATCAGACATTCCGAATCACCTCAGTACGCTCTACCACAAAAATGAACTTCTACTCTCTACAAAATTTAGTAAGCATTGGAAAATAACCAGAAATAACTCCCTAAAGTACAATTTAGAGCAACGCCATCCAGTAAACGTTACTGTAAATGAGTCACTACGTCGTGATGTGACGAGACGTCGACGAGATGCCGAGACCAGCGTCACAAATGACGCTCACGAAGCAATACATGTCGCACGCGCTACGAAAGACGGCATTCAAGACACGAATAACATCAAGACCGCTGAAGACCTCCTGTCTCGCTACCCTGGACAAGACGACCTTATCAGTGAGTATCAATACATAGTCGTTCTGTAAATTTAGCCGCACTTTATCTGTTTTTAGAAGATTCCAATGTCTCAGATTTGTGTCTACTTATAAGTATCGGGTTCATATATCTTTTCTCAAAGTTCGTTATTTTCCCCTCAAAAGTCATTGCTTTTTTTCAACTAGCAATTTTAAAAATTTTATCCAACTTTGATTTTGTGTTTAAACTCGAAAAATCACATGATTTTCATTATAAGAACTTCCAGGTACATTTCTCAGTATTCATTATCAATCCTGCAGTTTACTGCTCACTGAAGCCGTTGATTCAGACACTCGACTAGCGGCATTCCAGGCTGTGACTTACTCAGACTCAGCGAAAATCGAACTGAAATCAAGGCGGCACCAGCAACACGTTCGTAACTTAGAGGCGCTAATCAGAGCGCAAGTTGAGGTCTAACGACAGAGTGCCGAAGAAATAACTTCTATAACGAGGAGTTACGAGCGCCACTCAAATTGCTCAGGACTGAATTTTAAAATAGGCTTTGAGACGTTGGTTCGTGAGGAAATTCATCGTGTGACTAGCGAGTGAAATGCACGTGGTATGGTGAATTTTTATGCAGATGAAGAACCAAACTACCCGAGTAAAAAACTTATTAACCGTGAGAATTATTCTATTATGGCGGGCTACGAAAACATTCGGATGCATTGCGATACCTCAATACCATTAGAATACGACGATTTAAGCAGGAAATAATCAAGATGAAAAAAAAAATAAAATAAAAAGCGATTTTTCATTTTTTGATGGTACTTATTACGCACACTCGTACATTATATAGCTCTCAGCTATTATTTTCAACGTCATTCGTAAAACTATAATTAAGGAATTGAATTTCTTAGCCACAGTCAGATTCAATTAGCAAAGTAATTCTGACGAAAGTGAAGTTGCATAAATTTTTCAACTCTCGTTGTGAATAGTGTTTTTTCCATTGAAATTTAAGTGCTGCAAATTTTCTTGATAATATGTGAATGAAAAATTAATCATTCTAAATTATAATATTTTCAACAAGGGAAATTAATCTACGTCTTTGTGAACTAGAAGGCATTTTAAATAAATTTCTAAACCATGTCATATCAGTCAGCACAAAATTTCGTGATATCACGGCCTGACTCTGGCGTGTTTACCGCTTCACCCACGGAGATACGACAACACAAGGGCTTAGCTCCGTCTTAGATTACGACGGATTTCAAAGGCCAAGATTAGCAGCTCCAGGAACATGCTTCACTTCGCCTGGAAAAATCTTGACAGGCTCTTAGTACGACTGTAATTGGCGGAGGCTCCAGGGCTAGACGAAGCCTGTCTCGTTGCAGAACTCGAATTTACGTGTCAGTGTTTCCCCTGGCCTGTGCGACGTTAAACTTTCCGACTGGTCGGCTGAACTGGACTTTGACGTTAATTTATAGCGAATGGCCTTAGCTTCACGCTAGACTGGGTTATGAACGAAAGAATATTCTCGCATTGCTTCTCATTTTTGTAACTACTATCGCCTGACCTTTCCTAATAGAATTTTGCAATATAATTATTTATCTGGTAAACACTTATGCTTTATTCAGGCAAGCTGATAAGAAACTATTCTGAATGAAATCAATTCAATAATAATAACCACTTTGCTAATAAATGTTTAAAACGAATGGCTCACTATCTAAAAATTTATTTAAGTACATGCTCACTGCCAGGAAAAAATGGACTTTTCCACTTTCTTATTTTCCTTTTAGGAAAATAAAAAAGTGGGGAAATTTATTCTAATTTCGGGTACTTTGTTCAAGCAATTGCAGTCGTCCCACCTCCGATACACTATGATGGGCACCAATATTTTTTAAAAAATCATGAATTACGTTCACAAAATCCTATCATCATGGCTATGTTTCAGCGTTCTATCATTCACTAACTTCAGCCTTCCACCCAGTGTAGCATGGGTGCTTTGTGATCTATTATGCACACCATGCGAGTCACTTAAGGCTATTGGCGCTCTTTCAGCTCTTAATCCCGATACTTTGTTACGGAGAATTTCAGTATAATGAATAGACGTTAAATTAGGAGGTACACTACAAGATTTAACACGCACTCCACGCGTCGCAATATGAGACATTGCTAAACTAAAATAGAAAATTACCAGGCTTGAATGTTCATTACGAAGTAACTAATTCGAATGAGTGCTGTTTTAGTTGAGATTTCGATCAATTTCAATACTTTTCTAATCTTTAACGTTGTAACAAATAACAGTTATAAATAACGCTCTTGAATAACAGTTATAAATAACGCTCTTGAATAACAGTTATAAATAACGCTCTTGAATAACAGTTATATTTTATTTTCTATGTAACGGGGTTACGTGTTCTGCAATATAGTTTCAGAAGCCCTTTAATTACGAGAGGCTATGGCTTCTCGATTCTCATTCAGAGACGTCGGTATAAAGAAGCAAGAACCTTTGTTTGATTGACTATAGATTAAATTAAATAGATCAAATAGAGCTTCGGCCTTAAATTAATTTACAAGTCGCATTCAGTCAGACTGTTCAAATACAAATCAATTAAATTCCTCATTCCCATTTCATGTAATTATATTCAAGGAATTATTTCAACCGAAGCATTTGTTTTCGATGAAATGAGTTACAACTCCTATATTTATTATTTATTATTCAAAAAGATTCTTGAGTGCAAAATTTTGCAACACAGGGATATTTGATTTTTGAATACCTAGGACCTAAAAATTGGAGTGCCTCTAGAATACTTCTTTCATGACATTCCGAAAAAGGTGCGCCTTGGTTTTTCAGACCAATCAGAAGGTTGGTATTCTTTGGGCGCTCTAAAGTGAAACTAAACACATTATAAACTTTCAACAAATCTCAAGAATTCCGGGGAGGGAACTCTGCCCAGAGTAAAAAATTTTGTATCCCAAAGATTCTGCGGTGATGTCGGTAAAAAATAAGATTGCTCAGCAGATGCTTAGGCAGCCGATTTCAGCAGCCCATACAGCAAAAATTTTTGAAGAACTTCCCCAGATAATGAGAGTTGGGTCCACACTTTCTTTATAGGGTCGGAGCTGTGGGCAGGAGCATAAATTTGTCTTTATATCAGTGACCGGGCCGTTACCTCGAGTTTCTTCGGCGCAGTTCTAGGGAAATAGTGGAAGTTGAAAGGAAAAGTTCTGATTTTTTCGTGGTGTTTTGCCGAACGTGGTTGGTATTTTCTAGGTGTCATGTGTCTGGTTTGTGGTGTCAGGCTTAATGCTTTTGTTTTGGAACCCTGAAAAAGCAATTGATGATACTTGTGAAGTTATTCCAAAATTTTGTGACTTCCAGTCAGTTTGAATTTATGATTAGATTTTTACCGATTTTACATAGAATTTCTTTGAGACGTTGGTTACTTGCTCTAACCTGCCGAATATATTCAATAACTCATTGGAAGGTTAACATTTTGTGAAGAATATTTTCTAAAAGTGTCTGTTTTGCTGAAGATGGTCGTTTCTGGAGAAATATAAAAAATTTCTAGGCTGTACGAGTTGCCCGTGAAAAATTTTTATTGGTTTCAAAGAGGAACATTAGTAAAGAATATATTTCATTAGATCATGCAAAATTTTTAGAGCATTATCTTACGCGAGAAGGCAATACTCCAATATTTTACTACTAATATCCATTTTTTATCCCAAATAATGAACTTTTTGTATTATTTTGCCTCAAGGCAACTAGGCTTAAATTAGCACACTACCTCTAAGCTGCTCTCCTGATAGCTTTTATGCTAACAAAAATACGTTAGATTAACCGGTAAGTAGAGCCTTTTTACCCATTGAATTAAAGCCTGAGTAAGAATGAATGGCTCAAGAGCTCAAGGCTATCCAGATAGCAGAATTAGGAAACCAATTAAATAAGGCTTTAAAATTTGGAAAATGGCTTACGCTAATTATCATCACAGGCTGGAATATTATTTAATCCTAAGCCTATACCAGGGAAGCATGATAATTGTCTGAGATGCGGCCAAGCGGAAACAAGAAGGCCTCATAACGAAATGAAATGGAAGATTAGATCTGAGTTATGACTGCCACCTGAGGATGCAGAGGATGCTTCGTTGAGTTTTGGTCTGGAGATGTTAAGCTTTGCTGTGTGGTTTTCATAAAGTACTAATGCATTAGAATGAAATATATCATTTATTAATAACTACATATTACATTAAATTTATATTGAAATATTATTTATACATTTATTGTAGGGCCCTTCATTAAGACAAGCTTGATTCAAAAATAATATGCGTTTAAAAATTACTTTTTGAAGACAACACTTCTGAACAATCCAGTGTCTTGGATGTTACACATGTACAATGAATTTCTAACTTTATTTTTAACTATTGAAGAAAAAATTATTTTTCCAACTTTTTTTGATATCAAATTTTTTTTAATTTTCAAAATTATTTATTCTGTCAATTGATTCATGCATTGTCCCTGAATTTATGCAATTGTGCAAAATTTCAGATCAATTGGACAGGTCAAATTGTGTCATATATGGATTATAAGATTTGTAGCAGACAAAATTTTATTTTTTAATTTTTTTTAATAATGAAAAAAAATTTTAGTTTATAAAATTATTTATTCTGTCACTTGATGATTCATGCATTGTCTCCAACTTTACGCAAGTGTGCCAAATTTCAGATCGATTGGGCAGGTAGAAGTGTGTTAAATATCGATTATAAGATTTGTAGCAGACAGACAGACAAACAAACAAGAAGTGAAGTTAAAGAGAAGTGTTGTAAGAATGACATTTCAATCAAAACTTCATTAGAGTTTAGTTTCTCTAGCTTTCTAATAAAAGGTACAATAGTAAGGTCAACGAGTCTTAAAATTTCTCCAAAAGAAAGGATTGTAAAACCAGCCGACGCGTTTCGCTCGTCGCTGAGCATCTTTAGGTATAAAAGTCAAGCTGAATATTTATTTCATATATTATTTATTTATAAGTATTTTTTTCGAAAATATTCCAGCGTATGATTAGGCATTGAATGAATACGTACCAAAACCGAAAGCGCCGATGAACTTACATAAATATGTCATAAAAACATGTAATAGATATTTAGTAGAAGTAAAAAGGAGTGTGTTAAGGATATTTTGTTGAATCATTAAATACTTTATCATTGAAGCTGTATCACACTGTGAAATTACTGTTTTCAAATTGAGTTAATGTTACTATATTATTCTAAATAAATAAAACTTTGTAAATTAAACATGTACTAAAAATCCGTAGAGTTTTTCCCTCTTCTCGTCGATGTTGAAGACTTGTTGGTAAACGCACAGAGTTTTAGCAAGCTTTGAGTTAGTTTAAGTGTAAGCATTTACTTACACTTGATCGATATCTTTTCAACCATGTGGTATAAATTAAGAAAAATTTTACATTTTAGGAATTAAAAGGCAGGTAAATACGAAGATATAGATATTAAATTAATTTTGTTAGAAATAATACATTCTCATGGCATTTCTTTTCCAACCATTGCTTGCACATGCAATATCTCACGATGACGATGCAGGAATGCATGTATCTATTCCTGCGTTCCATATAAACTTTATTCGACGCTCAGAGTTACGCTAGAACTTTGCCCCTGAAAGTTTATCATGCCGCTGGTCACTCGAGCTCCAGTGAATCCTTGCATTTCTATGACCTAACTGTTATGAATAACTTTTACTTCGGACTGCTTAATGGATGGAAAAATAATTCTGAAATTACATTTTCTATGACATTGTCAACTTAGAAAAATAAATTGCCTGAAATATCTAGCATTAATGAAGTTTCAGCAGGAGAGACGTCTCGGCAACTTAGATATTCTTCTGTAGCTTCCATTTTATTAGCGTTGAAAGATGATGCACCTTGAGCATTAATTTCGGGTCTTGAATTCATTGCCAAATATATTCCATTTGAGAAAAGAATACATGAAAAATAACTGAACCCATTTAACATTTACTTGATAAAAATTTTTAAATATGGAAAAATACGCAAATAAACAATAATTGTTAATACATAAATGCAAACCGAATTTGAATTTTGCAATCCAAATTACTCTCATAAATTTCGATCATGAAAGACTTTTATAAAAAAATTCATATGACCTGAAATTTTCTATCCACTGGAAAAACATTTCTCCGTTCTCTTGCATTAACTCTCCCAAGCCTCTCTGTCTTATTATGACGGCAATGTTTTTACTGCTGTAGTCACAGCTCTTCGGTTTTCATCATTGTTGTAAAGTCCGCTCTGTTTTTATGCTCTATACAATTATTGTCTGATAGAACAACAGTTATTTATGATGAATACGCTGTGAAAGCTGACAGCTCTCCCGATAATTGCGTTACGGCGTTTGTTTTTTCGTCCGCTGTTGCTCGTGACGAATGACGGACCTGCCGATCTTGTGGGATTGGCCGTAGCTCTCCGCATGTTGCAGCAGTTTTGCGGCCCGCTCCGCAGTTCTCGGTTGTGCAAGCAGCCAGTTTTGCGGCCCGCGCCGCAGTTTCCGGTTGTGCAAGCAGCCAGTTTTGCGGCCCGCGCCGCAGTTTCCGGTTGTGCAAGCAGCCAGTTTTGCGGCCCGCTCCGCAGTTCTCGGTTGTGCAAGCATCCAGTTATCAACCGTGCTGGCAGTGACTGGAGCTGTCCCATGTTTTACCAGCTCGTTTTTAGGCAGCATTACGTGCAATCAGCAGCTTCGCATGCTACAATCAGCATACAGCTAAGTTAAGATGAGTTAATTCAAGTTAAGCATACAATTAAGAAACTCCAACAATAGTTTGAAACGTCATCTACCAATAACTTTGCAAAACGTGCAGTTATTTAATGCATAGCGAGCAGCCCTGTTGTATAAATAAATCACTTCATTCACTGCCAACTACTCACTGTATATCACTGCCTATTAAGAGAAGCTTGTTTTGTGCTTCGCAAAGTCGTTCGTAGACAGATTTTCTACCAGCCCTGTTTGAATCCTTGCAGACGCTGTGAGTTCCCAATTATAGTGAAACAGTTCATCACAGGCGAAGGTAAATGATACAGCATTCTTAAAACTCAGCGATTAATGTCATGCTTGAAATCAGCAAATTACATCTAGAGATTTGATAGCAGTGGCAGCATTTTCCTCCAATATCAGGGAGCAAACACTGCAAGTAAGTCGCCTTGCGCTTGGACCCCAGAGAAAACTCTCTTATTCTCATATAACTTTCACCTAATGACTGCCGAAGAAAAATTCCGATTAATTCTCACCTAGCGAAACTTTCTTTGAATTTCTAACAAGGCAAATTTTCCAGGCTGCGTGAGTTTGGTCGGAGTCATCGGCTGGGATAATGCCTGCATAAAAGACGGCAGCTTTCCTTGATGACTTTCTTCGTTAATGATATCAGCGTTAAATCGGTTTCCTTGTGCGATTATATATCAGGGATAATGCAAATTATAGTGCTTAAATATAGTTATGTTAATTGTAAATTGTATGTTAGTGAACGACAAAAAAAACGAACACTATCACAGCTTCTCCAATTCTATCGCAATCTTTTAAATTTTTAAAAAGATAAATTAGTTGATAAATACTCAACACGATTCAACAATCATCACAAAGCTCGATTGGAATTTCCCTAATGAGACTGTTTTTGGGCGACAAATTCCGCCATAGACGGCCTTGTCTTCACTAAAAATGCAATGCAGTAAAATTGCCTTTTTGCCAAGCCAAAACAGCAATTTTAGTGCAGTTTTTTCTAACCAAGTTCAGTCGTAATTTTCTGGCTTTAATTTCGTTACTGAGGCAAACAATTTCCACGCAATACAAAAAATAGAAGGAAAAATTGCTGTGCTCGTTAGCATGTTTCCAAGATTTAATTCCGGTCTCATTAACACTTGTGCAGCTTGATGAGACTAAACGCTCACTTCGCTAACACAAGACTTAACGAATATAAAGCATTACGAATGGAAGACTTTACGAATATATGACTAAACGAATTTAAGAATTTAAGAATACTAGACTATAAGAATAATAAAGAATACGAATATAAGACTATATGAATATATGACTTTAAGATTATAAGACTTTACGAATATAAGACTTCCGAAATATAAGGCTTTACGGGTATGACTCTCCGAATTTAAGACTTTACGAATGCAGCCAATCTGACTCAAATTCCACACGCCCAATACTTTTGTGAGCTTTTGGACGGCCCACCAACCGATCTACGAATGTTATGATCAAGATAATCTATTTTATTATACAGACATATTTGATCAAACATGTGTCATGAAAAATTTTTTGGCGTACTCAGATCAAAATCCGTAGCTAGGCCAATCTATATTTGAACGTGAATAATAATTATCCATCAAAATCAAATCCTATTTGCCAACACAAAAAATAACAAAGAAAATGCAGCCAGCGATGATTGATAAAAATAAAAAATAAAATTGCAGAATTCAGTCCTTACTGGAGAATTTCTCTGTAATTCTTTATAGTTTGTGATGCGGGAATTGTATGCATTTCAATTTCGATTAGACTAATCTAATAAAGTTCTCATTGCACCGAATAAAATAAATCATCTGAAAGTTTCAAGTCGAAATCAATCCCGTACTAAATTAGTTATTTATTCAAATGCGCTTAGAAGCTTAGCAGGTTTAAAATGAGCCCTAAAATTGCTTCTCAAAGGCCTGCAGTTTCAATATCCAAAAATTATTCTTTAGAGTTAAATATGTGGGGGAATAAAGTGCGGAGCAAATTGAAAAATTACAATTAATAATATTGAATTATAAGGCAAAGCTTTCAAGTGTTAAAAGTTAAAAAAACATATAGTATACCCACGAAAATTTGAACTTTGCTCATAGTTTGAACTCTACTGCAAAAAAATAATCATTTCCTAATATTTTAGAATCAATCTCGGTCAAGCAAACCTGTGTTATAATTAACATTTAAAATTATTGATCACAAATAAACCCAGTTCCTTAGTCCAAAGATTCTTTAAAATTATTCATCTTCTATCGTTTCCATTGAATACTATTTATAAAAAATTGTTTAGTGTCTTTTGATGGCGATAATGATTGTCTTAAATACCGACCGGAAATTATTTAATGCGTTTTCTTATTTTTTGCAGCTAAAAATCATTCATCACTGTGAAACCATCCTAATTTGAATTGAAGAATTGAACGATCTCGGCTTATACATTTTTCATTGAGGTAAATGTTTATTTCCTGACATTTCACAGAATAATACCTGTACTTGCAAAATAAGGATGGACGACTGATTAAAAAAAGATTACTATGAACCATCATAAATTCAGGTCAGAACATATTGTCTTAGCATTTCTCTGGGGGAAAAATTATGGTGAGTAGCTCGTTCAAAAATTAAAGCGAGAGCTACTAAATTAAAAAGCTCTTTCTAGCGCATTTTCTCATTAATGAAAAAGGCGCTATTGTGCTCGTCATGTCCACCTGTCCGTCCGTCTGTCTGTCTGTCTGTCTGTCCGTCTGTCTGTCCGTCTGTCTGTCCGTCTGTCCGTCTGTCTGTCCGTCTGTCTGTCCGTCTGTCTGTCCGTCTGTCTGAACAAGCCCGTCTACAGGTCAGTGACGTCCACAAGCCCGTCTACAGGTCAGTGACGTCCACAAGCCCGTCTACAGGTCAGTGACGGGCACAAGCCCGTCTACAGGTCAGTGACGTGCACAGGTCCGTTGGCTGGAACGAAATGAAAACACATTTCTTTAGAAATTCGCTATCCAACTGTGATTTTTTTGTGGACACTTGCCTAATTAATCCACTTCGAGCATTTTTCTACCAAACAATTTCTAGAGTTACCCTAAAACTAATTTCATCTCCAATTTTAGAAACTTAGCCTGATTAGGTGATATTAATTAATAAACATTTAATAGTCAATAACAAATCAGTATAAAAAATAGAGCACATTTGGTTTGATGATAATTAGCTCTTCGAACTTCATTCGCATTATATAGCGAAGCATGGCCACATCCTTACCCCTCCCCTTAGACCTAGGTTAGCTGGAGGATGTTGTGGATGCGTGTGCCTGTCTTTTTGTGGCGGTTGGTCATTTATATTTTGCACACCATTATCATCTTGAGATATTATTTCATACATTTAATTCATCCAATTTCGTTCAACGCTTATAAAAAATATATATTGTATCAGAAAGTGGTGGTATTCATAGTATTCATTGTTAACCGAACCGCTAACCCAGAATGTTCAAAACAAAAACCATGCCAAACGAAAAAATCCACGGAGGTTGTTTTTCACGTTTCAGTTACTGAGAAATGAAAAGCTCACGACAGGAGGTCACAGCTTCACTGGAAATAGTATAATAGTTATTATTATTATATATTATTAAAAAAATATTATATTATGCCGCTCGAACCTAAACGGCTTGTTGAAAACACCTCTACGATAGGAATAAGTCATGATATTGAGAGTTTGTTGAACCATGCAGCATTAGTGAGAGAATGCAATAAACATGTTAAAAGGGTTTTAAAATATGAAATTTTTGAGCGAGAACAAGGAAAAGTAGTTCAGGACAATATTCGTCAATTAGTAACAATTATATAAATCCTGACATTAGTCGCTAGGGATGTTCAACTTTATTACGAAAACTGCATCATTCTCCTGTGAGAAACTATGTCCAGAAAATGAAACAAGTGCAAATTATTAACTAGTATAACGAGAATGGATAGAAAAATTGAAGTTCATGAACGAGGTGATCTTAAAAGAACAATGCGATGATTGTATATATTGTTCTAAGTGAACCTTGTATGATTGGCGCTGCAATTGCAACAAGTTCAACAGCGTTACCGGATTAGAGACAAAAAAGTGTGTCCATGTTGGAACAAGCCTTTCTTGAGAGCCCACAATCAACCTCGCTAATTAATCTTACGCAAGACAAATTTGAGTTGAAGAAGAATTGTCAATAGGCAGTATGGTAACATCATGAACGAGACTAGATGTTTCTCATAGCAGCCTTCCACTTATAGAGAAATATCAAAAAGGTTGCTATACTTCTTCTTCTTTTAAATCTATAACCGAATTAATTTATACTGTAAAATTAGCTAGAATTTAACTTGATAATGGAATTATAATCGAATTTATTTATACTGTCGAATTAGCTAGAATTTAGCTAGATAATGGAACTAAGTGTATCAGAAGAGTTGCATGCTGCAACGCACAACTGAAATATCCGACTAGCCAGTGGAGGCCATCGAGAAAGAAATCATTTTCAAGGGCTTCTTTATTAATCAAAGCAGAGCATCTTCCTTTCAATTTGAAAAAGACGAAGAATAAATCATCATGTTGATATTTTCTGTGATGGTAGAAGGTTGATGAAGGTTGATTTGCTCGACACTAATATCTTACTAATATCTTACTAATACTAATATTCTTATTAGTGTATATATATAATATTAGCTCGACACTAATATACAATACACTAATATCTTGTAGTTAGACATGATAATTCCAGAAAGCTCATTGGTTGCTCATCCTTTTCCAATAATGTCCTGTATATAAAATTTTCGTAATTGACCATTGTGGCTTTTCCGGTAGTTGTACCATGTAATTTTTACCCCCAGTAAGTTCTTGAACCAGTCGCAATTTCAGCTCCGAATACCAAAGTATAACTTAGATTTTTAAATAAATTCATCGCATTGTAGTTTGGAGACACTCATTACATTTTTTGCTTTTTGTTTCTCATCAAGGCCTGATATTTTAAGCAATATGATATATTATTTTATTTCTTCATCCAGTTTCACTGAAGGGGTTGGTTGATACAATTTTTAAAATTGATGAATATTGTCTGACTAATATTGTCGTTTTTGTATTTAGCTAATAATGTATTTAACTGCCTTTCCATGTTCTCGCTGTGGAATATTTATGGAATATTATTCTCGCCCCAGTGGAATATTTGTAATATTCTCTCACAAATGTTGCAAGGTTCACCAAACACCTAACTCTAAACATCATTACCTGTTATCCTCTAAGATGTGCTAAAAAGCAGCTGTATAAGGTTTAGGTGGCATTATTTAACAAGAGCATCATCTCTACCTAACAACACATTTATCAATAAGCGTTGAATTAAATAAAGATGTTATACATGCACTAAATAATATATAAATTTTGTAATAGAGTGCAACATATAACATACAGCCACCTACAGACACACAAGCACCCGTAACATGCTCAGGTCCAGGAGGGATCAAAGTCCAGGTGGGAGAAGGGGAGTGCGACCATGCCACACAATAGTATGCGTATAGTATGCGTATTTTTTAAATGATTCATTTATATTCATTTAGCAATAAGACCTCAATCTCTAAAATTGAACGCTAAAGACAATATCCGCTTAATATCCCTTATGTGCAGAATTTATTTAAAGGCTTTACGATAACTCCAGAAATTGTCTGTTTAAAAAATCCTTTGAAGGAGATTAATTTGCTGGTGTCATGACGTACACAATCCTATATGCAGCGATGTCAAAATCCACCAGCAGATATAAAAACATATAGTAATTATAACTTTATAAATTTCATTCAATTTTTCAAATATACGCTACAGAAAACTAGAAAGCACAAAGTCAATTAAAGCCACAATCAATACATTGTTAGATGTATTAAAGCTTATCATGGATTCCTAATTTTATTCAAGATTTTACTCAGCAATATTTAAGCCATTAAAGTATTCATCGATAGCCATTATAGAGCCCTTATGATAATTGGATTGAAGAAACTCTTTTTACTGAAATTAATTCTCGAGAGATCTTCTTGATAGATTACTGCGAATACCGCGTCAGGAAATTATTTATTGCCGGGAAACTGCATAAGAAATATTTTAAATATCTATTGACTCTAAATATATAGGAAGCATACTCCAGTGGCAATTAGTAATAGAAACTCGCAATTGAAATTAAATGCACAATTGTGGAAGAAGGTCTTTGTTGAAAACTAAATATAGCTTACAAGCTTGAATAAGGCATGTTAATGTTATTTGATGTTCTATGATTCGTTATAATTCAGAAAATGGCTTGAAATTTTTATTTTTACAAAAACATTTGATAAAATACAGACAAATCTGTTGTAAGGTAAGTCACAAATATTTCGCCACATGTTAAAGTTTTTATGTAAATTTTGAATTTAAGGCAAGGAATCGCATATTTCGTTTTATGGAATCACATAGTTTCTAAAATGGAATATTTTAGAAACTTTCAAGGAACACAGATGAATTTCGATTGCGCTAAAATTCATTTGCCTTTCATTTTGCTTATTTTGGAAAAATATTTAGAGAAATATTTTCTGTCTAGCTTCTGACACAACTAAAATTTTACAAGCAAACTTTGAAACCGGAAACAGTCTTTGTAACTTTGAAACTCGCCAAAAGCAACTAAAGTTTTCGTATGCGATTCGATGAAATTGGAAATACATAAACGACGATATCTTTCCGAGGGCAGCAGAAGCAGGAGCAACCATCAGAATTGGTTTCAATTCAAAGCTCGGACACAAAAAGGAATGAGAGTTCACGAAAGGAGCTTTCTGAGGGCAAAACTCTTTATCAGACTGGCGTGGTAAACACGCCATGACAATGGGAGCCATTGAGCATTGCGGACCATGCGGACGGTTCCATTGAAGACCTTTACGGTGCGGTAAGGAGTGTCGAGCATCTAAGTTATTGTTAGGGGTCCCCCAGTGCAGAAATAACATCGGCGATATACGGGCAACGAGCCTATAGTCGGAATAACATCAGGGATATGGGAAGGGGACCGTACCGTGCAAATGGAAGCGCTATGAAATTGCCGGGACCGGAATGCGCTACCTAAACACGTGCTTTATTGTAGTGAGGAAGGCCGCAATATGTGTCACGAGGACCTTTTTAGATACGTGAGAAGAGGTCACATGCTTTTATAATACACAATAAAATGATTCATTTGAATCAAAGCCCGTAAATTCTCTAGAAGTATATAAACTACCAATATTAATATAATGAAGTATGTGTTCGAGCTCAAATTCGACAGTCTTGTCCTTATTTCTTTTAAATGAGCCTGGAATGCGACTTAATGCTGACATTTCCATGATATAATAGATATTCATTCAATTTCTTATTCACCTTCAAGTTATAAAAAAATTTATCAAGGAGATTTTTAGGTTTCCCTAGTCTTATCATAATAATAATTACATGAAACCAGAAGAAATAATATGCGTTTAAAAATTACTTTTTAAAGACAACACTTCTAAAGAATGCAGTGTCTCCGATGTTACACATCTACAATGAATTTCTAATTTTATTTCCATATATTAAAAAAATATTAACATTTTTTCAATATATGAAAAAATTTAAATTTTCAAAATTATTTATTGTGGCAATTAATACATGCAATGTCTCAGACTTTACGCAAGTGTGCAAAATTTCAGATCGATTGGACATGTATAAGTGTGTTAAATATCGATGATAAGATTTGTGTTAGACAAAATTATTTTTTCAAATTTTTTAATATTAAGAAAATGTATTTTTTTATTTTTTTATTCTTTTTTTTTTTTTTGTCAATTGATTCATTCATTGTCTACAACTTTATGTAAGTGTGCACAATTTCAGATCAATATGAAAGGTAAAAGTATTTTAATTTTGATTATAAGATTTGTAGCAGACAGACAAACAAACAGACAAGAAGTAAAGTTAAAGAGAAGTGTTGTAAAAATAAAATGGTTACACTTATTTATACACTTCAAAAATTTTATGCCTAGTTTTATTTAGTTGACAAGATCAACAGTATCGTACAGCAAAAAGTGATCGCCCAAGTCTGCCGTATTCGCTACGTAAACTAATAAGATTTCCACCTTTTTTCAAGTTGCGTTAGACCTTTGCCAAAATTTCCGTGTTTTTTTTACCAATTTTTAACTTCAAACTCTCATGCATGTGGGTCAATCGATTTTAACCAATTTCATGAGACTCGAATATGATAATTTTCCGGCTGATTCACTTGACAAAATTGAACCTGCAAAACCTACGCATTTCCCATATTGTAGGGACCGTTGCGTTCGTCAAAGCTAACTGGTCAAACCCTAAATGGTCCTTGATAACCTTATAAGCCGGGACACACGTCATACTAAGGCCCGGCTCTATCAGTCGATCGAAGCTTAACATGGTTACGCTACCTCGAGACGATGACAAGGACCGATTGTTCTCTATTATCTTGCGATAACCGCAGCTGGAAACTGTTTTAGTCTTCAGACACTTTGATGCCTAAAATATGCTATGCAAATTATGAATATTCCTCGTGTTGTAAACTCGAATAAACATATTTGGTACACATGAGTTTTATTTAAATATGGTAACTTGTAAGCGCTAAACCAGCCTGAAGGGGTAACGTGTTCCGACGCATGATCCACTATTCCGACAAAAATCATGTATCGTTTTCCCGTAGTTTGTTTGCGAAGGTAAAATAAGCTCTTTTCACTATCTTGTCTCAGTTTCTCTATCATTTCATCATGAAATGGTCTCATGTCAGAGTTTTAATTGTTGCAGAACCAAAATTTTACAACAACTCCTGTAAATGTTTTGCAGCTACGATGCACGCAGTGGAGCAGCAGTGCACTGGAAAAATGCAAGTCTGTACGACAACCGAGTGGTGTTTTTACCTGCGCGTTCCGTGCTTGTGCTCTCCAAGATTAAAGCGTCGGATGAAGTTACCTACACGTGTCGACTGGACTTTAAAATCAGCCCAACACTCACCTATAAAGTCAACCTCACCGTCATTGGTGAGTATTGTGATTTGTTAAATCAAAATTTTAGAACTTCGTCAGATTCGTTACAGGGTAAACTGAAATTTTGTAAAGTAGTTTGTAGGAATTTATAAAGTTTATGGAACATATTTGCTTGCTAGGCAAAGCTTTTGCTATTATGTAATCAATAGTAGGCTAATATAGAGATCTTCTAACGCTATATTTCGAATACGATTAAAGATTCTTTCAATTCAAGTAAAAAAATACAGAGTAGTAATCAAGTATCAATACAGAGTAAAAAAATTTATTGAGGTTCTGTTTCTATTTCCACATATTTTAAAATATAAAAAGCTTAAATTCTCTTGATAAATTAATATGCTTGGAAAAATTAACTAAACTAAATCTTATAATCATTTTCTAACTAAATCTTATAATCATTGTCAATAAAAATCTTCACAATAAATACTTCTTATTTCATAAGTTTTCTAGATTCTTGCATCGACCAGTTTTAATTTTTGTAAGTTGTCGAATGTCAAAATTTCGCATTAATGATTTTTCAAACCCATTATTCCATCTTTTCAAACTTGGAAGATATTTAAGGAGCTGAAAAAAATATTTAGGACAGAATGTGACAAAATTTTAAATTTAATAATTAATTTACTACTGTCTCTATCCAGTCTTACTCTATAAACCGGGCAAATTTCTAGTTTATTTTACAATGTTTCTTTTCGTTTATATAATGCCATTCACTAAAAGTTTATTGGTCGTTTACCAAATTATATATTTGTTAGAGTTTTTTATTTTTAAACAACATATCTCCCATTTCTTTAGTTTAGAACTCTTCACTTCTTTGAAAATGCAATGTAATTTGCTTTAGGTTATGTTCAAATGACACGAAACTTCCCGAAAACACTGATTGCTACGAATTTGCAATATGAACGAGACTGAATATCACGTCAAGAAAAAGACAATCACGAGATTCTTTGCAACATTTCCTGCACGAAATTGTAAGGAATTGGGATCCAATTAGCGCGAGTTTCCCAACGACGAAAACATAAGCAGATTACATTTCCAAAATTGCGCAATACAAAAATATTGTTAAAAAATTCTCGGAAATTTTGAAGTCTAAATATGAAGCGTGAGTTTCAAAATATTGAAGAGCAAGATTGAGCGAGATTCCTACTCAAATATGTAGGCGCAATCAGGCTTGATGGATGAGCAGCGTATCATGTCAATTGTAACTACCTAACGGCCTCCATTCTTTGTGCTGGTGACAGCAACACGAACCATCAAGTTCATCACTGCAATCATGCTGATTGAGGATCAATCTATACTTCGTTTCATCATAGTTTGTTTTATTCTCGTCTTTTGAAGCCTTCCTGTTTAACCTCTTTTCTTGGTTATTTTGTTCTATTTCGCCTACCGCTGTCCGCTCATTGTCTTAATCTTCCTGTGTTCTAAGAGTATCAATAAATTTATATAATATCTTTAGAAAAACTGAGAAAATAATTATTACATCTATATTGAATCATATTTTCGTATCAAACATATTTCCTAATGAATTGAATATTTTCTTAACGCACGATTCACAAATCATATAGTTAAAAAGAAGTTAAAGGTAAAGTCATGTAAGTTAAAAAGAAGTAAAAAACCTATGAAAATTATTCAGTCGCGTGAAAAGCACACCAATTAAGACGATAAATGAAGAATGGCAAATTACTGCGCAGAGGGAGGAAAAAATAATGGCATCTGCTTAGAAATTCATAACTCAGTCGCCAGTACTGCAAGCATGACTGGACTGACGCAATGTAGTAACAGAATCATCAATATTCTAATGCAGTTAAAATGGTAATATCAGTTATAGAAAATACTTCAAGAGGAAATTAATTAATTAAAGAGGAACGTTATTCTGGGCAGGAAAATGAATTATTCTTCATGAACCCAGTTATTGAACTTCACAACGGGAAAAAATAATGCGCGTGGAACCTTAAACAACACGCATGCATCAGTGAAATAATTGGTTTTCTTCTCAGTACCGCATACAAAATTTTTTGATGGATAATGAAGTCGAGAATGAAAATTATAATTCATGCCTTTTAATTCTTTAAATGATTTAATACAAACTCAATCGAACATTAGAGCTTAAATTTTAAAATTAAAAAAAAATTCAAAGACAAACTTATATAATTTAAACCAGAACTGCAATTAATGAGAACTGTACATATTGTATATAAATATTTTTAATCTGCATTAATCCATTTTACGGAAAGCGTGAGCTGTGCTTGTACGAGCAATTGAATTAGAAATCCTAATTTATCAAAATTTAAAATCATTTAAGTCGGAAATTTAAAATTTTTATTAAATTTAGAGAAGAGGTAGAATTGAGGTTCGTTAAAAGGCGGAGAAGGAGGTTGATCGAGAGCGGAAAACGTTGTTCTTCGCCCGGTGGAG
The DNA here is from genome assembly GCF_000764305.2 of Hyalella azteca. Taxonomy (NCBI): domain Eukaryota; kingdom Metazoa; phylum Arthropoda; class Malacostraca; order Amphipoda; family Hyalellidae; genus Hyalella; species Hyalella azteca. The sequence continues at coordinate 302,143 of NW_025941012.1, forward strand.
TACATCGAGCGATAGAATCTCTCAAGAAAATTCTCGTCTGATTACAATTGCGTAATATATGGCAGAAATGCCATGTCTGCGTGTATCCACAACACTCCCTTGCAAAAAAAGTTGTAACAAAGATAATCCGGCTTATTTCAATTTCAGAAAATGTTTATTTAAATGGACCTACATCAACAAACAAAAAATACTGAATGAATATGGACAATTTTAATTACATTATTAAAAATAGCAAATTAAGTACGTAAATCATTTGTGAAAAGAATGTAGCGAATGAATTGAACACAATGGCAGTACCTCCGTAACCAATGTCTCGCTATCCACGATAGCAATACTTCAGTACCGTACTAAATGCCACCTCAACACCTCAGCATCTTGTTGACTATAAGCAGGCAAGTCCTGGAAAAAATATAACTCAGTACTCACTGCAGTGAGTGACAGAGAGCGCATTTTCTCGTCGACAAAAACGTGAAGTCACGGACGGACAGACAGGCAGACAGACGGACGGACATGACGAGCACAATAGGGCATTTTTAGCTCATTTTCTCATTTATGAAAAAAATGCACTATCGCATTTTTTCCGTCTGGCCGTCCGTCTGTCCGTCCGTCTGTCCGTCTGTCTGTTCGTCTGTCTGTCCGTCCGTGACTTCACGTTTTCGTCGACGAGAAAATGCGCTCTCTGTCACTCACTGCAGTGAGTACTGGGTTATTTTTTTTCCATAGAGGAGAAAATGCTCTAAAAATTATCCACAAAAGGTGTAATCTAAGAATATTAATGTTTCCAGTGCCACCGCGTGAGCTCGTCATCCTGTCGACAGCGAGCACGACAATCACAAATAACAGCGTGGGACCGCTCGTAGAAGGCTCGTCTTTGACTCTAATTTGCCAGAGCAAAGGCGGGACGCCCGACCCCAGAGTGCTGTGGTTTGACCAAAACGACCAGCTTGCTGAGGGCGTCTCACGCAACCTCAGGCGACAAACTGTTTCTACGCAGATGATCGCTTACAACGTCTCTCAAGCCCTTAGTTTGTCACCTAGAGGATCTTATGAGGCGATTAGCAGTAAGTTTTTGGTTGTCTGTTCAAAAAAATGTTTGATGGTAGGTTGAAAAGACGTTCTCCTTATTCTGTCATGAAGAAAAAAATTAATTCATCCTATGCATGCAGCTAGAGCTTGCTCGACGGTAGTAATTTATAGATTGATGGTTTTTAGTGGAACGAAATTGGTACTTAAAATATTTCGCTGGTACTCCTCTGCTCAAGCAGTAAACTATCTCTAAAAACTCATTTTCATATGAACTATAAGAGAAAATTGTAATAGTAGACAAAATTTTCCCAACATTTTTATGAGGAACTGCGATCCGTGACTGAAATACCAATTTTCTTGCTTTTACCTTTGCAAGAGGACTCTGTTGTACGCAACACGTTGGTACTCGAGCCCTTACAACGTTCAGATCACAACCGTACCTTGACGTGCGTGTCAACCAACACAAACCTCACCAACCCTATGGAGACGTCGGTTGTCGTCCATCTAAACGGTTAGAATAAAGTGTTGTTTTTGTCCATTTTAGAATGACAATTTTTCGTTTGAAGCGAGGTCTTGCATTTTTTATTTTTCATGTGAATAATAAAATAACATTTGCTCAGTGTGTTATTACCTCGCAAATTTTTGAGAAAGTGTCATACATATTTTGTGCTAGACGATACATGAAGCCGTCTTCAATTTATAAATGATACTGTATGAAAAATAATTCAACTAACTACATTTCCGCCATGAAAACTCTACTGTGCTTATAAAAAAAGTAAATAATGTATTTCACCTATAAACCTAATCAGTAAACTTGTATTCTATTATCGTGACTAAAAATTGTGCCCCCAGTTCCTCCGACCAGCGTAGAGATCGAGGGCCCGAAGGAGCCGCTAGTAGCCGGTCGGGTTTTCCTCTTCAGATGTCAGGCGCGCGACGCTCGGCCGCCGGCGACGCTCGACTGGTACCTCCGGGACCAAAAATTATCAAACTACAGCAAGAATTTGGTGAGTTAGACTTTCCAAATACCGGCAGCTGTCAATTTAAATATTTTGAAAATGTGATAAAAAAATTCCATCAATAATTTTATTTTGCACTATTTTCAAGATAAACGTAAACTTCAATTAATGCCAGCTTGACAGTGAGCAATTCACTCTACTCTAGAGGATGGAGTGAATCACATTGGATGTTTGCATTATATTAAGAAAACAACTCCATCATAAACGTGTAAGTAAATTTTTAAAGAATGTTTGAGTAAAGGTTCGGAGGCTTGAGATAATCATCAATCTTACTCTACATATTGAATGTTACAAAATGTAAATTTTAAAGCTAGAAACAGGAGCATATTTTTATAAATTAGTTAAACAAAATTTATGAATTGTAAGATATGCATTTTTTGTTTCTGACGAGAAATTACTGCATGAATTTAGTTTTTAGCGCTGCCACAGATTTATCTGCGATAATATTAGGAGCCCTACCTCATAAATTTTCATTCTATTACCTATGAAGGTATTTCATGACGCACTGAGAGAAATACGACTTTTAGGAAACATTCACAGAACTTCAGTAACACTTGTAGTGAAGTGTTTGCTAGGTGCTGAAAGTTACATACTATATCACTAATTAAAAGGGCATTTGACGTAGCACGCTGTAACTACATGGTCGTAAATCGATATAGCGAAAAAGTTTCGGAGTCTATTGAATAGCAAACGCACAAAGAAGCCCTACTAAGAAGTTCCATAAGACTCCCAAACACCCGAAACAGTTGGCCATACTGCGCTCATCGTAAGGCAAAACTATAAAATTTCAGTTACCGCCGTGTTGGTATGGCTCCGTAAACAGTATGGTCATTCCACAGCGACTGCGGCGCTTCAAACGACATTTACGAAGGACGTTATGGCAGCACCGAGCTAGCCAGTCTAGTTTTTAGGACTCGGAATAACATTGAAAAGCCGGCGTTTTTTCTTCTTTTCCACAGAAATTTAAAGAAAACCTACCTGCATGCCTGCAGATTTCCAGGAAAAGGAAGTATAACTGTGTTTAAAAATTTTCAGGTAGGTACAAGATGCATTAACTTCGACTTCGTGATATAAATACATAATATAAATAAATAACCTGATTCACGACTTTTGAAGTGAAAGAAAAGGCTTTCAATTATTGGTATAAATCAAAACAATCTAGTCAGGATTCATTCTAGACGATTTCATATCATGCATGGTAAACTTCATTTGGTAAACGGTTTTGCTGAAACCCGACGTGATAGCAGTTTTCGAGAACGCTTCATATGCTCAAGATATCTGTGGAATGTTATCGTCTTAACGGGTTTCTCCAGTGAAATAGATTACTTTAAAGGTTTTCCTGCCGTACCTCAAATCCCATCACAATTTCATTTCTGCGCAACATCCCCAGCTATTCCTAGCAATGTAGCGATTTCACGAATATCTGTTGCAACATACGAGATCACGATGCTTAATTGACAACGAATCCCTTACTTAAAAGTATCAATGGATGGCAAGTTAGAAAGCATAATGTTTCAGGACACCTTCACTTATCGAAATATTCTACAACGTAACCTAACAGAGAATTTCTCGTGTAGAAGCGTCCCTAAACAAGTTATTTGTCAGAGGAAACATGCTCACCAGGACAGCTTTTTAAGGTAAATATCATTCAATTAAATCAAGAACCTACAAGCAAACTCACGATGTCGTTGGCGATCGACCATCCGGCGGCTGGTAAGAGGAGCGCTACCTTAACTGTTATTGCATTCCTCGGCCGTCTTAAGCAAAGCATGCCGCTCTGTATCTTCGAATGCTTCACTGCCGTGCCCGATATATCATTTGATGAACATCAGGAGAAATTCGATACATCTGCAACAAATTATTTTCGGGGATCCTTAGTTGAATTTTTTTTTTGAAATATTTTATCTTTAGTCTAAATGAATCGCAAGTTTAGTCCGAATGAATCGAAAGAACTGAAAGCAAAGGAAACGGGACGTAAATACATCATATCGTTTTCCAAACGTTTCGGAGACCAGCTCCAATATCATTTAAAAGTTGAGTTAACACACGAAACAAATTTAAATATATTTATTTATCAAATTCTGAAATTGTGAAACATGAAAAAACAAAAAATATCCTGCGATAGATAAGTTTTCACAATAAATAAAACACTAAATCAATAATATTTTAAGGAAGAACTCGAGAAAACTTTCAGGTTGTAGCTTATGTGCTTGAAAATATGTAATGAAGCCTTTCAGAACACCGGATTGATTTCGTAAATTTGTCACATTGTAATAAATAACTAGCGGAAATAAAAAAGTATAACCAAGAGGACACATTAATCTTTTATAGTAGCCCAATAATTATTATAATGTCCTTTATGAACAATTTCGAGAAATTATTTAATGCTAGCTACGGAATTTAATTTGATTTAATCTGCAATACGTGGACTAAATCACATGGACCAGTCATTGTAATTCAAAATGCCATAAATTGACAATTTGGAGGGACGGGCGATTATTCCAGATGACGTTTACCGGTCATCAAATAAACCGCGTTCACGTTCGTCAAAACCTGCATCTGAACGCAACATGTGAGACGCGCCCAAAAATTCATTTGCTTGATAAATGAATTTCATGTTATTGGCTGTGATGACACTCTTGCATATGGATGCTTCAGATTTGACTATGACTTCATAAGTAAATGGAGGGCCAAAGTTTCCGTGTCAGAGTTTTTGGTTCTGAACCGCAAGTCACTGAATCCAATCAGCTTGTCATGCATAATTTAAATCCAATCAATGGCTTTCGTGCTTTGAAGATCGGCTATCCCAAATTTCGGCCCAATTATTGAATATCGCATAGGCTTCAAGGTCTGCTTATAGAGAAGCTCGATATTTACTAGAATCTACGGGCTTTTGTACATGTAAGGGCAGCTTTAAATTTGTATCAACGCTTCAAGTTCAAAATAAAATCAGATAAGCAAATCACTCAATTTATCGAAACATTTCAGTGCCAGCGATAGTTTTTTATTTTTTTTTTAAACATGTGTCTGATGATCCCGATTAGAAACATTCAGAATCCGAAACAAATTAGTCTCTTCTAATTTGGTGAGCCATAGAGCATTAACAACGCAATCTTCCATATAATTCATAATTAGACATTTCAGGCATAACTAGAGATCAATGTCAAACTAGACTGACATAACTAGAGTTCAATGTCAACAAATTCAAAACTAGAGTTTAATGTCAAACTAGATGGGCTTCTCTATGATGATCATGGCAGCGAAAAATTGCTCCATAATTAGCCGACTCGATTCTTGTCCGTCATTAGCGATCGGTTGAGGCCGAATAGCAAGACGACCCTTACAAATAGGCATCGATTTCACGTCCCAATTACCCGAAATATCAGAATTTGATCCCACATTTTTCATCGAGGCGCGTTTTCTCCGAACTCAGACGGTATTAGCATACAAATTACACTATTGCGGTATAGCTCTCATTGTATTGATAATCCTGGTAATGGTTGATCTCAATTGTCGCTCATAGATTGCATGAGTTGCCTCGAGATATATCATTAAGTATAATGTTCATAATTGAAGGCCCAGCTGATATTCCGGTCACAACAATTGCCGGTTAGCCTGGAGCCTCATTGAATTGTTTTTACTCTACTGGTAAAACGTCCTAATTGCATTTAATGTGTCTAACATAGATGTTGAAACTACGCAGTTGCACTATGTAATTTCGCTGCAGGCTGGGAAGTAAAAAGTACAATTTAGAGAAGCGTATTGCACCCTCGCTCATGCTCAGAGAAGTTTATGGTAAGAGTAACAGCGCAGTTTGGGCTCAGAATAAAAGCATTTGAGCTATGGGAATGGTCTATAATAATAAATACGGATGAAATAGAAAACAACTTAAATTACCGTCATTTGAAAACTATATTGTCCTTTTACATTAATGAACATTTTTTTTCCTTCCGATTACAAATTGAACTATTAACGCACTAAAATATCTACTCTGAATATCATAAGGGAGCGCAGTTATTTATCATTTTTATAAGTTCACATTTATGCGCGTTATTGCTAATGCAACAGCGTGACATTTATTCTGGTATTCCTCTTGTTATGTATAGTTTTTACTATTACTTTGCTAACCTTTGTTTCCTTTCCGCGTCCATCGCTTTCACACGTCTACATTACAGAGCGAAAGTCGAACCCAATTCACGCCGTCTTAGCAGTTCATTGTAACAAAGTTGTCAGGTTTTACAAGAGCGCCGTAATCTTACAAACAAGGCACACGAGGCAACAACAAATTCCTAAACATTGGCTTAAGTTGTGATATTTTTGTGTCATCTCCGTCAGGCGCCACAAACCAGAATGGAGTCGCTGCAAGAGGGTACTCGTGAAGATGCTTCTGTCGACTCCAGTGTTTTGTGGTTCATGCCTGAGAGGAAACATCACGGACTGCCTTTAGCATGCGTGGCAAGCCAAGAAGATCGCAGGCTAAAGCCTGTCACCGCAAGTAAACGGCTTGAAGTTTACTGTGAGTATACATAACTCGGATGGAGAGGTTCTTTTGGGGTTCTCAAAACGGTGAAGGTAGTGTGAGGAGCTTTTATTATTAAACGGAAAAACTTTTTGCGCATTATATCATAAAACTCAGAGAAATATGGTTATTCTGAGTCTCGGTCTATCTAGTCATGAACGTATAAAATTTGCTACAAAAATAAACGTGATTGTGGAGTCACATAAGACAAAATTTTACTTATTTGGGGCCACGGTATGGGTGTTATCTTCTAAATTACTCTACTTAAAGTCCAATACAACTTCAAATTTAACAATGACGTAAACTGCCTATAAAAATTCTTCTCAAATTTGATGCAATTCTTCAACACATTATGTATGGGCTGCTGCCAATTGATAGAAACTTTTTTTTCATTCATTAATAAAAAAATTTGTCAGTTTTCATTTACTTCCCTTCAAACTAGACCAACTTGAGAGCGCCGTTTCAATATCCTGTTTTCCCATAAGGTCTTAATTTTATGGCTTTTGTGGGCGTTTTCGATCTCAGTTTGTTAGTAATGCATTGCGGTAAACCCAAACTAAGCCTTCATATCTCGCTCTTTATCATTCTTCCATTTTCGCTGTAATTGCCTCCCGAGAATCTAATCGAAAATAAACAAGATTTTCTGAATTTAAGATCCTCCTAGCGCGGTACTCAAACCCGGACGCTCCGTGAACCTCTCTGCGATAGAAGAGGGAGACGATCTCTACGTGGAGTGTGTGGTCGACGCCAGTCCTCCAGCTTACAAAATCGTGTGGTACCATCAGGTAAGTAGTTCATTTCGAGTGAAAAGTTTATGCTTTGATAATAGTAATTGATCAATGTTTTTTCATTCAAATTAAAAGAATGAAGAAGATGTCATCCTCTTCATCCATCTTCATCCAAAGAATTGGATGAAGATGAAATGAAATAATAGCAATGGAACTTAGCCACCAGCTCAATACTCAGAGGTCGGTGTAGCGACATGTTTTTGAGCGAGATTTTGTCGATCAACGTGGTATTATTTAAATTCAAGGACGAATTGCTAAAGATAATATATAAATAATAGCAATGAAACTTAACCACCAACTCAGAAGTCAGAGGTCGGTGTTGCTTCATTTATGGGCATAATTACTACGTTGAATATAGCTGCAATTTTAAGTTTTTAAATGAATTGTAATTATTCGCCCATGTAATTGTAATTGTAATTATTAGCCGTGTAATTGTAATGAATTAATTATTAGCCCTTGTGAAATATGTATGTGCTTTTTTAAGTAATTCATAATTTTGGATTGTGTATCTTATATTGGATTGCCAAAATCGCAATTTTTGTTACACTTGAAATTAAAATGCTGGGAACGTAGTTTGTAGTGAGCTCGAGGCGCACTGCGATGCGAGTGGCACAAACTTTCATAAAAACCAGCGACCGGAGCTGTACTCGCTGCAAAATCAGCAGCTGGAAACCCCTCAGAAAAACAGCTTGCGAGGGCTTTATTAAAAGTCAGCTGTCCGAAGCGATCCCCAGTGACGGTATTATTTTTGCATGAGGCTCGTGTCAAGCGATGCTCAAGAGAAGTGTAAAAGTGTTGTTGTCGAGTGAGAGGCGAGGCTCAAACTTAGGTTTTCGAGATAAAGTAAGCTCATATTTCCCAAGTTATTCGGAACTTTCTCTGTCAGAAGTTTTAGTATGGACAGATTATTCATTGAATAACAGACGAGATTGTCCAATACAAATTTTTTTATTCGCGAGGATCAGCTCATATTGATCTCGCCTGGACGAAATGGGAAATAAAGTTTAACAACTAAAGATATAGTGGACATTTAAATTTGTTAAAATGATCTGTTACAAATGCAAAGTCAACACATTCATTATAATCTATTTAAAAGCCATCAAGACGATTATCAATATTTGAAGGAATTAATGCAAATTACTCTCTCTCTCGACAACTTGTAATGAGAAAATAAAATTGGGCAAGATAAATAACCGACATGAATAAGAAAATCGGAGAGCAATGTGCCTGAAAATCACAGCACGCATCAATAAAAGATCGATATTGCCGTTAATTGGGCGGGAAGAAAACGATATCCTTGTAACCTGAAATGCAGACTCCTACGGTAGCATCCTTCTCTGTTTTAAGGATATGAGATTTGCTTATTTAATTAGAGTTGAAATTTATGACACCTCTAATTGCTATAAAATGGTCGAGGTTTGTCAATTGCATTTAGTTTTCCTAATAATGTCGTACAATTCTTAAGCTCTAATCCTCAGATTGGCATGTATTGTGACAGAGTCACATTATAGTAGGGTAAAATACTGAAATTAATTTATATGGAGTTAAATAGTAAATATTTATCTCTGTTGTTCAAAGTTCAATACCATGCATCAAAACTATAATAAACTGTCTATGCATTGAAGATAGAATAATTTGTATCACTTTATACTGACAAAAAGAAAGCTTATTTCAATAAATCCACCTTTCCTTCATCGGATTTCAGTTTATAGTTAATGTCTGAACAAAACAATTCTGTGGTCGAATTTAGCAAAAAGCGATCGTTTAAATTGAAGTAGCACGATTTTTGGGCCGAATAGATATTTGTTAAAAATTATAATTCTAGGTGAAACATGATTGAATAGGAATGGAAGTATTCGATATTGAGTCATTACATTTAATTGGAAGAATTATATTTCAAACTAACCAAATTTGAACCTAGGGCACGATATTTAAGGTTATTAGAAAGTACATTGTTGAAGAAATAAGCTGAAAGAAAGAACACTTCTTTATATTTCCTTTCAACAGTTTCTAATGTTCTTGTTTTACTAACGCTGAATAGATCATTTAGGATATTAGGGAAGCAATGGGAGACAATTATTTTAATAAATTGTAGACGTATCATTAACGCCATTTTATCAGTTCATAATACAGTCTTAGAAAGAAATTGCGTTCGGCAACGATTAATCGTACGTATTTAGTCCGTAATAAACAACAGATAATTAATAACAATAATTAAGAGTAAGGTAGAGTTGAAGCCTCCATTTTGGTTCATAAATTGCCGTAATAATGTCAAATGCAACGGTGAGCGCGGCGACTCAAATTGAGGCGATTATGAACAAGGCAAGCGCTTGGTAGGATCAGACACTAAAATATAGTGCCTTTGCGATTCAGATTTACCAGGTTAAAGCCAGTGATTTGAATGGTGTGGAGACTTCCATGAGCGAGAAAAGTTGAAATTTCCATGACACTTTTGGAGGTAGCTTGCACTGTGCAAATTAAATTGTCTGAAAATTTTTGAAAAAATTGTGTACCTGAGGAAGATATTTACAGATGATGTAATAATGACTGTAGAAAATATTCCTTGCAACGTCAGAGATATTTTGCTCACCTCCATGAAACTTTGCTGCTTCATGGGGAATGAGAACCCATTTTTCGTTCAAGGAATCCTTCGGACACAAAGCTTTCTTTCTGAAATACATATCCATGGCTCCATTCTCAAAAGTTGGGCAAAATCCAAATTTCTCGACAAGTTTTCGGGCATTTTTCGCAGGGTCTTACAAACCGAAGCGCCATGCAGTCTTTGCTATATGCATCGCCGTTAGATTTTCTTCGCGTAAGAGCAGCGAACAATGGGTCAAGCATTTTAAGAATGGCTCTTCTTAGACTACCTACGACATCACACAGCGTCCACGTGAAGGATCACCGAAGCATAAACAAGCAATATGCGTACGGCGCGCTCGCTTCGAAGCACAGCCCGATTGCCACGTTCGAGAAGGCCATGAAAATTGCCGTTGTCATGCTGCTGATATTGTTGCTGTTTTAATATCTTACCTGTTATTACTGTTTCTAGTGCAGTTCCTGGTTTGACAAGTGTTGCTGTTTTTTTCAATTTATATTAATGTATTGAGGAGTTTTTCGCGTCTACGCTGTTACCAACATAATTCTTTTGTGAGCAGCATAAGCTTTTCCACAAAATTTGTTGTTGTTGTTCCGGCTGTTTTCAAAAACTACCTGTCTTTGACACTGGCACCTTCAAATGAAAATATAAGACTGCACTCTTTCAATGGTTGCAGTTTTGTTTGATTTTCCAGTCAAATCTAAATCGAATCCAGCAGTTTTTCTATCGTATACAAAAATGTTCTCCGAATACGGGTGTATGAATGGAGGCGGAGCCCCCAAGCCATGAATGATAGCCTGTGTCGTTTGGAGCTGTCAGAAGCCATAAAATAAATGTCATGCTCATGTCACTTTCCAGGTCCATGCGAACGGTTCGAAACGCAGAAAATGTCAAATCTATTTTACACTTCCATTTGTTTTACACGACTAGGATGGGAAACTCCAGGGCGACTGCCGTTTCATTTTTAGTTTATTTCTTTATCATTGTTTTCTATTCTTATTTTGAGCTTAAATTTGAGCTTAAAATGATACATTTGAAAAGTACGTGGGTTAAACGAACGTCACGAGTGAAAGATCTAAATATATTATATATTTATTTATATGAGAAAATATATAAAGTGTTTTAGCAACTGAAAGCTGCTAAAATAAAATGTAACTAACTATGATATTACCGACAGCAACTAGCTGCTGTTTAAAATGACCTTATATAGGCACATTGGAGCAGTAACTTACCCTCCATCCTAAGTTTAAGAATTTGGATTGTAATGATTGGCTGTATGCTTACGTGACATTCATCTTCGCATTTTTCGCCCAAAACTTCGCAGTAACATAACCGCACACCCATTTGCATAAAACAAAGTTATAAGGAATCACTGAGACGGAAACGCATATAAAAATGTGACTGAACTTCACATTTTCTTTCTTTTCCGATTTATTGTCGAACGTTATGAGTAATGAAACCTAATGTATTTAAAACTATTATGAAAATAATGTTCACGAAATAAATCCTAATCGAAATAATAAAAAAATTAAATAATAATAATCTCCTTACTAACGAGATTATCCACGTGCTCACATATTGGAAGTGCTGTAAGCCCTTACTATCGAGATTATCCACGCGCTCACATATTGAATAATTGCAAGCCTTAACTAATGACATTATCCACGTGCTCACATATTGAAGAGTTATAAACCTTAACTAATGAGATTATCCACGCGCTCACATATTGAATTATTGTAAACCTTAACTAACGACATTATCCATGTGCTCACATATTGAAGAGTTATAAACCTTAACTAACGACATTATCCACGTGCTCACATATTGAAGAGTTATAAACCTTAACTAACGAGATTATCCACGCGCTCACATATTGAAGAGTTATAAACCTTAACTAATGAGATTATCCACGCGCTCACATATTGAATTATTGTAAACCTTAACTAACGAGATTATTCTCGCTCACATATTGAAGAGTTATAAACCATTACCAACGAGATTATCCACGCACTCACATATTGAAGTACTATAAACCCTTGCTAAAGAGATGCCGGTTTTGCTAAAATGTATCTCTTGCAATCACCATGAGAAAAACGATCAAGAGCGAAACCAATAAAAATAGCTAAAAATTATTCAATTTTTATATTATGTGTAGTTTTCGTGAATGTTTTAAAATTAAATTAAACATGTAGAATAAAAGATCAAAATAAGAAGATGCTTTAAGAAAAATCAAATCTGCGCCCTAGACGACCCGTTATTTTATTTTAACTTTTCTTCAATTATGTATATTGGAATATATTAATATTTAAAAGAAATAATATAATGAAAAATTAAGAAACAGCACATTTTATTTATCCGCATCCTGTAATTTGTTTTACTGAAGAACGATTTGCAATTTGCTTAAATTGAATGCATTCAATATGCTACATGTATTATTAAAGTATCAAATTAAATTGAAATATTATTACATTAATGAAGATCCGTTTTGTGGCGTAATATTAAAATAATTTAATTAAATTAAAATATTCTCATATTAACAAAGACCCGTTTTCTGCCATACAGGGGCAGCTGTTGGACCAGAACGTGTCGGCAGGAATAATCCTAAGCAACCAGAGTTTGGTGCTGCAGCGAGCGAGGCGACAGCACGCCGGCGTCTACAGCTGCCTCGCCTCCAACATAGAGGGAGACGGCGCGTCTAACGCCATCACTCTCACCGTCAAGTGTGAGTAGTTTTCATAATAATAATAATAATAATATTAATATTAATAATAATAATTATAATAATAATATTAATAATAATAATAGCGGTTTTAACTTTTATTAAGCCGTGGGCCTGTCGCCGATTCTTAACATCGCAGAACATTCACAGCATTTTGAGGTCTCGAACTCGCAACTCACTGCTACAATTCTGCTCTGCTTAACCGCCCGGCCTCCTCGCCGATTCTGACCAGAAACTGGCGCACAGAGCTGGGATCGAACCCGCGCCTCTCTGCGCCAATCTTGGTACTCTGAACTGTAACCACTGGGCCACCCTGCCATGTATTCATACTAGAAGGAAATTAATTTTCAGAATACGAATAACTTTGGTAGAACAGTAGATGTAGAGGAAAATAGTTGGTTTCCTATGTTTCTACATATTCCTAATACAAGGTATTTAAATTTAATGTGCAAATTAAATTGGTGGAAGTAAAGGGTTCTCATTTGACTGTGTAGTGAAAAGTAATTTTCCTATATTCCTACGAAAATTAATCAAAATTTATTATACGATTAAATTTGATGGAACAGTTGAAGTGTAAGACTACTTACTGCCTCAATTTGAAAATGCAGTTTTACTGGTTTTCCTAGGTTCCAGCTGAACGCTATTTGAAAGGTACAATACCAAGCACTCTGCAGGGACTATGTTTGTATAGTTTACTGCCTCATCTTGACGATGCAGTATGAGTAGTTTTCCTACTTTAATACTAAAAGTTTTTTAAAATTCATAATTCGCAAAACTTGGGACCGTGGAGTAACCGTGGGAGTATTGACTGCCAATGAGAATATGTTAATTTATTTGTACCGTCTCACTGCACCGTTACTTTTAAGGTGCAGTGTGCATAATATTATATTGTGTTCCTAATAATAACTGATCAAAATAAAAAATATATTAAAATCAGCGCCCATTTATGCAAATTTTAGTTTTTCAAATGAGAATTTGAAGGAGATGAGCTTTTTGTTTGTTGTAACTAATATTTAAACGTACTCCTCACTCTATCTTGAATAATATTATAATGCTGATTGCGAGAAAACCTCATAATTTATTCGTCTAAATGACTTGTTTACATTAATCAACTAAAGTGCAATATAAAAGCATTTTTATTCCCAAGCTTTCTGATGTAGCTTTTCTCATAAAACAATAATTTTGTATGAATTTAGGCATGTCGGAAAATTGTCAACCAGCAAGCGATTTCAATAATAATAATTGCTGCCACATTTCTTAACTGTTCGTCATGATTAAAACTTCATATGTTAATCAACGTTAGGTTCAAAAATGGAATTTTCTGTTTTTTAAGAACTCAAAAAACCTTATTTATGCATTTAAGCTAGAGTTGCTTTGAATTAAGATAACCAAGGAATAACTTCATTTTAAATTTACTGGTAAGCTTGAAATTATTCAATATTTTTTTCATAAGCTGATATTAGGAAAAGATTTTATTATATTTTTTTGCAAGTTACAAAGAAATGAGAAATTCACGAATGAAACTTTCAAAAATATTTAATGTATAAGAATTTAAAGATATCGTCACTCGGGTTTAGGAGTGATTGCCACAAGCTGGCGTGCATCCGTCTTAATATCAAGTCAGTTGACTGCTCCCTGACGGCCGACGTAAACTCAGGATTGCTTTCCGCACTGGCGGCTTCCGTTCGTTAGGTTCGCAATGACTTTGGATTTCCGAGTCCTACTGTGCAACATTGGTGCATTCGGTCAGCCTAAATTAAAATTATTCATGCCTTTTCTCCGAATTTCGTCACTTCTTCATGTTAGATTGAAAATTTTGACGTTGAATTTGAATGATAGTTTAGCAGAATTCTCAAATTTCATTACGTTCACGTTAAGATAAATTTCTTGTGACCCCAAATTTTCATAATTATATGTACAATTCTATCAGGTCTCAACTTAGCTTTGGTTCTGTTCAAAATGAGAATATATGACGATTTTTTTGTGTTCAACTTCTTTTCAAACTGAGATACTAAAGAAAATATCCTTTAATGTATTTCTATAGAAAATATTTGGTGAAAGCAGCCGAATTGAATCAAGTTTCTTCCCGCGTTTGTCAATTCCGGTAGAGGTGCAATTTCTCCGCAGACCTTCGGCATTCCGTCAGCAAAAGCACTCACCTTATGAGGCGTTCGTTTTTCCGAACGAGAGAATAATTTCTTGACGTTTCGAATGAAATAACCAATGACGAGGAGAATTTCTGGCTTCGAATTCTTTGACAAAAAAAAACTCATGGGATATAACCTCACAGCTGAAAAAACTGGTATCTTATACATATTTTTCGAAATTAGCATTTGTTTGTGTGCGTTTGAAAACTTGCCCAGTAAATTTATACTGCCTATTCGATAGCGTATCCAGGGAATTATTCCGAGGCATTAACTGAATCTAAAAGTTTATTTTTAGTTAGAGAATAGTAAGGCATTGCAAAACAGAGAGCAAATGAAAACTGAAAAAGTTGAGCTTTTTAATTGGTTTGAATGATTTCACGTTACATGGTGCCAAAATATTTTTGAAACTAAAGAAGTTGAAACAAAAGACATTCACTAGTAGTTATACTTAAAATAACTTAGCAGATCTTTTTTGCAATTATGATCTTCGTACAAATTACGATTTGATATAAAGGGATTATGAAATTGCAGAGATTATCGATCCCGGTTACGCCTGACTAACCTGATAATATATTCTATATAAAAGATTATTAAGATAATAAAACGTACCATTAAACATCATATGTTAGAGTTGAAAAAATGAATAGTAGGTCCACTAATTTCACGGTTACTGCAATAAACCACCTCCGTGAGTTTTAAGAGATGACTCGAAGAATTTAAATAAAATGAAAACTTATGACACAGCAAATATTAGTGATTCACACCCCCATAATTATTTGGCTTAATCAACTACTCTCAAAGTAAATTTATACCCTGCAATTATTTTAAGAATGAAAATTGTCATTATTTTCATATAAGGTATACAAAGACGAGCAAATTTTTGAAAACAATAATTTTACCATTTACGAAGATATGAACAAAGAACGCGGGATCATTTCATATAATGAATCGAATTACCCTTCGGAAAAATATAGATTGCAAATTGAGGCTTAACACAATCATGGAATATGTAAACCAAGTACCCAGTGAATCAATATTTTTAAATAAAAAGTAAATTATACCCAAAACTGGTTAAACTAACAAGGAAATATTTGATCAAGTAAAGTTTGAGGAAAGTTGAATCATAAATAGGAATTATGGGAACACCAATGGAATTAAAATATTCATACTTCCAATAAATCTAAATACGCCACAATTTTAAGCAAATTTACATATATAGTAAATTAGAATAAACAGACTATTTTAATGTGTGAATGAAATAATTCGGCTGCCCGTCACCCTGCGACAGTCGCGCCTGTGTGCCGGGGGCCGGCGTGGCAGTACAGAGGAGCGTCGCTGATGGAGGTTCTGCAGGCGACCTGCCAACTGGACGCGCTGCCTCCCGTGCAGAGCGTCACTTGGACCTTCAACAACACCGGCGAGATCATCAACATCAGCAACGTGAGTTGTTGATTAGGACCTTCAACAATACCGGCGAGACCCTGTCTCTTATACACATCTAGATNTTGTTGATTAGGACCTTCAACAACACCGGCGAGATCATCAATATCAGCAACGTAAGTTGTTGATTAGTACATTCAAAAGTATCGTCGTGAGCATCAACATCAGCAACGTGAGTTATTGATTAGGACTTTCAACAACACCGGCGAGATCATCAACATCAGCAACGTGAGTTGTTGATTAGGACCTTCGACAATACCGTTGTGAGTATAAACATCAGCAGCGTGAGTTGTTGATTAGGACTTTCAAAAATACCGTCGTGAGCATCAACACCAGCAATGATGATTAATAATTATATTTTATTGCATAATTGCTTCGTCTATTTCAAAGGCAGTATGATGTTGCTTGAGTGCGACTAATACATTTTGAAACAATCAGAGCAGGGAAGAGATTAAATTAAGTGTTGTAACACAATTAACAGGAGAATCAAGACCATGAGATTCATATACGGGAGTGGTTTGTTGCTTCACAGCCTGCACCGGTAGAAAGTTGCTAGGTTCTCTGTGTACAGTAAAATAATTACACGGAACATACTAGACAATTTCGTAAGAGCAGAACACGCGTCCCCAAACGGCGGTTCGTAAGGAATACTACAATTTATAGCCCCTCCATGCCACACAAGGAATGAAATTAGAAACGGAGATCTTCCGAAGTTTTAAGTGCAAATTTGGTACAAATCTGGAAATTAAACGTTGGGTCTCCTTGGTTTAGCACGGAATTTATTTAATACCAAAAGTTATAACATTTATTACTTCATTGCCCCAGACCTAGAGCAACTAAATTTGACTGATGAGTTATCTTGATATGTAATACGATTACTTTTAAACAGACTGGCTTCATTTTATGCACTATCGAATTTTGCTGTGATACAAATGGATTCGCTAAAGCAAGATCAAACGAATTAACTCACAAACTACGAAAATTACTTTCCATTCACATAATTCTCAAAAACCGATAATATTCGCATCATCTTCGTCATAATTTGCAATCATAACCGTAAAACCAATCATAGATCTTAGCTTAGCACTTTCCATCAGAGGTTTGCGGCACATCCATTCATTTCATCCAGCAAACCTTTTCCGGATCTTGCGTGCCGACTCTCGCCGTCTTTTTATTAAGGCAGCGCTACGGAAAGGTTGTGCAGAGCCACGTTTGCTCTCTGTCATTTGCATGCAGATTTCATGCCAGGGCTTACCGCCAACGCTGCCAAGATTTGTTTTCTTTGAGGTTACACGCAAAATAAAACGAGTTTTTGCGAATTTTGTCAGATACATTAAAATAATATGGTATTTTAATAGATTTCAGTATCATAAAGAATTCCAAAAGGAAATTAAACGCTATTTCTGGGTCATGATAAATTTTGAATTGTTTATCTTCAGCTACGGTGTGTCGTGAATCTACGGTACAAGATAGAAAAAGACGGTAGCATTTAGGGAAGCTGAAATCTATTAGTCGATTCCAAAACTTTCCAAATTAAATAATTAATTGTGGTTTAAGTTGCTATCAACATTGTTCTAATTTGTACGAGACCGTAAGGGTTTGTACTATGCTCAGTTTTTCTTAAATTAAGGTTTAAATAAATTACCATTGCTACAATTCAAGCAGCATTTGTAAAAACATTGTACTATAAAAGTTATGGCATTGTAAAAAATGATGTTGCTTGGAAATATTTATACTAATAATTTTTCAACGATGAAACGTCCGTATCACTCCATGTTATTTCAGTATATCGTTTCCCGTTGGACTTCAGCGTATATACGTAGAAATAGCGGCAAGCTTTCTCATTTAAACATCGTTACTAACACTCATCTAACCAATTTCTATTTAAATTTCTGGCTATATAATTCAGTTACTAGTCCTTTCCAGGATCATCACATCATAACATAGGAGTTTCACATTTTCTAAATAATTGTTATGCGGCATGGCTGTGAAACGATGCAAATCTCATGGCCTGCAGATCCTTTTAGGTCATAACCTAAAGATATTAAGAAAGCTATTTACATAATTCCAGAGCATCATAATTATCCTTTCAGTGTTAAAAACATTTTTAAGGCAAAATTTAAGGAGCCTTGTTGTACTTTACACAGGATTTGGTGACGGTAACAGGGAGCAATTCAACAGTCCGTTACACGCCTCTCACCGAACTAGACTTCGGCAGCCTCCTCTGTTGGGGGACGAACGAAGTGGGCAAGCAGAAAATTCCATGTGGAGTGCAGATCTTCCCTGCTGGTGAGTTGAAAAACCTGTGTGTGGTGTAGATCTTCCCTGCTGGTGAGTTGAAAAACCTGTGTGTGGTGTAGATCTTCCCTATGGTGCAGATCTTCCCTGCTGGTGAGTTGAAAAACCTGTGTGTGGTGCAGATCTTCCCTGCTGGTGAGTTTAAAAACCTGTGTGTGGTGCAGATCTTCCCTGCTGGTGAGTTGAAAAATAATGTGTGGTGCAGGTTCCGCTGGTGAGTTTAAAATCTGTTTGTGGTGCAGGTCTATTCTGGTGGTGAGTTTAAAAATCAGTATGTGGTGCAGTTTTTTCCGGTAGTGAGTTTAAAAATCAGTGTGTAGTGCAGGTCTTTTCCGGTGGTGAGTTTAAAAATCAGTGTGTAGTGCAGGACTTTTCCGGTGGTGAGTTTAAAAAATATTTAGTGGTGCAGCTTGTTTCCGGTGGTCTGTTTGAGAATCAGTGTACACGGTAAACTTTTCTACTGGGGAGCTTAAAAACTTTGCATGAAGCAAACTTTTTCTGCTGACGATTTAAAATCCGTATGAGGAATTTTTCCTGATGGTGAGTTTAAAAATCAGGATAAAGGGCAAACTTTTTCTACGTGTGTGTTTTAAAATAATGATTTAGGGCAAATTTTTCTGCTAGTGAGCTTAATAATCAGAATATGGTACAAACTTTTTCGGCTGGTGACTTTAAAAATTATTTTTTGTTCAGAGCTCCCCTGCAGTACGTTTAAAAATCTCTCATTAGTATAGATCTTCTAAGGTGGTGAGTTCAAAAATCAGTGAAGTGCAAATCTTCCATGCTGATGAGTTTAAAAAGTAAATCAGGCTGCAGTTCTTTCAAATTACTAGATGAAAAACTAGCATATTTTCAGGTTTTCCCAATACTGATGTCAAAAATTAATGTTAATTCATGTATATTCCCATAAAGATTTTCAAATTTAGTGTCTGAAGCAGTTCTTTCCAACTCTTGAGTTTCCATGTAAAACCCGGCAGCTTCATGACACTAGAATCGATACGGGATTTTTTCATATTATTCACCAATTTATTTTGACAGTGGACCTACATCCATGCAAGTGTCTCATATCCCATGCTTTACATGACCAGTTAATATCAACTGAGGTCGCAAACAATTATTTGTTACTGCCAAACAATATACTGAGAAGCTAAATCAATTTTAGCTCATAGACGACAAATCACCGCTTTTTCAGCAATATGGGCTTCAATAATATTTGTAATATGACTAAATGTTTCGACGATTAAGTGCGAGATGAGGTGACACAGTTTTGCCTTTATCATGAACTATCACAAAATCTACGGAATCATTATTTTTGTTTTTTTATTATCAAAAACTCAAGATTACCTAAGCCATGAGTTCAATCTCGCAGAGACAAACGAGTCAACGGATGAGACAGCAATCTCTCACTCAGGGCCAGAGTTTTGCAATAAGCTCATACTTGGCCAAGCTAAAACTGACGTTGTTTTTTCCTTCGCATATTAAGTTGAAACATTTCCCTCAAGAGTGATTGATGAAGGATCTACCAAGCAGTTGGAAGCTCGAAGTCGTTGATATACCAAGTCATCGCTGGAAGGAAGTACCATGTTTCACATACATCATTCGTTCAAATTAGTATTTGCCGATGAGGTTTACGGTTACCTACGAATCACATTAAAATTCTTCATTAAAAATGATGCACTGTCTACTGGCTAGTATAAATAGCATGATAAATTAGTTCTGTATATCAAAATTTTTTTCTTTTTAAATAAGTAAATTAGGACTAACACAATGTATAATATATTTCAATTTTATTTCAGGTCGTACAATTAAGGCCGAAAATCATTCATTTGTGACTCAATTCAGATAGCAGCGATTCATCAGCTCTCAAAAGTTACAGGACGCGTTTTTTAAAACCTCATAGTTTCATCTCTTTAAATTCCACTAGCTGAATAATAGGACTTCTTTCAAGCTTCAAAGAAGCTGTTTCACTTTCTTGTATCTATCACGACTATTAATTGAAAAATTTAAAAGTATATCATTAATTAATTCCCTGCACTCACCTAATAGGGCTCCTCACAATCATGAAAGAGTGCAGACAAATTTCAAGGAGAAAGTTAAGTCATCCATAATTGCTAATCCTGAAATCGTAAAATTATCCACAATTATGTATTCAAATTGAGATCCATAATTTTTTCGTTTCTTTCCTCATATGTTGGCTTATTCACTTGCATCAGCAAACCGCAAAATGTTTTAATTTTCTGGCTTGGTTCGAAATGAAGGATGAAAAGCTCAATGCCAACGTGAGACTGGAGATCACTAGAGCCGACTGAAATTTAAATGTCACTTCTAGCATCCAGCCCGTAATTAAGATTATAGGGAAACGCAGGGATCACAGAGATTATTCGGTGAAATTATTGCCGGCATAATTGAGTCGCATGTTAGTCGTGATGAGTTCATATCCTAACCGTCACATCAGTTCTCAAATAAAGCAGAAATTGCAAGCAAGAGCTTCAGTAAACTATTTCGCCATCTTGTACACGTAAGGATTATTATTGATCAATGATTAAGATAATGTTCAGATTATTCTTTGCAACACCCTGGACTCGAATGAAAGATTAGTTGAAAAACTTTTGGAGAAATTCCTTTTTATTCGAGATATTAAACAGATATTAGATAGACAATTTCATAACACCCATAATAATATGGACTTACTTTCATAAATACTGTATTACTTTGAGCGGTGTAAAAAAATTGATGCCTTCGAATTAAAAAGTATTCCAGGGAGCGCAAAATGTGTGCATCGTCCAATATTCGTTTTAGAAAATGAAACTGTTTAAAACTTTACCAACGAAAAATTGGGAGCTAAACTAAACTTATCTTGATTAAAAAACATGTCGTACTTTTTTAACAATATTTCAACTGTCCGGAACAATATGAAGAAAACGAGCCCCAGTTTTGCACACAACCGAAACTGTAAACGAACACCAATTCTTTATTTTGTATAACAGAATAAATATAAATGCGGCCGAAATTAAAGTGAGCATATATGATCAATTCTTTGTCTACAGAGACCTAAAGCGTTTCATAGCTCAGCTATATGCAGTTAAAAATACTTTTATCGTGTGATTCAGCCAGTTGACTATTTCAGACACGAAATTTACTTATGTTAACTTATCTCTTAGTAATCGCTTCTGACGCATTTCATTTTCCCTATACTTAAACGCCGCTCAGCAAAGCTGTATATTTTCTTATGAAATTCCAATTAAAATACATCCGCGTTTGGGATATTTATGCCGGTATTCACGATACGTTATGACCGTAATACGATGCTCAAAATTGTGCAACAATATTAACTCTGATTAAGAGCCTAATTCCAACGTTCTTGTTCTCCGCTCAGCTTTAGACCCACAACATTTATGTGAATTTTGTTTGTCATATACATGCTAGGGAAACAGGTTCTCGAAACATTGCATTATTGAGCCCGTAAAATGAGATTCGCGTTGCTTTAGACGCATTTTGCGTGCCGGCACGACAGCCTAATTCCATCGAGCCGCCTCATAACAAAACCCATTGTTTCTGAGTGTCTCCGCAGCCCTGATCACGTAGCCTAGATACGGCCTGTGCCTGGGCTCTAGATTAGCTTCCATTACTTGTCCTTACGGTGGGGCCTCTAGATTAGTTTCCATAAGTAACACAATGCAGTAATATTGGCTTCCAAGAGCTGCGCTTTAAGATTAGTTAACAATGAGTAATGCATTTCGATTATCTTCCATGTGTAACGCTGTTACATTAGCTTCCATGAATTGACTTTTTAGATTATCTTCCATGAGTTGCGCTTTTACATAAGTGTCCATAGGTAACGCAGCTAGATTAGTTTCGTTTTGTTTAACATATATAAAGATTCCTTTTCAATCGTCACTCTAAACCTTGAACGTGTTTGATGTTTAACATCTTTGTGTGGTTAAGAGTTAGATTATTACTGATATTGCATTTGTATTTCTAAATCCCGTGAACAAATAACTACCATCAAATACCATAAAGGCAGCGACTTAAACAGAGCTTTAATTAGCATGTTAATGTTTATTAACTGAAATATCTATATCCATGAAAAATTATTCATAAATAACTATAGTCTCTCCAGTGAAGATTTTTGAAGGCAACATTATAGTAGCCACTATGAATTAATGAGGTTGAATTTACACTTGGATCTAAATCAGGTGTTAACTTCATGCAAATATTACAGCTAAAAAATTAATTTCAGGCACAGATCAGCATAAATTCATGGTTTGTGTGCCTACCGAGAAGAGAAGTTAACTTTTCTTTGCCTAATGGAACTAAACTCTAATTCACTAAATACTAATTCGCGGAAACTTCCTGTTTTGTATTTCGCGCCAAGAAGCCAGATGATGTAGGAAAAGAGTGAGAAGTATTTCATGAGAAAGGCATGGTCATGAAATTTTGAGTCCTATCTAATAATTTGCCACTATGCAAAGGACAAGTAAGCAGCGTGCGCTTGCTGTCGAGGCGTACTTTTCTAATGGCCGTTTACAGAGTTGCCTCCATCTGAGACAATACTTTGCAGGGCGCTTCATTTTCGTTGAGAAGTGACCTACTTTGGCCGACCCGATCCCCCGACTTGGCTCCGTATGATTTTTAATGGGGTCATCTTAAACCAATTGTTTACAATGACTGTACGAGGAAGGACCCTACCTCATTTGAAGAACAACATATGCCAAGCCATCGCCTACATACCGGTCAATATGCTTCAGCGCGTTTAATGGAATTTTGAAAATCGACTAATTGAATGCATTGAATGGGGGCCGTCATTTGTCCGATTTCTTCTTTGAAACTAAGAGACACAAAAATTCATTTAATATCTTTCTCTAATGTCTTTTTTTAATGTCTAATATCCTTACTAGTTTTGCATGAAGCTTTAAAATAAGGGAGTTTCCGTGAATCATCCTGTATCACATATATTTGCATGCCGTAAGAATAACCATATATAAGTCTGTACCTAGAGTAAATTTTCGACGCAAGTGCCTACAGCAACAGGAAATTCAAGTTCGCAAACGATCCAATTTGGTCGCATTCAAGAGTGTGCCCGACACGAGCGCTTCAGCCATATGAGCTTCAATGGGTACACGCTTCACACTCGCAAATACACCAGCACAGGCGATGGCGGCTCTCATGGGCTGAATTGTTCACACTCCGCAATCAAGAATTCCCCAAACTAGAATGAGACTGCCTAATGAGATTGGCTGGACAGTTTTGTTTATACGCTTCGCACTCGCGAGTGCCCTAATACGAGCGAGTCCGCTAGTGTGCTAGTGCTAGACTACATGCTTCACACTTGCGAGTGCCCCAACACGAGTGAGTCAGCCTTATGCGCTGTACTGCACGCTACACACTTTCGAGTGCCCCAACACAAGCGAGTGAACTAATGGGTTGGACTGTACATGCTTCACAATTGCGAGTGCCCCAACACAAGCAAGTCAGCCTATTGGACTGGACTGTACATGCTTCACACTTTCGAGTGCCCCAACACAAGCAAGTCAGCCTAATGGGCTGGACTGTACTTGGTTCACACTTTTGCGTGCCCCAACACAAGCGAGTCAACTAATGGAATGGACTGTACATGCTGCGCGCTTCACACTTGCGAGTGCCCCAACCCGAAACGAGTCATTTAATGGGCTGTACCGTACACTTCTCGCAAGTTTAAATCGCATTTAATTGCCACGAGGAAGCCACCAGGCAAGTAACTTAGATGCGAGACAAGGAAATGACGCTGAAGGCAAATCAAATTACGTCTGGTCTCAAGTTTTGCTCGATTGCAGTGAAGTTTTACTCAACTTACGTGGTTGGAATTAAATTTAAGTAATACTTATTGGTAATAGACGCAAGTGAAATCAATTAATGTCGGCTGAATTAATCATGAACAAATATTTTTTTGAAAGTATATTTAAAAGGTTTTTTTTAATTAAAAAAATTAATTCATGGATATTATTGTTAAATTTAAGTCAAATTCACTTTGTAATCGTTTATGCTAGAAAATAAAGCATACTTTTATCTAAACCGACTGCGTGTTGAGCAAAACAATACCCTAGTAATAAAAAAACATTTTAAAGGAATATTTGCAAATGTAAACAAATGAATTGACATGTTGGCTGTAAATCGATACTAACAAATATCGTAAAAAATTTTAATTTTATAACGGAATTCCAATGTCTAACATCGAGCTTGTACCTACTACGAATTGTAGACATTAGCAGCAATAAGCAACGAACCATTTACTTGGCACGTAAATGATAAATAATTTAGAATGATAATTTATGTGATTACCTTCACTTGGTTTAAACTAGAACAATAATACTGGCGATTGACAAGCAGAACTTCATAGGTCGGCTCACCAACATCCCAACGTAGGCAAATAAAAATGTAACTCAGTACTCACTGCAGTGAGTGACAGAGAGCGCATTTTCTCGTCGACGAAAACGTGAAGTCACGGACGGACAGACGGACGGACGGACAGACGGACATGGCGAGCACAATAGTGCATTTTTTCCATAATTGAGAAAATGCGCTAAAACCATTAACGGTTTAATCACCTATAACAACGCAATTAAGAACGCTTATTAATGACGTCCATCCCTTACACCGGTAACTCTCATACAGTTAGATCTGAATTAATTCGCAACCTTACAGGCACAACATATTCGTAGTGTGATGAAACTGATATAAACATGGCAATTCTAGTGCTTACAAAATTTAAACGGAAATTTCTCAAAAAAATATAGCAATATGTGAGAAAAATATATGAAGCTATTTCTGAAAAATATTGGCCACGCTTCTAACAGTATAACGTAATCTACACAAATCCGGGCAAAAATCTTCCAAACTGGAATCAAAGCTCCCTTGCAACCAGTTAAAAGTTCATATAATTACATTCATATTACGACAGTGCCCTGCATTAAACTCATACGGATGTTTCGCTGCAACACTTGAAGCATCAACCAAAAACACAGTACCGACATGTTCGCTCGTTTGGGAATTTCATTGCAGTCACGAGCACCAACTAAAGATGGTGCAGTTTGTTCCAGCAGACTTCAGTGAGTGCAGACACACTGAATCTGGTGCAGTTTGTTCCAGCAGACTGCAGTGAGTGCAGACACATTGAATCTGGTGCAGTTTGTTCCAGCAGACTGCAGTGAGTGCAGACCACATGAATCTGGTGCAGTTTGTTCCAGCAGACTGCAGTGAGCATTCAAAGGAAATTATTACGCCTCCACCAGCGTGTTCGCCAGTTTGATGACAGTCATTAAATGGGGGTTTTATAAGTCGAAAATCGTGTAGTCACAGCGCTCGAAAACAGTGATCTTGAGCCTTCCAATGGCCGAAGTGATGAAATGGTTGTGCGTGAAATGTTCCATGAAAGATCCCGGCATAGTGGAGTTGCTAGAACGGAGTGGTGATAAAACATAAAATACTGCATTCAATAACATAACATGAAACAATTAATAATTTAAATTAAAAACAATCCTCATAATCTTAAGCAGCCATGCTGGCGTTAGTGCCACTGTATATTTGGAATGACTTGATAACTTTAACTTACCTGGATCTTTCTGTGAAAATTCAAGCGACACGTTTGGCGAAATTCGCAAATTTACTTCTAACTGCAGCCAAAAATACGAGCAACGACTCAGCGCGCTTTGATTTGGACTCGTAGCTCTGAGGCTGGTTTCCTTATTTGCTGCAACTATTTCAGTTAATTTCACGGAGAATGCCGACTCTGAATATCTCAGCCGAACTGCAAATGTTTTACGCTGAGTTCAATTTTCTCTGGCGAGAAATTCCTAGAACCAAGCAATTCATTCGGAAAACCCGAAAATCCGTTCGAGTTCGCAGCTTAGGTTCGGACAGGTGCTTACACCGTCCAGTGGAGCTGAAACCTTCGTAACATGAATCATTCTTATTTGTAATTATCAAGTTTTATTCACTATTCAAAAAAATTAATTTGATATTAACCAACATAAAGCTGCGTTATAGTAATAGTTCAGGTGACCTCAATGGGAAAAATCACCTGTGACGAAATGTGGCTACCGATTAATTACTAATTATGAATGAGCTCCCATGGCGAAATCTTAACATGATTGGCTATGCACATTTATCAAAACTAAATCGATAGATTAGAGCAGAAAATAAATTCACACATTTAAAAAAACAGACCATTGTTATCGAAGCAAAATGTCTATTCGACAATACTGTCATCCATGCATAATGTTTACGTAGCATTTTTGTTATCTAAGTTTATTTTATGTTACCAAATTTTATCAATGACTTAAGTCAATAGAGGAAATAAATTCAATATCACTATGTTCATAGAATATTATTTTTACGGAACAAAAGTTCTATCCATGCACGAAGGAAACGTAACAAAGTTATCATCCGTACTGGGTGTCTATCGCCTTATTTATATTATTCCCATATCTCAAAGCCAGGATATTAGCATAGGCATATCATCTATTACATCAATGCCGGTGCATTGTCATCAGCAGGGCCTCCTCCGAAAGGCCTCCCATTAATCATGACTAATTAGACTACGACTTCGGCTTGGTCAGGTCGGCCGGACCCTCCGGACGAGTGCGAACAATTCAACTTCTCCGTTTCGGTGATCAGCGTTCTCTGCAAGGCTGGCTTCGATGGCGGCTTACGGCAGAACTTCACGCTTGAAATCTATGAGGAGAATCAGTCGTTACTGATCGCCACCGTAACGAATGAGGCGAGTCTTTAATACACGATTATACTGTATGTTTAAAAATGCTATAATCTGTTTATAAAATTCAGAAATCTTATATTCCCAAATAAGAACCTATATTCGCCTTTGAAATATTATTATTAGAAAAATATTTGTTTAAATATATGTGTATTTTGTAAGCAGTTTCCTGTACTGGAGGTGGCGAGTGTGGCGTCAGCCCAGAGCTACCGCGCGGTGCTTTACAGCGCCAACGCTAAGGGCCGGAGTGATGTCACCACAATGTCGGTCATCACACTCAGGGATCTGGTGGAGAGGAGGACTGGTGAGTGGTGATTCTACGTCATCAACCTGAAACATCTGCTAAACTAAATGAAAATTCCATTCCCGTTATCAAATCTTTCAAGAATTCCGAAAATTTTTGAATTTTCCGAAAAAGAAACGAAGATCCCAAAAAAAGCAAACCAAATTTTTTGTGAAATTGTCACAAAACTAAATCATATGGAAGAACTCAGCGCCAATTTAGGAAGGCATCAGCCAAGCAGTTTGTAGAAGCGTTGGTCCCTGCACGACACGAGCGAGCGAGCAAAATGCTCTGCATTTTGTCTTGCAGAGAAATATAATCCACGGCTGCTGGTGTCTGCGGCATCGCCTGCCAATAGGCGAGAATGTTTGGAAATTACAGCTCATAATTTCCGACATCAGCCTTCTAGAACGCCAATTTTGGCAGTGTGTTTGTCTAGTCTGATAATTGCAAAAAAATTATCCTTCGTTGAGGTGTCCAAGTGATATGGAGAATTAATGCGGCAATTTGGTTTCTATCCTGACTTGCAATTATTATATACTCGTAGCAGTGTCAAAGAGCTACGTGCGATCAACGAAACAATTGTATTTTCTACACTATATTTTTGTTAAATACCACCGTAGCCAGTTGATAAATCCAGTTCAAGTGAAGAATGTAAAATTGTTTCGCCCACGGATTTTCAGCGTTCATACGCTGACGCAAGATGTTGCCCATTCGCTAGTTGTCTTGCTTATCATCATGCAATGATATTTTTTAGATGCATACAATGTAGATTTCTTGTATCAATTTTCTATCACTCAAGTTACTTTTAGTTAAGTGTAATTTCGCTGCACACGTACATATGCATTATGGTTTGCTAAACTACATTTTAGTTATATTTTTTTTATTTTCATGCATCTTACAGCAGCCATGAAGCCTCCACCAGAATACCCTCTGCTGGCATCGACATCTTTGGACGCGTTGGACAGCGTGCCCACTTACGTGGTCATCACACTAGGCATCATTGCTGGATTAATTCTGGTATATTTCCTGTTGTTCGTTGCCATCAGATTTAAGAGCTCACAACGTCGCCGCAACCAACGCTTGAGTTTGGATGATCTTAGCGACAGAAGTCCTCAGGCTACACCAAATTTTGATGAGCATCCCTCACTCAATGTCGCCGAAAAACCTGACGCGCATCTCACGAAAAACTCAAAAAGTCTCCCTGAAAAACGTTTGCAAAGTATGAGCGCCCAAACGGCCCCACATATTTCTCTCGCTGGTCCAGTAAATGAAAGCTCTGCCAATAACAAAGATTTTACAAAAAGAACACGAAAAAAACTTACCGGAGATGAAGTGACGGCCGAGCCAATTTTGGATGCCGAAGATCCAGTGGAGACGAGACTCCCAAAAAAC
The DNA here is from genome assembly GCF_000764305.2 of Hyalella azteca. NCBI lineage: Eukaryota > Metazoa > Arthropoda > Malacostraca > Amphipoda > Hyalellidae > Hyalella > Hyalella azteca. The sequence continues at coordinate 331,125 of NW_025941012.1, forward strand.
GTTAGTGGAACAGAAGGTAAGGCTTTAATTTAAAACACAAATTATCAACAAAGTTTTTAGCTTTAACTAAAGACTAACCACAAGTTTATGATTAGCTCACATATGAGACGAAACACGGAAATAATTAGCACGCTTTTAATTCTATCCATACGGAAACGATTAAAGAAGTTTGAGTGTGCAAGTAAAATTATTTTCAGTTTAAACAATAGTTGCGGAAATAGTACAAAGTCGTTACTTTAGGAAGTCTTAATTAATTGAAGAAGATGACATACGATTAATTTATTTAGATGTAGTTTAATAGGCATCAGGTTTATAATTAATTCATAAACTTCTGTAAAGACCAAAACATGATATCCCCTACACAAAGTGCCAAATTCCAATCTAAAGCTCAATGAATGTCAAACGGTCATTTGGAAAAGAATAAATTTTGTTATATTGTTGCGAAGTAAGTATAGGTATGCTTGCTAAGTACGTCAGTTCGAATTCGCATTGATATGAAACACTGTTTTAATTCAAACATTATCTCTTCAATCGATGCAATTCCCACACAAATTTGACGTTAAAATATCGTTGATTTAGTTTTTGCAGCGAAACTAATTCGTAATCAACGTTATATCAATGTCGTTTACTTGGAGGTCATATATCAAAATAATGATTTATAGAACAATATATATCTTTCTAATATTTTTGAAAAAATAATTTAAGATGAATATTATTTCTGCAAAATGTGAAGGACTTACTCTGGAATAAGATTGAAAAAGAGAGTGAAAATATCTTCAATAAACTTCTTTCGAACTTAATTTAAAAAAAATCGTTCAAAGGAGCAGACTTGCCATTTAACATTAAAAACTATCATTTGTGTTGCAAGATCGTGTTTTTCAAGTGTCCTTGAACTCGTAAGCATGATTTAAATTTAAATTACGAAATATCTGACCTAAACTGAAACTTGGTTCATAAACTTTGGCACATTGAATCTCACTTCATATGCTATAAGCTATTAACTGGCAAGAAAAATATACGATCAGGAACAACTTATTATCATTGATCAATGCGGATCACAGCCGAATTTGGTAATTTTAATCAGTACGAATTGAGTCTTGCCTCATTGGAGAAAAATTCACGTTATTTTTCAAAGTCGGACGCGAATCTTGGTCAGGCTGTGCAACCTTCCGACTGAAACTCAATACTCAATCAATTCCTCTTTGCAGTTCAAAAATTTCCGAGCCTCCCTATATGAGCGCCCCACATTCTTTGAAACAGATTCCTAGTTTTATGGGCCCTGGTTTTGGCAAACTGAGTTCAACGTGATTGCGAATTGGTCCGAACGGAAGCCCTCACACGGCAGTTGCTCCCAGAAGGAAAATAATTAAGCCTATGGGATTTTTGAACGTCAGTGATTATTGACAAATGACTTGGTAAAATGGTTAAGCTTGCATCTCTCTTTGAGGGCACATCGGAGTTTTTGATTGCCGTCAGGGTGATTAATTACCGTCAAACGTTTGAAATTTCCTGATTCGATGATACATCTCATTTTTCATCTGAATATTTATTTCAATGAGATCATTTGCAAGTAATACTCAGGAAAAATCTACGTTGGTGTCAGCGGTAACTTTCAATCATGCGATTTCATCACAACTTTGAATATATTTTTCCATGATATGCGTCGTTCATCGATGTTTCAGGACCATTAATATCTTCCCTTCTCCAGAGGGTTAAATCGAAGCGTCTGGCAGCTCATGCACTTGACACAATATATTATACCTGAGCTGAGGAAGGATGCTCAGAAATGACGTATTACGCATTCTGTCTTAACGCTCCGCAGTTTTATTCATAAAACCTGTCATACTTCAATCCCAAAAGACCGTAAAAATTTATTACATATATTACAGTCTTCTCAATGAATGATGACTGAGCTTAGCTTCGTTTATACAACGTGTATAAGTTTAATTCTAGCTCGTACTTTGGAATCTTTGTTAATGTGCAAGACGTATCATTTTTGAAACGGGATAATTTATCTAATTTGAATCGAATATTTATTCACTATAATGCATGAGACAGTTGAAATATATTTATGTTCACTGTTAGACTATAAATTAAATAAGTAAATAGTGACTCATTCCCCGTCGACGTAACTTTCTCCATTATTGGTCATTTTACACATTCATGCACGAGCGCGGAAGCAAAGTCAACTAAAGTTTAGTTATACTTCGCTTTCATATTTAGTGATAATCCGTTGAGCATTGGAATTGAAGACCGGTCCGGTATGTTGCAGTTTCAAGGGACTCCTCTCATCAACATCAAAGTGTCCGGCCCGTCAGATCAGAAGAGGCAGCCGCCAGTGACGCGTTCCTTGACAAACCAGCCTCAGGCGACCGTCGCTTCTATGGCCCTGGACCTGCGCTGGACACGCGCTCGGTCAGTGTGTCATGTAATTGATATTTTCCTGGAATGTTAAAAGCTAAAATAGCTACCAAGAACTTAACATTTCTTTATAAGAGAAGAAATTTCGGAGTCCATCTGAAATGATGAATTTTTTGGCTATTTTTCTTGTTTTTAAGTTCCTGGTTTATTCGGGATTTAAGCAGTTATATGATCTTAATTGCTATTTATGATAGTTTTGCACGATATTCCGACATGCTAAGTCTCTGACACGAGCATTATTTATAATGATCGGATTAGCATAGAATATTTTATACTGCTGAGACAACGAAAAAGTTATACCTTAGGGATACGATATCGAATACGTTTTTTTCCTTTAAGTATTATTGTTATATTAAGTTTTATATATTAAGTTTTTTTCCTTAAGTATTATTGCAGTACATGCTTAAACTATTTTAGTGCATTTCAATGTAGCTCCCTATTCTTTGAAGAGTGACAACTTTTTCAAGTTTGAATATGGTTCTATGGAAAGTTTATAAACTAAATTTAAGATGCGGTAAGGTTGAAAGCACAAAAAAGAAATGGATTTATCAGTGGAATTTTTCTCATGATTTCTCACACGATATTTTTCCTTCGTTTTCAGGCTATAACTCATGAAACTTCTAGGACAAGCAGCCAAGGATTGGATCCTCTATCATCCGGAGAATCAATTACGGAACTGCAAGTCGAATCCAGGAGCATTCCTCCCTCTCCGGCGCCCGTGAAGTGCGAGCATTCCAATATTAATGGGAAAAAAGAAATGACACCATTAACCGATTTCGACCTCCAACTCCTCGGGATGGGTCACTGTGACAGAAAAATTTCAGCCGAAAAGGCATTCTATCCTAAATCTTACGGGGACCGTGATCCATTTTTTAACTATAACTTGAACACAAATAATAATTTTCCCAGTTACTTAGACACCGTTGGTACTCGAACGCTAGACAGGGTTTCAAGAAATCGTCAAGACCGTGACTTTCAGAGGTTTTTACACTCGCTTCATGAATTGGGGTACAGTCTGCCTCTGAAAATCGGCCCGAGTAACGCTACTCTCAGCAATGCAAATCTCCTCAACTCGCACTTGATGAAATCAGATGGCAATTTAAGCATTCATCAAACCAATGAGCATTCTTTGCGAGCCCAGATTTTCAATAATGCAACAAGCAACTTTGAATTTGGTAGACCTTATCCTTTTGATAACCAAAATTTACGAAATACCAGCTTATCCTACAAAGATACGTTATCAAATAAAGACGGTAATTCAAATTTCCGAAACGAAATGTACTGTTTTCCAGAGGGTAATTTGTCTGCTTTCAATGATGACATGCATTGTTTAGGAAACGGTAAATCTTCAAAAAGTTCTTCAAGCTCGGATGTTAATGCTTTACTAGACGCCTTCATAAGGCCTATAACGCTCATAAGAGAACGAGAAAGTGCGGTTTGATCAGTTTGATTTTTGAACCTTATTTCCTATTTACAAAATTTTATTTCTGTCTGTCTTCTCAGCTATCAACCTTTTACTCGTGCTATATGACTTTTCTGACTTAATATTCTGAAACATTATTTTCAATATTTGCTCTCTCAGTAGTCAGGTTTTCGAAATAATTAACTGCTGAACTATACGAAATAAACTTTATTATTTTTATATTTACGTCCTATTAATTACATATTTTAATTCTCTCACATTTTCAACAGGTTAGTCCATTTGACCTTCATTTTGGTTTTGTGTTGCTAGGCTCGTTTTGAGGCAAAAGAGTTCGGTATTTGTAACAGACTAAGCCAGAGCTTGATTACACGAGTTACATAAAAGGGAAAGTATTTATAATTTAGTAAGGCACGTGCGAACAAATGTTGATATCAGTCATCAGACGATAATAATCGAACCTTTGCTGGTAAACCGAATGAGAACTCGTGTAAACAAAATGAACATACTAGTTGACCTCAGTATTGTACTTTATTCTTTATTATATTTATATTATTATATTATATTATTCTATAATTTTATATACTTTATATTTATATAAAATTTCCTATTTTTCATATGAAGGATCTGAAATAAATTTATGACACTTCCGTTTATTCTCGCTCCGTGCGTACTGTAATTCTGAATGATACTGGAAAAGCTAAAAAATATGCCTCTATGCGGGATCTATCAATGTTAGAGATTTTTTGTTCAAATGTGAATAAACAATTTGCATGGCATCTGTTGTGATAGTCTGAAATTTTTTTCGTATCCTTATTTTCTGAATTGATCTAGAGCTTGTATACGTCAAATGTAGTTGCAATAAACAATTTATTATCATTTTTTTTGAGGAGGTGATAGTTCTGTTTTAAGAGTTCTCAAAATCTTCCTAACCATTTTTGCTTGTTCAATTGTCACTTCCCATCATTTTAATTCCAAGTAATTTAAAGAAGGCATCCAAGTAGCTGAGCAGCTTATGCACACGAATCAACACATTTCTTTCATTGTTTGGGAGAATTAAATAATTTGGCGTGTTTTAAGTAATTCATGCTGCGTTAAATTTAAATTAAATCCATTTAAACTAAGCATTAATGTGATAATTCTATCAATATGGAAAGCAGGCCAATATGGTAACAAGCGAAAGCACGATCAATCATGCAAGGCAGGCTAGACACGCTGTCATGCTTTGCACCTCATATGCTACCTAGCAAGACATGATATTGTTGCCCTGCAGCCCTTGCAACAATCGCACAAACCCTATCAATGCGTAAGCCGCAGCCAAGCGAAACACTTAAGGTGCAGTCATGGACTCAACTGAGCTCATGTAACATTCATGAAGATCACATGTACCGTATATGTGAGCCGCAGCAAAGCAAGCTTACACTACACATATGATACAGCCATGCAATTAGGCACTGCACATATGGCACATATAATACAGTCAAGCAAGACAGCACTACACATATGATACAGTCAAGCAAGACAGCACTACACATATGATACAGTCAAGCAAGACAGCGCTACACATATGATACAGTCAAGCACGACAGCACTACACATATGATACAGTCAAGCAAGACAGCATTTCACATATGATACAGTCAAGCAAGACAGCACTACACATATGATACAGTCAAGCAAGACAGCATTTCACATATGATACAGCCAAGCACGACAGCACTACACATATGATACAATAATGAAAGCTACGTTACGATAGCAACTATCACGCAAGCCATGGCTTGACAAGAGAGCCAGAACCTGGATATATCGACAGATATCGAGTATCTCATCTACGTCTGCCCAGAAGACATCGGAGAAGTCTCTGAAATCAGAGCAAAAACTTCAGCTTCTTCACTGCGGTTGTTTTGCTGCTCTTCTGATTGGTTGCGGAGACAAGAATCTGGGTTGACTTGTTTCGGTCGCACCGAGGATCCACCAACCAAACTTTTCTCCAGTGCCTCTTTTGCGTCAGTAGAGCCCCTGCACAGAGTGATGTCGAAACTTGATGCGCCGTTCCCAAATTGACAACATTTTTGTCTAAAAATTTGTCGTGTCTAGAGGTTTGTATATAAATTTCTTTATTTAAAGTCGTTATATGATGTGTAAACCTTTTTTGTACACTGTTGGAATGATAATCTTCTTTTTCTTGGACAAGTAAATACGTATAAATAACAACTGCAATTCAGCTGAATAAATTAACATATTCGCCACTTGTTTCATTTGCAATGTTCAAATTATACTTTGTTCTCTTGAATGAGACTGGACGAACACAAAATATAAAAACCTAAAATAACATGAACAGCTTGAACTTTGTATTAACAATGCTCAAGGTAAATTCAAGCCTCAACCATCACTTTGACACGTGAACGTCTTCCAAGTGCTTCAAGAAACCGACCAGGCATCGATAAAAACTTGCACGAGAGTCCTTGATGTCCAAGCCTCCTTGAGTGTAAAATGTTTAGTGATGTTGACGGTATTTTCAGGGCCCATATCCTCCAGATTGTGTAACTTAAGGTTGAAAGAGTCGAAAAATGGCGTGAAGACGAAAATAGAGTGAAACAAATCTCTGGAATAAATAATGATATTATATTATTATTATATTGTTATATTAATATTATAATAATTGTAATTAACACCCACTTCCAGGTCAAGCGTCATTTTATGTCCATGCTCTCGAATAAGAGCACCAAAAAGTTCTCTAAACATCGATTTTTAAGAGCAATTCTGTGAGCTATGCCGACTAGAATCTAAATGTGTATATGTTGTTGAACAATTTGAGCTAGGGAGTAATAATCCCACATAATCTTCGGCTCATTCACCAGCCTTTCATGATATTGATCATTAAAACATTATGAGATATTATTTCGTCACATTCTGCCTGTGAATATTAACGAAATTCTAAAATTATAATAACCGTTATACCACTTTATGTTTTAGACATCCGTTTTTCACAATATCTAATGCAGTATTGGTCTTGACACCAACTCATAATAAAAATATATAAAACATATAAAACTTAACTCAATCTCATTTTGGATGAAGCCCAAAATCCTTCCATAAATCCAACAGAATATTCAGCCAGACCTAATCCCAACTTTCGGACGACCTCTTTTGCAGAGAATATAAGTAAAAAAATTTAGCCCCGCTTTGCCTTGACTTTCTGCGATGCCATATAAATAAACCTTAGAATAGAAAGCTTGACCCCACCTTAATACATAAACATTCAGATGCTAATGCATTTCTTGATCTTGGAATCGATTGGCGGGCAAGTCTCAAGGTGGCGTATTTGCGATGCAGATATGAAGACTGGCGCTCAGTCAGACGAAATTTAGCCCAAACTTCACGGCAATTTCGCCAGAGGCTTCAAGACTTTTAGAAATTCTCCTTTTGATCTACTTTTAGTAGAACAAGAACTGAAGAGAGGCCGGACAAAGAATTAATGTCAAAAAAATTTTTTTTCATCGAGACCGAGAGCTACGATGTGCACCTCAAAGGTAGTATTCAAAGCGCCTGTCATAAAAGAAATAAATAGTAAACGAATTTGATCGGAACTCACTTCCTCAAAGATTTTTTCATTTTTTTTTAGATTTTTAAAAGATTTTAATTTTTTTAATTATGACAGTGATTCTGCGCCTTTGCACTGTTTATTAAGAATTGAGCCGCCGATTGAAGTTATATCAGAAATTGCAAGTCTTTCCTACCGAAGTGTGCTATCGCGTCATTGGAGCCTTGTCACATACTTATAAACTCAGCTTTAATAGACATAATTTTACTACTAAAGCACTCTCACTACTATACTAAACAAACAAATTGAATCCAGTCATAAACTTCGGCAAATGCGATGACAGAATTTGCGCAACGCAAAACCATCCTAAATGAAGCCACTAGATGAGCATTTGCAGTGTTATTCAGAAATAACGCCATGAACACCAAATGATGCAATTACAAATGATGCAATTTGTCTCATTCAAATGATGCAATTTGTCTCATTCAAATGCCCCGGATTTTGGGGCAAAAACTAATATTTATTTAATTACCATCTCACTTCACGAGCTGACAGCACCAAGAAATCCACTTCCGGGGAGTACAAGTGTAATTGAGCAGGGTTAAAGCAGCTGCAAATTCAAAATTATGAGAAAATTCTCGATTAACTCGTCCGCAAAGCTCAGCGTACTCGAATCCGTTCCGAACTCGGTAGGCATAATTTGCTGACAGGCGAAATCTTGCGGATTTCGACAAGCTTTGAAGTTCTGCGACGGTAGCGATCCCACGGATTAAAGGACTTCACAGCAAGACTAGCGTCGATAGCTGAATATATTCTTGCGAGTTGAATAATTTCATTAAGAATGTTAAATTATGTTTGTATATATTTTCTGTAAATCTACATAAAGAGCTAAACAAATTGAAAACAGTGTCTTTGAAACACATTTCACGGTTTGGGAAAAAATGTTTACTATTTAGAACCACAACTTTCTTCACATACGTTGTCATTTCAGAACATTGCACCGTTATTTTCAAACTACAAAAGATTCTTACAGCTTCTATTTGATGCTGACATTGCAGTACTAAAAAGTCAATGTACCACAACTCACAACACCTTTAAAGTCATCACAGCGTTACATAATAACTTGAAGACGTCATAGACCGAACAAGCATCAACCAAACTCATTATAAAACTGATTAAATGAGAAACTGCGTCTAAAAAATCACCAGTATTACGCAGTGTTTTTAAGAGGACAATAACAAAGCAATATGGGATACCGCGAGCCTACCTATATTAATATAGTGCTGCTTCTATGGGAGTGCAAGAGACGTTCATAACGAGACAAACAGTGCAAAACTCCAGCACGAAGATCGCAGAGACGACCGAGTCAGATAAATGGGCGTCTTGATGGACTTTGTGCTCACCGTTCATTCATTTCGGCAGAGATTCTTCCGAGTGAATGTGCACGTAGAAGCTTTAGGTGAAAAATATAGAAGAGGAAAAGATTTTCGCTGATGAATGAAGGCGTTCATTGACGGAGTGAAAAAAAAATAGGTAAAATAAATTTCACGAACGTCCACATCAGTAGTCGGAAAAAGGAAGGCACCAATAAAGGAGATTCGCAAGGGTGAACTACACGCCTCTAGCAGAAAGATGATGACTGCAGAAAAGATTTTCACAGTAAAATGTTGTCGGTCAAAAAATATTTGTCAAAGACTGTATATCAATGTCGCCATATAAATATACTGTATATCAAAAACAAATATCATTGTCTCGGGCGCTTTTGTCTCAGGTTAATCTTATTCGTGCGGTGAAGACTTATTCCGAAGGGTTAATTATTTTGTGGTTGGATGAAAGAAGACATGTATTCGAATTTTGAGACTAATCGGCAACTAACACTGTGAACTTGTAAGGAATTTACAGATATTTTTGTGGATAAGTGGACTTTTGGACATTTAATTATCATAGCTTCAAACGTTTCGTGAATATTAACAACAAATAACTCGAAAAAACCTCACCTCAAGAAAATCTTTACATTAGGTAATGAAGCACAGACAACACGTCACGGTAGTTTTCCAATTAACGTATTGTTTCAATTTGGTGGAGATTCAAGTTCATGGGAGGAAGTTATCGCATAGTTAGATAATTCATAGACGACTAAACCCACGTAATTGAAATTATTACAGTAACTGATGTGTTGTAAAATTTTTCGCATTATTTCAAAATCGCGCTTCATTTGAGACAGTTATCGGATAATTACTAGATTTAGAAATTAATGAATCCACATGCTTGAATTTTTTCCATGACGGCACCATGCAGTTGTATATTTGCCAGAGGTATCGAAATTGGTGGAAATCCCAGATAACTGTTATCATTAATAACATCAAAAAATTATCATCATTATCTTTATTAATAATAATTATGAAAATTATACAGTTAATTTAGAATAAATTATTAATTTAATTCAAAATATTTTATTAATTTAACTTAAAATAAAGTATTGTAATTATTATTACTTATTCCTAAGTAATTATTTGTCATTGTAGAGTCGAAAAGTTGACAAATTTCACAAATTATTGAAGATCCAATTTCATTTTGAACAGTGAGCGATTCATTACCCTTTTAGATGCGACTGCTTCCACATGACTGAGTTTTGACTGTCACTGCTCAGTTATAAAAATAAAATGTCTCGAGTTTGGAAGAAATTCAAAGTCATTTGGGACAGTTAACGGTTAAAGGAAAATTTCGAATGGAATTATCTCAATAAGACGAATCTAAAATTAATTTATAAATGACTGAACTGACGCACGTTAAATTCCCACCGCATTTTTTCCCCCATGTCCAGGGAATAAATTTCTTGGGTTGGTGGGATATTTCGAGTTGAAATACTTCAGTCATTTAAATCAAAAAGGATTCATGAAACCACTAATCAGATACTCGTAAAATTCGTAAAGAATTTTAACCGTTGTCAAGTAGATGCATTTCTTAGGACAGGAAAATGTCGTGTTGAATTATTGTATTGTTGAAAATGAAAAGAGTTCAGAAATGAATGAATTGTCAAGCGCGAAATTCAAACAGCATTTTTTTCCGTTGTCGAATGAATGCAAAGCTGGGCTCAGGAGGATATTTTCAAGTTGAGGTACCACAGTTATTAGAAGAAAAAATAATTCAAAAACGAATCAATTGACACTCGTAAAACTGACGTAGCATTTTTGTCTTTGTCAATTTAATGCATTCCTTGTGTTAAGGGAGAATTTCGAGTTAAATTACCACAATTATTGGCCGATAACCTAATCGGATAATCAATTTCAGAAACGACTAAACCCATATACCTGCACTTTTTCCAGTCACAGCCGCGTGTAAATTTAATATAGTGCTGGAGTTAGGTGAAGATCTAGCACAGACACGATCTAATATAGTCTTGCACAGACACGATCTAATAGTCTTGCACAGACACGATCTAATAGTCTTGCACAGACACGATCTAATAGTCTTGCACAGACACGATCTAATATTACCACGTGCCTGAAATTGTTACAGTCAGTGCGGAGTTGTGAAACTGAATAATTTCTTGAGTTAGTTAGAAACGAAACTTCATCAAGTTCGGTTATTATTTAATTGCCTAATTCAGACACGACTAAATCCGCATCACTGAATTTTTGATGGTTGCTGCAAACATGTAAAATTACCAAATTGACCAAGTTTGGTAGAGATCAAAATTCATTTGCGGCGGTTATCGGTTATTTATCTAACTTAGAAACGACAGGTCCCAGATGCATGATACATATTATTAAAATCACTACGTGGTTGTGAAGTTCAGAAATTTTTCGAGTCAAAAGGAGATTCAACTTCATTTAAGTTAGTTATCGGTTAATTTATAAATCCAATAATGACTGAACACATATATTTGAATTTTCCACAGTCGATTGGTAAATTTGCAATTGTCATACTTCTCGAGCTTGGTGATGATCCAAATTAATTTATTACAGTTTTTAGTTAATTAACACGTTCAGATACAACTAGAACCACATTGCTCATATTATTCATTCACGGCGGAGGGGCAAATTAGCGTATTTCTCGAGTTTGAAGACATTAATGTTTCTCGCGAATGCTTGTGCGACATTTTTCCCACGGTCGATCTGTTCAACTAGTTAAATACCACGAAACTCTGACCTAAGAAAATTCATGTATAAATATTGTGCCCTCGTGTATCGGAATCAGTGATAAGTTCGAATTGAAAACGTCGAAAACGAATTGAAATGGTTCTGGCGGGTCAGCGAGCCAGTGATGGTCGTGGAACTACCAGTGGCACCAAGTGCCCGGAAAAACTGACCTATCACCCCCTCCCTTACCTAGTTGCCACTACCAGGATGGGCAATTACAACAATTGAAAACGTCCGTTCCATCACACATGATTAATTTTTTATATTAATTTAACTTACTCTTCAAATCATAGATGAACAACAGTTTCATTTTGGACATTTTTAAAATTCATTTTTATTATTTCTTATCGATAATATAATTTCCGTTGTTGAAAGGTTCTTCAAGTGTGGGATTTCTGAAATGAATCGAAGCCAGATTTTTTAGCAGCGATGACATTCACCTAATTGTTTTTTTTTCTACAGAGGAAGTTCCTCATTAGCATGTTTACTGGCTGCAAAATCTTTCATTCAAGCTGGCAATTTTTTCATAATATTCCTTTTTACGTAATTTTCTCGGATAATTACATTTCTCCCTCATTTCCATATATATAACTAAGCGAGATTTATTGGAAGCGCAGCATCAGGTAGCTAATGCCGGATCGGAAGCTGTCCTGCTGAAATACGGTAATCAAATTTGATTGTTTTCGGTTACAGAGCTGGTGATGAACTTTCATACGAGCAAATCTGACCAGGTCGACAAAAAAATAAGCTAGATATTTCTTTAGTGCCTTTATTTAAGAAATTAAGATGACGTGTGCAGTCAAGATGCTACAGCGCCAAGCACATTAAAAGCGTAAAATAAAACTTGGAGTGAGTTTCCTGAAAGCCACAACATGTCAGTTCCATTCTTGATGCAGAATAAGTAGCCTAAATAGTCTTTGTGATATTACGTGTAATAAAAATATTAAAAACCGATTGACCGAAAAACATAAAATATCAAAACGGCAACTTAACTTTGTCTTGTCTTAAAGAACAGTTTTTAGGTCCACGCTATCTAAGGACGTTGCATCAGCAAGAAATTGAAAAATGTATACATGATCATTTTTTTTATCTGCATTTTTTGAAATTACATCGAAAATTTAATAGCAAATTAATTAGAAATCCTCTTAAACAGCGTCGCTTGATACGCACCAAGTGGATCGAGGGGGCAATTAGGGGCTCCTTCGAAAGCTTTATAAATTCAAGGAATATATTGAACTTTTGTGAAATAACTGGTGAGCAATATGAGTAAAAGTGTTCTTACAGTAAATTATTGACGGAAAGCTTTTACTCACCGTGCAATGAGATACTTTGAAACTGTTCATATGCAACGGAGAATATGGTAAGAATATTGTTATTAGATTGATATCCTCACATGAAAATATCTCTTATTAAAATTATCAATTTAATTTTATCTTCTGTAAACTTAATCCGAGATTCTAAATCGCCTTTAAGAAATGGCAAATGATGAAGCAAGAAATTAGATTGCGTTAGCAAAAGCATAATCTATGATACTTTTTCATGGTAAAATATTCATACAATAAAAGATCATCTGAAATCATTATTTTATCTTATAATTAATTGTCTCATTAATCCGGTGAAACAGAGCGAAGATTAAACAAATCGTACATCAATCATAGCTGTCAACGTTATTTTAAAGAAAAGGTCAAATTAACACTATAACTGCAAAGAACTCTACCTAAATTCCATTTTCACCTAGCCTTTTTTTTTGCCATAAATATATTGTAAATGTGAGATTATAATGGCATTAATTATAACCTTCTGTCAACATCAATTTCTTAGAAGTACTGAATTCATTATAAATTAATCCTGATGTCCTGTATACCTGAAATTAATAATTAAAACGTATATATTTTTCATTGTCGCAAATTTTGTTGCCAATATTACACTATTGCTATATGAGTCTAATCATGAGAAGCCAAAAGGCAGCGAATCAAGACAAAACATTTGAAATTACCAAAACTATGGCTCGTTAACTCGTGATCGAGTAAAATTTGCAGGTCCTGTACAGTCATGTACCTACAGGCACCTTCTGAGCGAGTACCATTTGCAGGTCCTGTACAGTCACGTCGTACCTCCAGGCATCTGCCGAGTGAGTACCATTTGCAGGTCCTGTACAGTCATGTACCTACAGGCACCTGCCGAGCGAGTACCATTTGCAGGTCCTGTACAGTCACGTCGTACCTACAGGCACCTGCCGAGTGAGTACCATTTACAGGTCCTGTACAGTCACGTCGTACCTACAGGCACCTGCCGAGTGAGTACCATTTACAGGTCCTGTACAGTCAAGTCGTACCTACAGGCACCTGCCGAGTGAGTACCATTTACAGGTCCTGTACAGTCATGTTGTACCTACAGGCACCTGCCGAGTGAGTACCATTTACTGGTCCTGTACAGTCAAGTCGTACCTACAGGCACCTGCCGAGTGAGTACCATTTGCAGGTCCCGTAGTCACGTAGTTCCTCCAGGTACAAATACTTCACATTAGCCGTTAGCGAATAGCATTAATCACGTTATAATTTATATAATGCACTTTCAAGAAGCGAATTAAATATGCATCGTTTGAATTATAGTTTAAGCATCAGAGAACTGTTGGATGGCTATTCTTGCAAATCGATTTTTATTTATTTTGTGTATGGATTATTATTTATTAAATTATAGGTTATTTTGTGTTAGGCACTAAATATTTTCGTGAAATGAAAAAGATTAAATGATTGATTTTTTCGAAGAAATCATATATAACATAAAATTATTCAGGTAAAACCTGAGAAGCACTCGCGTTCTACAAGTTACGCATGTAGCAGTCTGGGTAACATTAACGTAACATTGACGTACAGCATTAAGATGATTAGACTTAAAGGTTTTAAATAAAAGAAGTATAAATTTGAATTGATCGCGCTCCTGAAGTGATTCATGCCGAATCCTTGTACCCGATTCTTGTCATTCCGAATTGGCTTAATAATTCTGAACTACTTTAACCAGTTCAAACCCACATTTGGCCCAAAACCACCTTTCAATTCCCATTTTGATATCTATATGAAACTTGACTTTTTTATTTACGAAAAAAATTCTTTCTCACTGACGTCCATACATAATTTCAATTTTTCTCTACTTTTTAACAGTAAAGATATTTTACGATCAAATTCTATTAATTAAATAATCTCGCGCAACTCTTGTAGACAAAACATGACAGGGGCACGAATATGTAACGTCAAGAGCCTGTTTATCGCTTGGATCGCTTTGCAGATAATTCATCTTGAAACAATTTCATTTTGAATAATGACGACATCCAATAAACAGGCTCACCTGTTTGCGCCTTCGAAACTTTAATAAATATGAAGAGATAAAAATATCTTTTGATGAAGGCTTTAATAATAACGTACTGTTTGTCTTCCACCTCCGTACTTTGAACTGTTTGATGAGATTTTCCTGATGGTAAATTGGCAGTGAACACTTATTTACATCAACATGATTGTGCTCTGATGAACATGTGGGCTTAGAGCACAGAATTCATTATTCAATAAGAATTATAATTATCTGTTGATTTTTTATTCACACCAGATAAACTTTGATTGATATTTGTCTGACGCTAATCAATACATAATCTTTATGCGTTTTATTACTTTTTTAAGATTAAAGAACGCTCGACAAAAAATTAACGCTGATTTTCACGTCGTCTTATCATTCTAAATGTAACAAAAATTAATAATTGAAAGGAACAGGAAAATATGAATCCAAGGTAATTCCTATATTCTTGAAAGATTTTGTTACAAAGTTTTCGAGTTTTTCAAGTTTCGTCATCAAATTTTCATCAAGTTTTGAGTTTTTTTATATTTCATCTGAATCGGTGATGCCAAAAGGAAGATAACTACCGCAGCAATAATTTTTATTATTATTATTACTATTATTATTATTATTATTATTATTATTATCATTATTATTATTTTTATTAAATAATATTATTCTTATTATTAATATACGAAGCAGTTATCGTAACGTCTGCTTCAAACGAACTTCGAACTTCGGGGGCTCGTTACACATAAGTTTTACAGCGAGCGAAAAATAATTAGACACGACAGTTGATGATGCGAGACCCACTGCGCTGCTCTGCGTTTATTACGCGATTAGCGCGTTCATTACGAATTGCAGTTTTATTAATTGAGTGTCGTTGTCGGCAGTACATAGGGTGTGGCATTACATTGTCCAATCTGGTCAAAACGAGCGCCACCACGAGGGCCTCGAAAGACAGCGACTGACTCTACGTATTCATCGCAGAGTGCCAAGACAGGCTGTGGTGACTTTGACAATGTGGTTGTTGATAGAATGTTCCGAGTCCAGCAGAATGCCGAGGTTGCAAACCAAAGACACAGGCATGACGAACTCGTTGACCAAGAGAACAGCGTTGGCCGGAAGCTGATGCTGGCACCGAGCATTCGCAAACCAAATGAAGTCGGTTTTTGATGCATTGAGCTGGAGCCGATTGGAGCGCATCTAGTCTAAGACGGCGTCCATGCAGACAGACACCCGGTCCTGCAACGCTGCAGCGTCAGCCGACGCACAGTAACCCTAAATTTGGGAGGCGTGATGATTGCAAATAATAAAATTAATATCTAAAGATTTACTAATGAAAATCTATTCTTCGCTGTAATAGTGCTCAATTCATAATTGCGAAGGGATTAATACTCGTGTATTCATTTGTATTTTAAATTTTCATTCATTGCGGTAGGGTAGAGTAACATTTATGAGCAGTTCTGCTCAAATCAACAAGTCATATCTCCTATCATATCTTAATAAGTGAAATTCGAAACGAAAAGTTGTAGCTGTCAATGCAGCGTTGAAGCTCAGTAAGTTTTTGAGTAGTGATAAATGTACATGAGGCACGTTTGCTGTTTTAGACTAATGAAATTCTGTCCTAGTAAAGAAATTAACACTGTAAATAGATTTCATGAGAGTAATAAGCTGAAGAAATATGCCGATGATATACAGAGACTTTAAACACCGAATAAATACACCGATGCTCTAAACCAATGTAATACATCGAAGTAATACACCGACTTAATACTCCGACTTAATACACAGACATAATACACCGACATAATGGATCGACGTAATACACCCAAGAAAATTACACGTGATCTGAATTCTGTGACATACTGAGAGTAATACTTGATATAAATTCAACCTAAGCCCGAGCCAACGAAACCTTCGATGTCTCGGGCAACGTAACCAAGGTGATCATCCATTCATTCTATTCGACGCGGCGGTACTGCAAATTTGAAAAAGTTATCTCTAGATTTGCCGCAAAAGAAGTCGTGTGCATTGTTATGAGCTGACGCCAGACTCAATTTGCACTTCAAAGAACTACCTCCCGTCTGCCACTCCGCTTGTTGATGCGGAATTCAAGATTCGAAACGACACTTGGATGTCGCTAAAATATCCAGCACACACTTGTGTATCATTCAAGTAATGAACTCGCATCCGTACTCTGATTATATCGTCCTTTATTATATATAGTTGAAGTAGGAATCGAAAATTAACTTGGTCACACTTTCACAACACGTTTTTGGTCTGGAAAAGACCGTGAATGAAATTCTAGTTGAGCGTAAGTAGCTTTATACCACAATAATTTTAAATTTTCAAACTAATTCAGCTGAATTGTTCTGCCTGAATTTCAAAAAACATTAAATTATAATGACCTCAAATTTATTAATACCAAACTTGAGTGCTACTGAAGATGACAGTATCGTAGATGAAATCATTACTTCAGAATACGTTTGCCCTGCTAAAGATATATCATCTTATGGGACAGGATACACAACACAGACAATGTAGGATATCATTCTTAGGGATACCATCGCAAACATTGTAGAAGACGTCACCATCGCAGTCAAAATCGACACACTGAATAATCCACTCTGTAGGAGATATCCTGAAATTTGGCAGTTTTTTTAGATGCAGGATATCTCCATCAACACAATACAGCAAGTACACAAGCTCTTTCCCCGCCACAGCGTCTGCGCCTTGTAGTTTGCCTTTAATTCAACGTCGCTACGTGCGTATCACTGACGATCGCCTTGCCAATTTCTGACGGCAAACACGAAGCTCGAACGCTATTCTCAGAGCAAATCTACGCTAGTTCGCGAAACAACTTTTCGTCCAATTTTCGTTCCCATTTTCGTTCCCCTAATTTACGAAACATCATTCTGACTGATTTGTATTGTGTTTGTCATAAGGAGAATTTATGCACGTTTGAACACTGCACGTTTCATAGACTCATTGTCAATGACCCAAGCTGGATTTATATGCACTAGATCCACGATAAACCATTTCATGGTGCAATGGTGATGTGCACGTTGCGCAGAGAGTTGGGCATCCCAATGCACTTTGTGTGGTAACAAGTTAATTACCAAGTAATTATCCCGGGAAACGTTACGTTGGTTGGGTATCATAGCCATCTCAAATTCTCCCTACGAAAAAATATGATCTTTATGGGAGGCCCTTGGTTTGTTTCGATGTCTAAATAAGTGATAACAATTTTTAAAAATCGACACACTGAAACAGCGGGCTACCCGTTACATTTGGATTGTGAGAGAAACCAATAAAAAATGTCATTTCTATTGTCAAGGAACACCGCAAATGATGAGGCCAATGTTATGTACAACTAGGCGAACAATTCATGGTTACAATAATAGGCCTGCGACAACGATAAAAACTACTCTAAATTTGAAGTTGCTGAACTACGACTAGTATGGTCGCTGCGTCAGAATAAATCTTGGATTGTCACGCATGATTTATGCAATCATTTCATTTCAAACGATTTTCACACTTCGTATTTAATTTCAATAGTTAAAATTTCCAAATGACCTCCGCAGTAATCAGAAAAAGAGAAAATATAACTACTGAAGCGATTGGCTAGCACTCATGCATGATGTTGATGTATATGTCAAAAAATTACCGCGCGCCGCACACGTAACTTTTTACTAATGAAAAATTTTCCTCAGTAAAAATATTAGTATTTCCTAAATAACATCATCGTCAAAATTTCGTTATTACACTATCATTACCTTCCCCATAAACTAAAGACATAATATTATAGAATCTCGGCATTTGCATCCAATGCTAATGTCAACTTCTACACTTTACAATGTAGACAGCTACAATCAATTAATAATATGCACATCAAAACTGCTTAAATCAGTGTAATGCACTTTTAATATATGTGTCATAAACTGACAGCTAAACATCGTATCTTATGTAATCCAAGCAAGATTTTCAGAAACAATGAGAATTAATCAGCATAATGGACAGAATATCACACGATCGCTGCTTTTGGCCTACAATCCAACCAAATTCATGGAAAATTTTTTCAATGCCTGGGAATTTCTCTATAAATATTATGTAAATATCAATGCCCCAAAAAATATATTCTCAAATTTCGACTGCAAGATTTTCATACCTTGTACGATAGTTCTCCAGGCAATAACAATTCTTGTGCGGAAGAGATATTAACAAGTTTTTTACACTTCCGTGGTGTTCTCGAAAAAGAAAACTAAAATTTGTGCCCGTAATTCAAACTTCCGTAAGCCTTTACTGTTCTAGTTTGACCCATTATAGTTTCGTATTGAAGTTTACAAACATGAAGGGTCATTAAAAAGTTTTCGTGTTTGCCTCCGTAACGACGAACTACGAAGAATTTCCTCTGGCGAATAACACACACACAGAAAATTAATGTCAAATTGTTTCAATAGAGACACAGTATACGAGCCGAGAACTGAAATCTCACGAATACAATTTTTACCGAGCCTAACTGGGTCAACATGACACACTTTGTTGTTGCGCAGCTCATCAGTCGTTTGATTGACATTTTTCTTGTCAATCAACGTAGCTGAATGTGTCGCGACGTCGGCTGAGCTTGCCTCGTTGTTATTTAAAAGGAACGATCTCACTATGTTATTACAATTTCAGAGCCAGAGATTTAATAATATTATTGCTTACTCGCCACTTTTATTATTGTTATTATTATTACTATTATTATTAATTATTAATAGTATTATTATTACTATTATTAGCTTGCAACAAGTAATACAACCATGGACTAACGATACCAACAGTTTTTATTTATATTATTTCAATGTTTCGTTCTCTTGTTGAGTTGGGTAGCATGAATACTGGCATCCTTCCCCCAACTCTCTATTTTTGTTTGGGGCGTAGCTTAGTTTTGGTTTTGTGTTTAACTTATTTATTTTTTATTCGTTGACAGAGCGAACACCAAGAAATTCTTGGAAACAAGGAATCTCGGATGTAAAAATTCAACTTCCGCATTATTTGATTAAATAAAATGGAAATCAAAACAATCTTTGTCTAAACAACTGGCATCCCAGAGACCTTCAAGCCGCAATGGTGAAATTGAGCGAATTGCATTAGAAATACTTAATAAGACTTGAACTTTCCTTGTTTCGTGAAAGAAGTCTATAACTTTCACAGGCTTCAATAGAAACGGATAAACCTGGACGATGACTCACACCGATCGAAACACCGATTTGCATCATTTTGCAATGTGTTGTTGGCATCATTTGGCAAGAGAATTTGCGTAGGTTGTAAGGATTTCCGTATATATATTTCTTGTCGGTTATGTTTTGAAGTAGCTTCCAACTTTTCAAGATAGACTAGTTTTTAGCTACTTGATGTAACTTTGTACCTCCGGATTTATCAAGTCTCGTCATTTTTCACTATACCGTCAACAGTCAACGTTAACAGTCGCTATACGGGCATATATAAATAACAGTTGGAAACACGCCCACAAGCAACAAACATTGGCAAAAAGTACATCCCATTTCGGACAATATCCCTCTAATTTCCTTGAGTGAAGACTCCAAGCTGTGGACTAACTTGCGAGTGTTAGCAGTGTTCGGGTGGCGCGCCACACCCCTAACAAAATTTAGAGTCACCCCAGCTTCTGGTAACCCAAATCAGAAGCTGCCGCGTCTGTAAAATTTCACTGGCACTGGCAATCGGGAGATTTTTCGGAATAATAAAGTCAGAAAATTGCCTGCTTCCAGGACACGTTCCTGCAGTGTTTGCTCCGGAGGAGAGCGCTTGGGAAATACGAAAATCATGACCGAATCTTCTTGTATACACAGGGGTTAAACGAAATAAGGGTAATAACGGAGAAATCCAGAAAATATATTTTAGTATGGTGTAGGTCCATCTTTTGCGGCAACTACAGCCTCAATTCTCCGAAGTATTGATTCATACAAATTGTGGATTGTTTCCAAAGTAATTTTTGACCCATTTTTCAGTTAAAACTTCGTCCAGCTCTTTTAAAAACGATGGCGGCGAGAATCGACTTCTGACTTGCATCTCTAAAATCGACCTTAAATGTTCAAAAATATTCAGGTCTGGTGTTTGTGATGGCCAAATGCGATGCTCAACTTCATTAAAATGTTCTTCGTGCTATTTATCAATAATTTTAGCTATATGGATTGGGGCATTATCACTTTAAAAGATGGCTTTCTCCACCGTAAACAGTGCTTGAGCCATTGGATGAACTTGGTCTTCCAAAGTTCTTAAATAGTCACGGCTGTTGATTCTTCCATGAAGAGAAATCATTGGTTCGTCAGATTTCCATGAAATTGCACCCCAGATCATCACAGATCTCCCGCCATGTTTTAGAGTTGGGAGGAGGCAATCAGGATTAAATAACTCTTTTGGCTGTCTTCAAACGTAAACTCGGCCAAAGACCGGAAATAAGGTAAACGATGATTCGTCAGAGAAAATTGCTTTTTTTCATTGCTCGAGGGACCAATTTTAGAGGTTTTTATTCCACTCTAAACGCTTTGAAGCACTGGTATTTGAAACCAGAGGTTTTCTAATTGCGGTTGTTCCATAGAAACCAGGTCTCTGCAGCTCTCGACGGACAATCAGTAAGGAAACAGGGTTCTATAGGTGTCCATTGCGATCTGCTGTAATTTTAACAGTCGTGGTCTTTCGATTGTCCCTCACAATTCTATTTAGGTACCGACGGTCTCTCTCAGATAACTTCGATTTTCGGCCATACCTGTGCTTCGCTGGGATAATTTTTTCTTCTTTTTCAAAAGCAGTCATTAAGACAGAACCTCTAGAAGCGTCAAGCATTCGGGAAGCTTTGTCCCACTAGCACCTGCCATACGGGCACCAACAATTTGGCCTCTTTGAAAGTCAGGGAGATTTGCCTCTTATATGTTAAGTTATTGACACAAAACTTTTGTAAAAATATCTGTGCAATGATAAAATATCAGTTAGGAGCAATAATAAACAATAAAAAACAAAGATGTGTCACATTTTAGTCTTTACAACATGTTCAAAAGGTACGATATCAAAATGTCATGGGTTTCCCTTATTTTGTCCAACCTCTGTATTTAGTGAGTATGTACTGTATATAGTGATTTAATATAGAATACAGGGGGAAATATGGTGAGTGACAAGCGAGCCATCTTTACCATTATAACAGAGATATTTATAAAGAGAATAGTTTTTTATAAATCAAAATTAACTATCACATACTGATAGAACTATTTATAATATGTTCTGTTTTAAAAATAATTAGATACGATTTAGATCATTTAAGATTGCCAAGAAGGATCTTTTCATAGAACCTAATGCATTGTTACTCTTCCCGTTTACATAACAAAATTTTACAACCTTAAAACGTAGCAAATAATTGTAGCAGAAACTAATAAAAAATTTCTTATATCAATTACTTTACTCAAATAACTGAATTTCTAAAGCTTTTTTTTCGTGCTTCGATGCTGGCTCCAAACATATTTATTAACACTGCTGTAAGAATATGAACTTTGTATAATATTGGAACACTCATGACTGAATGATTTGATTTAACATCAATAGGAATGACTACTTCAAAGGATAAATTTTATTTCAATCTCCTTTTTTCTAAATTGAGGGCATGAAAGCTGACCTTGTCAGTCAGACACAAAGCTCTATGCAATCGTAATTCGCTTTTAAAAATAACTGCATATGCTCAAAGGCATCGATAAATTACTAATTTGCTGTATCGTTACTTCTCTGAGCTCAAGTCTTTACGTCTGTTTGATAAATGAAGACAGTTTCGAGGCTAGATACTGAATAATTATAATGTATTCGAGGAAAGATACTGAAATATTTTCTGTCACATCAGATGGTGACCGAGCAATCAAAATCTAGCTTTTCTCTAATTTTCGGGCAGTATTTTTCGGAGTTATGGCTCATAGAAGAATCTAAGTGAGAGAATTTGAAAAAATAATCAAGATCGGGGTTGTTCATAATCATGGTTCACCGGTGAATCTGAATTTAAAAACTCGTGATTAATCATCAAGTTTGCTATTCTTCAGGATCATGACTCAGTGGTGAGACTAAGTTAAAGATCTCTATATTAATTATCAAGGTTCGCTATTGTCCATTGTTAGAGCTCAGTGATGTAACTCAACTGAAGAATTGTAATGGAATTGAACAGCACGCGACCATCCAAGTGATGACTGATCTAACGAGAAGCAAATAAGGGCACATGGGCGCAGCGTGCTGCTGATAGATGGCTTTATTAGACGAACTTCTGGTCGAGACAAAGTCAACACTGACTGGGCAACACCAGAAGCTCCCAGTGTGCAATTTATGGAGGATCCTGCGATTCATAAGGCGTAGCAATGCCAGCTGTCATGAAGATACGCACTCGAGCGATGCCGAACACAGGCAATGCGATGACCAACGTGGTTTATATATACTTATATTATACTAGTTATATATATAAAGGGTGATCGAGGCATGAATCATTTATTTGTGATGAAGCAATCACATGCCTACTTTATAAGAGGCTCAAGCGATTTAGCAAGTGGATAAATCTGAATCCTAAGTGAAAACGTGAGGAATCGAAGCAAACGATCCACTCTGTATGATATCTCGGGCAACACACGTCGAATTTTTCAATTTTCAAAGCTTCGACCAGCACAAGACAAATTAATTTTGAAATTTGAAGTTCAAAAAACAAATTAAAATGAAATTATGAAGTTCAAAAGCCAAATTAGAATGACATATAATACATGAGAAACTGGATTGCATAAACACCAGTAATTTTAATCTTGCAAAATTATGATTTTTGGCGAAAATAAAGTCAATTATAGTTGAATGTGAACTAGAAACAAATGTAGACATGTGACATGTCAAAGCGATTGATGTTCAGCATAACAAAACAACATTACTGGAGATAGTGACATCTGAAAACTGAAACAAATCAAAATTTTTCCAGTCATGTTTTTAATGCAACTCTACGAGAACTTGGCTGAAGCAGTGTGCAAAAATTTTCTAGATAAATTCATGGAATTTTACTAACCCAATTAATTCTCTCCTCAGCAACTTTTGAATAGTTACTTTTATTCGCTATTTTTTGGTGTATTTTTCCTGTGTATATGTCAACACGACTAATGGGCTGTTTTTGCGCACCGAAATTGAATACTGCAAACATTTTTGTCGCTTAATTAAATCAAATCCTGGACGTGAGCCTGAAATGAATGATAACTAAAAGCTTTTGCCAGCAGATGCTGCCACCGAATTTTTATGTTATGCTAGCTGTACTCAAAACAATTCTAAGTAAAAAGAACTATTTGAATAAAGTATAGATAATACATGAGAACTGTCAAGGTGTTGCCATCAACACCTTGAATTTCCAACACCAATGGAGATCATTAAACCGCGCAGTACGACCAGGTACAAATGATAAGAACAGGACTTAATATGAAACGAAACAATGTAATAATAAAATGCGGCGAACCATTGCTGAAATTTCTTAAAGTAAACCTTTAACACGGTAAATGAGTACCGTGAATAATTTATAAAACAATGTAAACAATAATTGATTAATAAGTTTGTGTCGAACGTAAAATTCGAAATACATAATAAGAAGAAAAATTTAGTTATTTTAAATCAGTTAGGGATAACCAGTGAAGTAATTAAGAACATGTAAGACTTACTGGTCTAAGATGTCTTTGCGCACATATTAGCTTGTAAAGCAGATTGTCAGCAATACAATAGTCCTGTGATTAAACTCAATTGTAAACTATTAACATTAATTACACTTAATTCAACATGCGTGCAGAAGAATTAATTAGGATCGAATCCCTGTTGTTTAATGATGACAATGAAACGTTTTGACTGCTGCGTGCAATGTTGATTCTGCAACCAAAACCAGACAACTTAAGAGAATAAATAAATTTTAAAAAAATTGAAAGACTAGCATATTCCGAGCAAAATTTAAAAATGATGATAATGAGTATCATATTAAAACCTAGAAGCTATGCTAAATCCTCAGAAAAGCAAAAATTTCACAATAGATACTAAAATAATTGTAGAAGTTAACGCAAATTAATACGGTGATAAATCCTCAAAAACCAAAAAATTTTCCAATACATACTAAAATAATTATAGAAGTTAACGCAAATTAATACGGTGCTAAATCCTCAAAAAGCAAAAAATTGAGCAATAGATACTAAAATAATTATAGAAGTTAACGCAAATTAATACGGCAGCAATGAGCGGCAAAAGGAAGGAGGTACAGCAGATAATTACTCTTGTTGCAGACTTAATTAGGAGGACAAAGCCTTTATACTCGCACATTACCTCGGCCGGACTAGCAGAGAAGCGCGGCTGGAATTTGCCCTTAGAGCGACGAGTCGGTAAACCCTCTCATTTACCTCTTGCCTGTAACATTTACCACGTGCTTTAACAGTTACTTCGTACATTCAACAGTTACCTCGTACAGTCAACAGTTACCTCGTACATTCAACAGTTACCTCGTTCATTCAACAGTTACCTCGTACATTCAACAGTTACCTCGTACATTCAACAGTTACCTCGTACATTCAACATTTACCTCTTGCATTTAACAGTTACCTCATACATTCAACAGTTACCTCGTACATTCAACAGTTACCTCGTCATTTCAACAAAACATTTATCTCGTACAGTCAACAGTTACCTCGTACATTCAACAGTTAACGCGTACATTCAACATTTACCTCGTACATTCAACAGTTACCTCGTATATTCAACAGTTACCTCGTACATTCAATAGTTACCTCGTACATTCAACAGTTACCTCGTACATTCAACAGTTACCTCGTACATTCAACATTTATCTCGTACATTCAACATTTACCTCGTACATTCAACATTTATCTCGTACAGTCAACAGTTACCTTGTACATTCAACAGTTAACGCGTACATTCAACATTAACAGTTACCTCGTACATTCAACATTTATCTCGTACATTCAACAGTTACCTCGTACATTCAACATTTATCTCGTACAGTCAACAGTTACCTTGTACATTCAACAGTTAACGCGTACATTCAACATTTACCTCGTACATTCAACAGTTACCTCGTACATTCAACAGTTACCTCGTATATTCAACAGTTACCTCGTACATTTAAATTTCCCACGTACATTTACTTGTCGAGTAAATTGCTGCTTGAAAAACTGAACTGTTACGACGTTAATCACTATAACGTTAGTGAATAAATTAGGTCTTAATTACAATTTATGAAGAACAAGTTTTATGAGGATCTAATAATTTGCATTCATGTCGATTAAAAATATACATTTGAATTTAAAAGACGCATCCATAAGGGTTTGCTCTTTCCAGAGGACTGATAGCACTTATTTACTGTTAACTTTACTTTCTGAAGAATACAATTAGCGAATGAAAGTTGGTTAATGGTGAAATAATTACATCACCGTAGAATTTCCACGGAATATCAATGAACTGGTCGCGGGTAATAGGATGAGGGGACAATATGCATCACATATTCGTTGTTCTTTAGCAACAAATAAAAATAACTGTAGGGACACAATTTAAATTTGTTATCAGTTTCATTCATTTTCTAGAATATCTAGCTCATTTTGGCAAACCATCCGAGCTACATATAGATTGAAATTTTCTTTCTTTATCGATTCAGTTCTCCGTATTATCACATCAGACTTGTTCGCCAATTAGTGTTTGGGGGAAGACCTCCAATAGCTGCTATTATTTTAATCTAATTTGAAATATTTCCTTGTATAATATACTTCACTTATTCATTTCAATATGTATTATGCAATTAGGATTATTGCCGTTCGTTCATTCTACAGCTGCAACCTTCAAACTTTAAAAATACACATTGATCATTATCCACTGCAAATTCGTGTAACAATCCCCGCTCGCAGTTCACTTAAATTTTAGAGGTATCGAACCAACCGTTCCGCTATATAAACATTGTAAATAAATGATAAAAAAACTATTTTTTACCAACTAGTTTTATAGAATTTTATCAAAAAATAGTTTCCATACTCCGAAAATTATTTTGGAACATAGAAAAGTTATTTGTAATGAGCTGAAATTGAACTTCATTTATAGATAATGAGGAACAAAACGGATAATGAGCCGAAAAGAATAAGTATTCTAAATTTTCATTAATTGTATCTAACGAGCCGTAAAACTTACCAATTTATTTCTAACGTAAGTAATATGAACATGGCACCTGCTGCCATTTATTAAAATTCTGCAGCATTTCTAAATGCAAACACGGCGCGCTTCAGGCAGTCGTTTATGGCGCAAAAATTGTCGGCAGGAACGCATATTTTACGACGCAGCTTTGTAAAGGGAAAGTTTTTAATGCGCGCCAATAAAGTTGTAATGACTTGCATAGAAATGCATTCTGCCTATTAAATGCTCATCAATACGAGCAAAATAAGAAAGTAATTCGCAAGAAAAAGTAAATGCTGCGATGCCAAATTCGCCAGTGTGGAACGCAAGCAGTAAATAAAGAGATTAACTGGACAAGCGCGTTGAGACCTCGCAGTCCTTACGAGATTAGGGAGCATTTGTCTGGGCTCCTTAGCTGCTCTGTTAAACCTGCACTAAAACTAATAAGTAGCTTAGCGCTTACAACACAGAATAAGGGGAATTACGACTCCTCGTGATAAAGGGAGTACCTACTCCTCTTAATAAGAGGAGTAGGTAAGTACTCCTCTTAATAAGAGGAGTACCTACTACTCCTAATGACAGAAGTTACTCCGCTGGGTAAGTAGATTACCAGCGTCTCTTAATTATGAAAGGTAATATACTCCTTTTACCATAATAAGTACCTGTTTTTTCATTATGAGAGGAATGACTCCGAAAATCGTAGCCAAATACAAATCCAGTGCTGGTTTCTGGGTCTAGAGAATATAAAGAATAATAATATTACACATTTTCTCATTGAATGGAAAACGAAGTAGGAATAGTGTAAAAATTAATGTCGATCTTCACACAAAGCAAAGCACATTCTTAATAGATGATATTACACACATGTACTATTTTTTCTGGAAGTAATTTTCCCAGTAATATTACACAGGAAAAAAAGTAAAGTTGAGCGGGAAAGTTTCTAGGGGACCACTGCACCCACTCAAAATTCGATGCGTACACGTTACTCACTGTCGCGTCGTTCACGCATACTCACGCATCGGCAGCGTATTGTTAATTTACATTAAAATTCTAAAGGAACTGATTTATCACCCTACATCTTTCACGATTATTGCGAGAAATAGAATTTATTCAGCGCCTGTGGAGAAATTTCCGAAAAATTGGCGTATAGGCTTCAGATAAAAAGATAAAACTGAATACTCGGCGCAGATTCGGAATCATTGCCCCCATACATGCAAGATTCGCGATTCGCCACGTGATGCAGGATTCAGGTACTACTATGCAGGATTCAGGTCCTACTAAATGCAGGATGCAAGAAGCACTAGATGTCAAAATTTTATATGTTGAACTGCATATAAAATTTTGCAATCACTGCTGCAATATATTAGTAGCGCTTGATATAGTATTAAAAGCTAGCCCAAAATTTATTATTTTTACTGTGTTAAAGCAAGATTCATGCATCACGGTGAACAGGATTCCAGTAGCACTAGATGAAGGAATCAATGGGCTATAAACGCAATATTTAAACACATTTTACATGATTCAGGAAACACGATACTGGATTCAGGTAGCCATAGATGCAGAATAAAGATATCACTTGATGTACGATAAAAGAAGCGCTAGAGGCAGGATTATGGTATACCTAAATAGGATTCAGATTTTGCTATGATCTAAGTATATCATCATCCCTAGCCACCGCGAGGTCACCCTGCCCTAACGACCACCTCCAACTAATTAGGTCCTTGCGAGTGAAAGAAACCTTTGAAAATCCGAGCATTGCGACGCTCTGCCCGAGCGTGAGCGGTAACCCTGTAATTAAGAGGCACCTTATTTTTAGCTCAACTGTTAGGTAGAAATTACCACAAATTGCATATGGCACCAAAGGTGGGAAAAGATTGCCGCAGCTGTGAGGCTTGCAAGGTTATCAAAATTACAGGTGCCACATATTCCTGCAGTAGTGTTCACTTTCCGAGACACTTCAAGAAAATCTGTACGTAAGGAAAGGAAATTGTGGCAACTTCAAGGTTTTGTAGATTAGTCAAGTTTTCATTTTAATGTCTGCGATGTAAGTGGTGTGTTGATCGCTGTACATCAAATGTAAAGATAATTTCCTAAAGCCAGAATCGGCCATAATGATGTACATGAGCCGCCCTCCTATGTAGGTAGAGGAAATATGAAGTCGGGACATCGCTTGTAAGCATATATACGTCTTTGGAATCTTTCAAAATCATATAATCGCCGCATAATATGGTTTTTCAAATGGTTCTTTTCTAAGAAATTCATTTTGTGCAAGATGCCTGGACTCTCAAAGCATCTTCGTAGATAAACCGAAGCTCCTTGCAAAATTCAGTTCTCAACATTATCCGCCAGCCAGAAATCGCAATACAAAGAGGGACGGAAAATTATTTCACGTCGAGAAAATATTTTAAAAGAATCCTCAGCTCGATTCCTATCCTTTCTTAAAGATTTTATCTTCAGCACTTGTCCGATGTCACGAGCGCCAATCTGGAAGCGATCTTCTCGAAGTAATTTTTAAAAAATATATAAAAAGAATTTATTTTGGCGCTCTCGGGAGCATTGGTTGCTCAAAGAACTATGGGCTCAGTAAATATTAAAGACTCGTAGGTCCATCATTAAATTCAGAGGCGCAACCCAGATCGCAAATGCGTTATCTCTTGCACGAGAGACAAGTGAGTTTGTTCAAATTTCTCAGTGCGATAGCCATATTCATTTCTCGTTACAGCTCTCAATTAGCTAGTTCTCTCATAAAGGATCCACATAATGGCAATCCTTCGTCAAAATTGCATAAAAGAACACAAGCAAAATAGTCGCATTTTGATTTATGCTGATATCATGCAATGAATCATGAAAAATAATTTTCTATGTTCATTTATACGTATAAAATACGCTGTTGTGGAAGCCTCGGCCTCGGACTTCTCGAGAAAGCCTTGGCCAAGAAGGCAAAGGCTTCCATCACTCAACAAAGAAGCCAGCGCACCTCGACTGTTAATTTTTCTTAACTACATTAAATTGCATTGATATGATGTATATTGACCAACTTTAACTCACAGATAATAATAGCAGTATAACAATGCTTTCATATATATATAACAAATATAAGGAAAACAACGAGACTTCGTTCTCAGTCATGTGCAGGTTTCAACTAAAGCGGTTGATCAATCAAAATACATCATTACAAAAACAACAAATTTATTGAAAAATATTAAATAACACGAGAATTATTTCGTTTAATTTTTAGCGAAAATAAGTTAGTTCAGAGGAATTTTCTACCTCAATTGATCATTTTCGAAAACAATAATACACAAAGTTACCAGGACGGATTTAAAAAATTTATGTTATCATACTTTCAATATTATATTTCGGGCGAACCAAATAACTTATTGAAACAGCAGTCGAGATTTGACAACACAAAACTCTATGAAAAGTAAGATACGTAGAAGCTCGGGGTGATAAGAGGCCACGTAAATATCTAGACCACAAAAAATACAAAATATGAATACATTAAACAAGGTTATAACGGAAATAAATGCCTACGTAGCAAGGAATTAAAAGTGTTTTAAATATGTTATAACTGAATAAAGATGAAACGGTAAATGAATACCATCATGTAATTACAATAAATTCTGAGAGATTATAATGTAATAGGTAATTGATAACATGTCCATACGAAACCTACAGCGTTTATTGTTATACGCATGGAAACCAATAGCACCACAATAGTCAAAATCAAATAAGAAATCAATTCCTGGCTGAGCAATATTTTAGGGAAGTGAACAGAGCTGAAATTTGAAAAAATAATGTTCACTAATCCAATGCGGCGAAAAATGCAAAAAAATGTAATAATTTAAATAGTAAATGATAAGCGAAATAGTTTTTCTTAAACTAAATTTTTACAAATTTAAAATTTGAAAGCAGCGAATCCAGCAACTTAGTCGTTCGCTTTATTTCTTTCTACGACCTCGCTTGAACTTATTTTTCTTCTCATGTCTGGACTCGTAATGACGCTGACACAGTTCGTACGTAGCAAAAGATGCGCCGCAGACAGTGCATTCGTACGTCTCGATTTCCGTGTCCACGTCGTCACTTGTTCCGCCCTCAACAGGCACAAATTCATAACCCAGTTGGTCAAAGCTTTCAGAATTAACTGAATCATCAAACTTTAGGGGACTTTTCTCTTCCTTGACGACGAGGGAAGTAATGCTAGGCATGTTGTCCGCGGGGCTGTCAGATTCGTGGGCTAACTTACAATGTGACTGCAACGAGTCCTGCGAGTCAAAACGGTCATCACAACTGAAGCAATCGAAAGACGTCTCAAAAGAATCTATTGGCTCCAGCTTGATTGAGTCTTTGATGGGCGTTTCATCAATATATAAAATTTTATTAGCTTCTTCATCGGATTCATTGGGTAACAGGACGATACCTTTACCGACGCAGTCTTCGGCAGAAGATGAATACGGTATTTCTTTTTTTACCGACTCGTTAGTATGCTCGTTGTGTTTTTCAATCAAATGTTGGTTGAGCTGACTAATGCGCTTGAATGCCTCAGCGCAGATATAGCAGGAATGTTCCTTCAAATTATGGAAAATTTTCATATGTATTTTAAGGGCCTTCTGGTCAAAAAATTTAAAGTCACACTCGGTGCATTTCAGCAGCCGCGAATTGCCTTTTCGTTGGCATCCATCAGCGATGTGACGGACTAAAAAACGCCGCTGCTTAAAACCTTTAGAACACGATTGACATTTGTAAGGCTTGTTTCCACTGCGAGCATTGCCATGAAACTCTCTCCTGTGCTTCTGCATGTGCCTGTTATAGCGTCCCGTAATCCAGAAGTCTGTCTCACAAATGTGACACTTCAAAGGAACGTTCAAGTGCATGTCTTTGTGTTTACGTAAGCTGTCAGGCAAGACGTACGCTACGTTGCACAGATCACATCTGAAGTTCTGCTTGCCTTCGTGCAGGCGCATATGATCTATCAGATGACGCTTTAACATAAACGACCGCGTGCATAGCTCACAATTGAAAGGTTTGAGGTTATAATGACGTAACATGTGCGCCTTCTTGTGAGAGTAATACATGAAAGTTTTGCTACACAAATTGCATGAAAGAGGTCTCATCGTACCATGCGCTCGCTCGTCATGCTTCTTGATGGAGTCCTTGCTCACGGCTGTGTAAGAACATTTGTCACACTTGAATGGTTTCTCTCCACGATGTATTTTGTGATGAACAATGAGGTAAGCCTTCGTTGAGAACTTTTTATTGCAGTATTGACAAGCCCATTTCTTCTCTGAAGCGAGCTGATTAGCACCCGGGAACTCAGGATGCATTTGGCTAATATGCATTTTGAGACCCAATGCCGAGTTCAAAATGACACCGCAAATGATACAATCAACGTCGTCTTGCGAATGTTTAGTGAGCTCGTGAGAGTTCCGTTCATTGATGCTATTGAACGATGCAGAATTGCAAAATCTACAGGCAAACTCTTTTGGATTGGTGTGTTCTTCCATATGTTTTTTCCGGCTAGTTCTGTGATTGAAAGTTTTGGGACAGAAGTCACAAGAGAATGGACTAACACCAGAATGTCTCAACATGTGAGGCTTAAGGTTTCCTTTCTGAGAAAACCTCTTGCCACAAATCTTACAAACGTAAGGCTTTACGCCCCAATGTTTTTTAGCGTGACGCATTAAATCGGCATTAGTTAAGCAAGCAAATTTACACACGGTGCACTTGAAAGGCTCACTGGGGGATGAAGCTGGCGGACTGGGGTGCTCCGCAACTACAACTTTCTTTTCATTTACTGGACTAGAATGCTTCTGCTTCATGTGACGCTCCAAGCGTTCCTGAGTGGCACACTTACGCTTGCAAGTTTCGCATTCAAACCACAATTGTTCAGTGCTTGGTGTGAACACCAGATTCTTCTGGAGTTCTTCATATTGTTCATTGAAAGCGTCACTGTAAGTGCAGCCATATTCACTCAGAACTGATTTTCTCTTCAGGTCGTCCTCTGATATCACTGATATTGACATCTTTCAGGATTCAGATTGTCCACTTGTAATTATATGTCACGGCACGGCACCCAATCTGAAAAAAATTGTGAATACATCATTATTTTGAAAAATTGCAAATACAACAAGAGCAAAGAGAATCCTTCAATGACAGAGGAACAATTGAAACGCATATAGAGCTCAAACTTGACCCCTTATGAAAAATTATATTCAAGAAGTGCGAGATCACCCGGCAATGCCAGGGATATACGGTATTTCAGAATATCGTCATCCCGAGTCCAGTCCTTTCCTATAGAGTCCAGTCCTTTCCTATAGAGTCCAGTCCTCTCCTATCGAGTCCAGTCCTCTCCTATCGAGTCCAGTCCTTTCCTATAGAGTCCAGTCCTTTCCTATAGAGTCCAGTCCTTTCCTATAGAGTCCAGTCCTCTCCTATAGAGTTCAGTCCTCTCCTATAGAGTCCAGTCCCCTCCTATCGAGTCCAGTTCCTGCCGAGTCCAGTCGTTTGAGTATTAACAAAAGGTTTAATGATGCATATACCAATCACAGACAATCGAATTAGAAGAATTTCAGTTATTAAAATGAAACGTAAATCAATGAGTTCATATGAAAAATGAAAAAGCATGAAATACAAGATTTTATTCTATTCCAATGATGAAAAGAGTTTTCTTGGCTCTGATATGGATTATCAAAATGGGAAAATGGGTAGGTACTAGACATCCGAAAGTTGCCTAAGCTTATGGTGAATGCCGATATGAAAAGCAAGATATGGTATGCAGGGAAACAGATTATCTGCTTAGGGATGACATTTGCTTCTTTCCACTACCGTACCTTCCTTTTTAGCAATAATGTCACAGCAGGACTTGCAGCAGTAGCTGGTCATGGACTTTGGCTCATCAGCTTCAAGAAATATATTGGTGGAATGCTGACCTCTGAAAATGAAAACTATGCGATTTGCTCATAGAAGTATCACTT
Organism: Hyalella azteca; assembly: GCF_000764305.2. Classification (NCBI taxonomy): domain Eukaryota; kingdom Metazoa; phylum Arthropoda; class Malacostraca; order Amphipoda; family Hyalellidae; genus Hyalella; species Hyalella azteca. The sequence goes on from NW_025941012.1 coordinate 365,157, forward strand.
TACCCGTTTGTTTGGTTATGAGTGATAATTTTTAACTCACATTTTTAACCCACTTTATAATTCCCATCAATTTTTGTTGACTATAGTACTTATTGTAGACTACACATGCATTTTCTACAGCAGTTTTTGCCAACAAGATGAATAGTTTGCAGTACCACTTCATGGTTCATCTTGATGCAGTATTGCAAGATGTCATTGTGACTCATTGATATAATGTACCAAACTCACAAGTTTAGCAGTAGGTATTGAACTTTAGATTGTTTTGTAGCTCAAGCATCACAGTAACATTACAATTACATTTAACCAGAAAACTTGGTTATTTTAAGCATCAATACTTATTAAATGCATATTTTATTGCAGTCCTATGATAAATACCATGTACCTCATATGACGCACAATGAACCTGAAAGAAAGTACCTAGTTTCCATTCCAGGTGATATGCACCAAAAGAGGCTAATGGTTTTCAAGTCAGAATCTTTTAAACGCAACTTAGACAAGAGCGCCAAACTACCTGCCAAGTCTGTACCTAAAGTTATTAAAGTTTGAATGAGTTGCATAGATATCTAGTTGGCTATTTTGGGAGTTGCAATCAGTGTGTAAAAGGCCAACAAGTTACCGTATATCATACATGAAATGCTGCGTTGAAAATTAAACATGATAGTGCACGGTAATTTTGTACTCCACTGATATTTATCATATAAGTATCACTGGAATAGAAAAAACAGCAAATACCAAGAATTTTTCATCTCTATTACAGCTGCTTCAGAAGGTGTAAAGTGTGGACTGGACATAGAATCCAACTTATAGTGGCTCATGGCCAGCTTGTACCTATATTTTCCAATAGGAAAAAGTTTGTCAATATTTTAAAAGTCAAGCAACTCTGTAAATTCAGCTCAAACACTTGATGAAAATATAATCCTTTATGAGTTTAAATCATTTTAACAAGGAAAATTATATAATAGGTGTTTTTATATATGAATTGGATTGAACTAGGAACATGGTCATAACACAGCTGTGCAAAAGTTTTCTGGCATCTCTTATTGATATTCTTAACATTTTTCATGATTTTTGTAGAACCCCAAAATTTAGACAGTGTACGGTATGCATAAAAACTATTGCCACTTAAATAATTCATGTTCTGTTAATTAACAAAGACAAAATTTAAAGTTTTTTATGTACTTTGTGGCACCATGAGTGAAATTCAGCTGAACCAGTAAACAAATATGATGGCATGGGTGGTTACAATTCAGATTCCTCTTTCCATTTCAAACATGACTTGACCAAATTAAGTTGTCATTTGAACAAGGGGATAAGGAGAAAAGGATCCTGTGCATCAAACATAAAATTCTCCTCTTTGCCATTCCAATGATTTGTTATGCTCTGTATATACATGGTTTTTGCACATAGTACCAAGTTACTGCATTAATTTTCGTCTCCAGAGCTGAGGAGCAGAAAAAAAATAAATTGTTATAATACGTATCTGGGATATCAATAGAAATTTTACTTAATAAATGTGTACTAAATACGTGCTTGCCATTGATATTTTCTAGCTACATTCCTTCATAGCAATATATTTCCAATAAATTTGGAATTAGGAATGAAACTAGAGCCTTCCTGCCCTTTTCATAATTGCAAGATTCCTGCTAGATGAATTAGCTCTTATCTAATTATTAACTAAAGGGCACAATCAGGCAGCAAGATTCCAAATGTATATTAAATTTATCACCTTAGAGCTGCAAGATTTCATAAACAAGAAGAAAATTACGATCCTGTACATAGCCGCATAGATGACATCTTATTTGGAATATTGTGCAAAATTTTCTAAAATTGAGGGAAAACTTTTATTTCACATATGATTTTCAAAAATCCTAGCTAAAGATAGGCCCTTTCTGTATTTTCTACAGAGAAATTTTAAAAATGTCATTGGAACAGGTAAAATTGGCCAGATTTACAGTCATGTTTGTCCAATTGATGGGTGGCTTCTGACCATTTTCCACTTTAAGATGGCATCTGCTTGATTTTTAAGTTTGACTCCAGCATTTGAATGGTACCAGGCATGAAATATACCGTACTGGTACTGGTATCTCCCATTTGAGCAGCAACTTGAGCTTCCCTACCATTTTTGGAGCTGCAAGATTCCATCTAGTGATCTAGAATAAATTCTAGATGAATTAGCCTATCTCCTAACTAATTATCAATAAAACTGCATAATCTAGCCACAAGATTCTTAATGCATTAAAAATTGCTCACTCTGGGGCAGCAAGACTTTATTTATAACTTATAAGTAGGAAAATTGTACTCTAAAGCCAATCTATGCTATTATGTAAAAAATGTTTCAACTTTGCAGTTAGAAACCTTTGGTTTAGAAAAATCTTCAAAAATTATAGGCAAAAAAGTGGTATCATATTTCTTATCTTTTTCAGGAAATTTTGCAAATATCATGAAAATGGATAAAATTATGTATAATAATGGGCATTTTTGTCTTATTCACAGGTCACAGCCAGCTAGCACAAAAGCAGGTGGCTTTTACCAAATTTTCCAACATGGCATACACGATGAATTGATAATACAAGTTAATAATTATTTGGATTGTTCAATCCAGCCAGGACCAGTCTCACCAGTCAGTCACAAGTCAGGCATGGAATATATCTACTTGGCAAGCGGCGACTGAATTTTTCAAGCCGTGGTTTTATGGATTTGCCAGCCGTGATTCCATTTCTTCAAGCCGTGATTCCATTTCACCGAGCCATGAATTCCATAGTATCTCGGCCATGAAAAGCCATTTACAAGGCGTGAATTTACTTACAAAGTCCATGTACGTGTTACCCCAAATCTCTAATTTTACCCTAAAACAGTCAAACGGCAACAATAAAATTTGTCTGTACTGTAAGTTGAGCACATGTTAATGCAATCTGACCGCTTTGACATGACCGCAACTATGCCCGAGCTTCAACAAAACGTTTACCGTAAACTGGGGTAACTTTGACCACTTTTTTTCAAAATGATGCCATTTTTTTAATAGATAAGTTAAACTTAAATTGAACCATGCAAAATACAGGTCTATACTCTAGCTTTACTCACCATAAATTGCTGGCTCCTGCCTCTCATAGTTTTGATGTAATTAAAAAAAAATCGCTGGTCTTTTTTACCCCAGCTCTGGGGGTATCTTTGACCGGGTGGTAAAATCAATTTTATTTTTTGGTAAAATAACTCCATGCATTGTAGTAGAACTTTTCTAGTTACATATGCAAAAGAAAAATTTTAGGAAAGTGTCATAGTTTGCAAATGGGGGGCGCTGCCCCCAAATGGGCAAAATGTGACCATCTAATGGCAGCCGTGACGGGGTAACATTGACCGGTTTGGAAATTAAGTTGAAATTACCATATATAAGACTCTGTAGAGTCTGAAACATGAAGAAAAAAACATTAATAGGTGTATCAAACATAAAATATGTTATATAGGTACGTACCTATGGTGATTTTAACTTAATTTCCAAGCCGGTCAATGTTACCCCATCACGGCTGCCATTAGGTGGTCAAAGTTACCCCATTGGGGGGCGGCACCCCCCATTTGCAAACTATGAAACTTTCCTAAAATTTGTCTTTTGCATATGTAACAAGAAGAGTTCTACTGCAATGCATCAAAACCTGGAGTTATTTTACCAAAAAATAAAAAAATTGGAGGGGGTACTCCAACAGGCTTTAAATAATAGCTCTTTTTTGTGGGTCACATTTTTAATTTTTTAACCTATTAGATAAGTAAACTTTGTAAATCTTTCTATTGTGTTACGTAGCCTCAGTATTAGGCCTTTAATACCCATTGACAAAATTTTTCTATGTCAAATAGTTTTTGAGTTTTGGGGGTTTTTGTTAAAAAAACGAAAAGTGGTCAAAGTTACCCAGGGAGTCAAAGTTACCCCAGTTTACGGTACCTAGTTGATTTGTTTACATTACAATGTTTACGTTTTTTCTGCAGGACATTTTGGCTGGAAATTGGAATGGTAAAACAAAGCAGATTGTGCAAGCTGAAAATTTTATGAAATGACATGTTTGCAAAGTGCAAACCGCGATTTTTCAATCAAACAAAAATTTATGACATTCAAGCCGCAAGATTTCATACTTAATGAAATTATATGATATTAGAGCCACAATATTTCAGACAAAAATAAGACTTTTCCAGCCCTGTCACAAGTTAGGTACATAATCCACACTCAGGATTATGTATGTTTTCAGGGAATTTTCCCGCGCATTTTGACTTTTTTCAAGCTACTGCGGCGCACAGTTGGTGCAACTTCTGGCCATCCCTGCTTGCACGCGCAAGCGTTGGCGCAGCACGTGCAAGCGTCGGCGCAGCGCGCGCAAGCGTCGACGTAGCGCGCACATACATTTTGTCAAGGGACAAGAGACAGAAAATATATAATACCTAATAATTAATATGCATTTAATTATCCATTAATAATCTATGATTTTCCTTGATATGGAAATTTTGTGAAAGCAAAAATCTAGAAATTTATTTTCAAAGAAATTTTCTACAAATTTCTTATACGAACTGGTGAACATCGTTAGTGTTTGTTTACCTTCCGTAGACCGTCTGGTCCGGACGTGAGGCAATATTCAGTCCGGATGTGAGGCAAGTGGTGAATAACCAAGTCCTCAGAAATTGGACATATGAAGTAAACAAATATTAGTGTTAAATGACAGATTTTGCTCGTTCTATATATACTATTATTGCGCTGATAGGGTTATTAGAGATTCTACGATTAATGAAAGGAGTCAGAAATAATTTCATCATTGTAATTAATGGAAAAATAGTTTTGAGTGCGAAATCTATGTAAATAAAATATGTCCTGACATACGTAACTGTCATCAGAAATTCCCAACATCGTCTTTACATACTTTTACGCAATGCTGCTTCATCGTCATGTGATAACGTCTCGGACAAATTTACGGCTGTACTTGCGGCCCGTTTCGCGGCTGGACTCTGCCTGAAATTTCTCCAATAGTACTGAACGTAGTTCAATGAAACTTGGTACACATATTCATTATGGCCTAACGGTGATGTCAAGCTCGTGACAATTATTTTTAATATCGCCTTCATTTATGAGTTATATGACGAAACGTACCAAAATTTGCAGTGTACCACTAGTACGTCTCGGACAAATTTGCGGCCGGTCTCGCGGCCGCCGGACTAAAAACATAGAAAAAACCTAGCCAATCAACGAAAACCTCGCAGGTTAGGTCCAGTTAGGAACAGGTTCCATTAAAAACACATAAAACCTAGAAAAACTCATAAAAACACTAAGAAAACCTTTTGGTCGCGAGACTGGCTGCCAGTCCGGCTGTAAATTTGTCCGAGACCTGTGTACCAGCCATTTCTTCTAAAATACTGAACAGATTTTAATGAAACTTTGCATGTAGAAACCTAACCTCCCAACGGTGTGATGTTTAGCTCGTGACAATTTTTTACGTTTTGCCTTCGTTGGATCGTGATTTAAACAGCAAAATTGTGTTTAAATTCGCAGTGTACCAGAGATTTCTTCTAAAATACTGAACAGATTTGAACGAAACTTTGCATATAGAAACCTAGCTTCCCAATTCCAACGGTGATGTTTAGCTTGTGACAATTTTTTCTATTTTGCCTTCATTTGCGAGTTATACGGAGAAACGACCAGCATTTCTCAGGCCAATTTTTGAACTTGCATTGACCAAGAGCCATATACACAAAGCCGTATAACTCGCAAACGAAGGCAAAATTGACAAAATTGTCACGAATTAAACATCACCATTGGGAAGTTAGGTTTCTCTATGCAAAGTTTCGTTCAAATCTGTTCAGTATTTTAGAAGAAATCTCTGGTACACTGCGAATTTAAACACAAATTTACTTTTTAAATCACGAATGAGGGAAAAGAGAAAAATACTCATCAACAAAGGCAAAACGTAAAAAAATTGTCACAAGCTAAACATCACACCATTGGGAGGTTAAGTTTCTATGTGCAAAGTTTCGTTCAGATCTGTTCAGTATTTGAGAAGAAATATCTGGTACACTGCTAATTTCAGCACATTTTGTCATAGAGCTCACGAATGTAGGCAATATTAAAAAGAATTGTCACGCGCTTCGGCGCTTGACATCACCGTTAGGGTACGCACACAGTGAAAGCAGGTTTGCCTGCGCGGGCAACCTGCTTCAACCTGCCACAAGAATGAACATAGGATAATCATGTAACTGTTCACAGTGAAAACCTGTACGGATAGGCTTCTGTATTCTTAGTCTCGGTTCAGGCGCCAGCCTGAGCAGGTAACCAGCACGCTGGCAATCTGCTTTCACTGTGTGCGCACCCTTAGGCCATAATGAATATGTGAACCAAGTTTCATCAAGCTATGTTCAGTACTTTGGGAGATATTTCAGGTACAGAGTCCGGCCGTAAATTTGTCTGAGATGCATAGTGGCAAAGCAGAGAGTTTTTTAGACTCTCCCTCAAGTTCATTTTTGAGTCCTATAAGTAGACCAGTAAAGTATCATGCATAGTGGCAAAGCAGAGAGTTTTTTAGACTCTCCCTCAAGTTCATTTTTGAGTCCTATAAGTAGACCAATAAAGTATCCTGGATACCAGCATTATCATACATAAGAAATTAGTTTAAATCTCGAGTAAATGAGGAAATTAAAAATGAACTGATTCTAAAAATGCTCTGGTTTGCCACTATGCTGAGATGTATGAGTCTCTTGAAGCTATTCATATTTTATTAAAGTTTGTTGTTAGTCTATATAATTAACCTTCAAAGTTGTGAAAAATGAGAACTGACAATTTAAAAAAAAAAGTGCAGTGCATGTATTTTTGTTTTCAATGGGTTTGCACCGCACAAACCCATTTCTCCAGCCGGTAGGATGTCGGGAACGCAACGTATTCCTGACATTGACATTCGGGTTTGTACTATTTGCCAAAGTCAGTCCTTCGTCGGGCGCTAATACCTTCGTCGGTGCTGCGCCGTATCTTAACCAAGTAAGTAAGTCCTTCGTTAAAAGGAGCCAATCTCAAGCCATGTGGATTGTCGCCTTCTACTATTCAGTTTTGTAATTAATTTCCAACCGAATTGTGATCTATGAATAATTATTGAGAACGCTGCCGACTCTTAGAACCTGAGTTAACACGTTAGAAATCTAGTCAACGCGATGCAGATATATGTTCGTGCGTGATAGCGTTGCCGCGCATTCATCTTTAAACAACTTTAGTAGCACGGCGCAGGCTGGCGCACGGTGCACTTTTTTACCGGCATATTTTGGCGCACGGCGCAAATTGATGCAATGATAATAAAAATTCCCGCGCACCTGGCACATCTTCCTGACCGTGGGGTACATTAGCTAAGCAGCCTAAGCTAGAACCCAAAAATTTAGGTAATATTTTTTTTTTGGTTTGATTACATCCCAGAATTTAACCATTAACACTGCTTCAATATTAAAATTTATATAAATTTTCTTGGCGTTAGATCAAACAACAGGAATGGATATTAATTTTCGATTTGGTTGATAATCAATAAGACACACTTTGACTTCAACTGACAGTCTGACAAATGAACCATACAAACATCTATGTTCTTTAAAACAACTTATAAATTTAACTCACACTCACTTGGCGCGAAGATACTATAGTTTTTAATTGAGAGGTCAGTGATACAGAAATTCTACAAAAACGTAAGCCTCTTCTCTTCAAACTTCAATGGCAACGGGCCACTAGCTTAGCTGCAGCTCATCAGTCATCACCCCTTCCACAAAGTAAGTAGAAATGACTTCGACCGGCATTTTCAGCATCCGCAAGAACATAACATAACAAAAAATAGTGACCGGCGCTAAAGAGTAAGTCTGGTGTGGCCTGTCGCCGATTCTTGAACTTTTCGTGACGTTCACAAAAGATCTAAAATCGTGTCATTTGACCGGATCTTTTCAAGACTGACGATAATTTGAAATTGCTACTAGACTTCCACTGGGTTTGATATGGTGCAAGGCATTTCAAGTCTGAACATTTTTTTGCTATAGCTTATTGCCTATATAGTATATCTAGTCTGTTCTTGAACGCGTTCATACTCGTAGCGCCAACGATATAATCAGGGAGTCTGTTCCACATGTCGGTGATTCGAAGCGAGAAGAAATGTTGTCGCGTGGGCAAGTTGCAGTGCTGTTTTTAACACGTTTTTCTTAGCTTAGCTTCGCGTTTGTTTGTTTGTTAAAACGTTTTTCTTAGCTTAGCTTCGCGTTTTTTTGTTTGTTTGTTGTTAACATTGACAACGAAAATTAGCCCACTTCTGATTGCTCTAGAGATCTGAAATTCGGCATGCAGGCTATTTTCGCCTAACAATTTCAGATACAATCATAAAAACTTGCTATTAGAGACCTAAATTAGCTTAATCGAGTAAAGTATATATATATAGTATATATATATAGTATGACGTGCGGGCGCTGACGTTATAGACGAGCAGGCGCTGACGCTGCGTATCATCGATACGTACGTCAAGTCATGCTTTTTAGTCCGTGCAGCAACGGACTAAAAAGGAGAAAATAAAATACTTTAAAATACTTTTTAAAAAAACACGTTTTTCTTGTGGACTAAAAAGTAGAAAATAAATTATGGCTCGCCCCAAAAACGTGGCTCGGGCTGTACGTTCACCATCAAATTTCCAAAATTCGTGTGTTGTGTGCTTTTCGCTTTAATCATAAATCTGCCCGACACACGTTTTTTGGGGCGAGCCATAATTTATTTTCTACTTTTTAGTCCACAAGAAAAACGTGTTTTTTTTAAAGTATTTTTATGGATTTTATTTAGTTTATAGCCATGGCCCCTGGTGTTGGTTCTTGTTTGAAATTCTAGTAATCCTTCTGGGACCTTGTATAAAGCATGAGTATACGTATACTTGTATACTTCAATGAGGTCCCCCAAGCAGACGTCGATAACTGAGGCTTGGAAGCTTCATAATTTTTCTTCAAAGGACTTGCCCTTCAAGCCTGGAATTATCCTTGTTGAACGTCTCTGAACATTTTCTATTACATTATTGTCCTTTTCAAATCTCGTTGACCACACAACGTTTCCAAACTCTAGATTCGGGCGCACGACAGCAACAAAAAACTGCTTCATCGCTTCTACACCTAGGAACTCTTAAGAGCGTCTGATTAGACAAGAAAGTTTGTTGAATGTATTAGCTATCGTTTCTACATGCTTAGAAAATTTCAGCTCCTTGTCGACATAAACTCCGAGATCTTTTTCCGCACTAGAGTTTTATTCGATGTTTAATTTACTAGTTTTTGAGGAAGGACGGGTGTAGCCGAAAAAGAATATGAATGTATACATAGTTTAATAAACACGTGAGAAAAAAGGCATACGTTAGTGGCGTGAGAGTGAGGAATGGAAAGAAAATCTAGCCTCAAATTGTACCAGATTAAAACAATACCTAAGTGTAGATATACTTGTATGTAATAGGATCAAGGGTATGTCCTTCTTTCCATGCTAGAGCCGTAGCGTTAAGTGTAAATTAACGTACACACAAGTGGAATTAGTGAAGAGAGGATGAGTGTTTTTAGGCGATGGAAGTGTAAATTAAATCTAAAGCCCCTGATTGGGCAATGACACACATTGCAATCATTATAAAATAGCCAGTGGAAGTCTATCAGAGTTTTCGAAAACAGATGAATTTTCCCATATAATTTATTTTTGCCTCTAATGAAGATGACAGTTTTTGGCGCATTTTCTAATCTATGGAAAAAATGGGCTATTGTGCTCGTCATGTCCGTCCGTCCGTAACGTCCGTCCGTGGGCAAAGTCACACACACTCGTGTCTCTGAGTGCAAGGCCAGCTCCCGGCACGTCACGGACGGATGAGAAAATGCGCTCTCTGTCACTCACTGCTATGAGTACTGATCTAACTTTTTTACTTTATGAAATCAGGGTTCCGTCCGTGGACAAGCATACTAGAGGTCGAAATAGCCTATGAACTTATGTGTCAAAAGCCACAGTAGCCGTAAAATCACAGCCACTGCCGAATCCAGACTTATTTCACAAATTACAAGCCTCCGTAATTCTACCTCAACTCCCAGCACGCCTTCCTTCCCAAATTTGAACTAACTGGACCTAAAATTTTCATCGTTGGCAAGTGCAGGTGAAGAGGGAGGTATACCCAGCTATCGGCTAGAGAAAGAGTCGAGATCTCGGCCAAGTGAGCCGAGAATTTGTGATATAATGCCATATAGTTTTTGCTGACTCATACGGTAATTAAATTGGATATGGATATGATCATACACTTTAATAATGTTTAATGTATCTTCTTAATATTGTTTCTCCGCATTTTCTTATTTATGAAAAAAGTCGCTATTGTGCTCGCCATGTCCGTCCGTCCGTCCGTCCGTTCGTCCGTCTGTCTGCCTGTGACTTCACGTTACCGAGTATCCATGATACTCGGCAACGAGAAAATGCGCTCTCTGTCACTCACTGCAGTGAGTACTGATATATTTTTTCTGAACTAAGACAGGTTTTAGAAGATACGGGGCGAAACTTGTCTGCTTTACGGCTATATAGCGCAGTCTGTGGTTTTTTGCTTCGAGGTTGAGAGCAGCACTTGCAAGCTGATGCATGGCGTGGGCTCCAACATTTGTTGGGTAGCATTAAACCGATTCTGGTGGTGTTGCCGATGCAAGACCACCAGAACTTGGCAGCTGAGTTTGTGGCCCGCGGCTGCTTCCCTGCAGATGTAAAGGTCGAGTCTATAAGGTAGCTGCACCTCCCCCTCCCATGCAATCAACACTCATTTCGACGAGAAAGCTGCTGAATATAGATAGTTTAATCATAGGCAGCATTTCTTCTCGCAACACGTGATTGATCGTTGGAACAGCCTGCCAGCGGAGATAGCCGAGACACCAATGATGAACGCCTTGAAGAATAGACATGACTCGGTCATGCATTGTTACATGTAAAGTATGAAGCAGCTTTCCACCAGAATTCGACTACCGGACAGTTTAAATACCATGTGCAGTGTTGGACATTGCCTTGGCCATGGGCCATATGTTTCACCGGTGGGGGGAAATTTCAAATTTATTACCGCGTCATGACAATAAGTTCAATGACTGCATTAGTCTAACCAGCATACCATTGTTAAAGAAAACACTTCAGTAGTAAGATAAGAATATTTACTGGTTACACATGCCCATGACTTATGAGGCTCTCAAACCTGCATTTGTGGTAATGAGATAATTTTTATATACCTATTGATGTGAACACATCGAGGCTTCGCGTATAGAGGATATTATGCATAACTTACATAAAGTATATGGTTCAGCAATGAATAAAAAACATGATCAGACGCCTATTCTGCTTGGTTAAACAATGTTACAATTGCTTAAGCTAAAGTCAGTACAGTAAAGTATGACTGAGTTAAATTGCAAAATGGGTCCCACGTGGAGCCAAATTTATTGTTTATTTGTTCAGAGTTAGAGATGAAAATGCTTTTTAGATTCTATAATTACATGCAGGAAGAGACACAAGATAAAAGAAGGTAATGAATGAGGTAATATTAATGCCTAAATTGTTTATATCGGAGCTTTAGACGCCTTGGAAAGCTCGGATGTTCACTTAACTATTAAATATCTGTTCCGAAAGCCCTAGAATTTTTCGAATATCGACAAGGCCTAATCTAAACCACAAAATATGCGTTTAAAAAGTATTTTTTGAAGATCCACTTCTAAAGAGGCCGGTATCTCCGATGTTACACATGTGCAATGGATTTCTTATTTTGTTTTAAATATTTAAAATAATGTAATTTTAATTTTGTTTATTCTTTCAAATTATTTATGCTTTATCTCCGACTTTACGCAAGTGTGCAAAATTTCAGATCGATTGGACAGGTGGAAGTGCGAACAATATCGATTATAAGATTTGTGGCAGACAAATAAACAGACAACAAGAAGTGAAGTTAAAGAGGAGTGTGGCAAAAAAATGGAGCGCACGCTCGAGTTGAAACTATGACAGAAATTTAAGTAAATGATGTTTATTTTGATTTGTCTCAGTCGTTTTATTATCAACTTAATTCATCATGATTTTTCATGCAGAAGCTGTCCATAGAATACATAGTTGTGGTGATAGTAGTGGTTTTGATAGGTAACCATTAAAGCCATTAATCATTTCGAAATTACAGTACTACTGAAGAAAATTAAAATTGCCTGCCTTCAAAATAACTCACAACTAATTAGTTCATTGCGATTGAAAAGAATGTTATAAAAATTGTTGTATAAATTGAATGTATATGAACGTTTAATTTTTATAAATACTTAACAAAAAACGTTTTATATGCGGTTATTGAATTACGAAGACAATAAAGCAATATTTTACGGGGAGGTATGAGGTGTAATTTCAAGGCCTAAGCGTGAAATAAAATTTTGTTTTTGAGGTGTAAGCAAGGTATACTATTATAATGTTCCTGCTGATGTGGGTGTATCAATGCATATTAAAACATTTGTCAGGATAGATATTAGTCTAATATAAATATATCTTGCAACAATACATAGACGAAAGGTGGCTTCGAAGGCGAAATCTTTCCGGATGAATCTGGACTCACGATGAGTGAATCTACGCGGTAGACTGTGCACATCACGCAAATAATTATAAAGAAATATTCACTTCTAAATAATATTTAGATTAAATAATACCTGGCATATCAGAATTAGAATGATAGACGAAAGAATAACATTACGAATTTTTTCTCATTTTCAATTATAATAAAATGCTTCCTATTAGCTCGACTACGTGTATATTGTCCATCAATAAAACCGTCTGACTAGAAACTATATTTTTATTAATTGAAAATGCGAATATTTTAGCTAGGAAACAATTCAAAATGAACACACAATTTGTCACTATCTTTACAGAGGTAATTCCTTTCTTTGTCAGATGAGAGTGATAAGTACAGTTGATTTCTAATAATACTTGTTTTACGTTATTTTAAACAAATTTTTTCCAAGAAAGATGGCAGTACGAAGTCTGGTTCTTGTTACAAATAATCAAAGAACTCATAATACAGTTATTGTTACAGGTAATCAGAAAACTCATTAAATAGTTATTGTTTCTAAGCTTAGTAATGCAGGGATTCCTACATCGTTTTCTCGCTTTAAATTTATGATTACCATAATAGTAAGTAATTATGTCAAAAGATCACATAACTAGCAAGTTCTCCATTTTTTCGTAGGTCTAGCCTCCACTGGTATCCTATCTATTTTGATACCATGAAACTTTCTCACGGGGCTAAAATAGTTTGATTGATTACCAAGATTTCCATGGTTAACTTGATTACTTTGATTCTATTTATCCAGTTGAAAATGAGTAGATAAAAGTGAGACAGTGACTTTTACTGACTAACTGAAGGAAAATTCGTTTTTACTCATCCACAAGTTAATAAACTTTTGTTTTCAATTATTAATCTGTATATTATTTATTAATATTAATTAATACAAATAATACAAATAATATCAATTAATACATCAATTAATGATATGCTTCACACACCAGAACGGTGTGTTCGTAAAAATATCCATTTTAGCAGTTCATTTTGTTACGTCGAAATTAAAATGCACTTCGTTCCCTGTCTCTTAAACGAAGGGTATTATTAACTCCATTTTCTGCTATGCTAACCCAAGGTTGGATGAAAATTTGAAATAATTAATATTTCAATATTTGAGCATGATGAACATTTTTGGAACAGGCTATGATAATAATTATAGACCATCCGGAGAAAAAAGTGCGTTCAAATGACTCGCTTGGAAGAGTGCAAAACTCGTTCAGGCAGCAATTCGCTTTTAGAAAGTCTGCCTTCAACGAATATCTTCAATTATCTGATCAATTCTCACGCCACAGTTGATGAAACTGATGCAGTTTATGACCGACACAGTTTTTGAAAATGATGCAGTTTGTGACCGGCACACTTGATATAAATGATGCAGTTTATGACCGACACAGTTTTTGAAAATGATGCAGTTTGTGACCGACACAGTTTTTGAAAATGATGCAACTCAATTGTTGACGCAGATCAGCTGATGACACTCAATTGTTGACGCAGATCAGCTGATGACGCTCAATTGTTGACGCAGATCAGCTGATGCCACTGGGTACTCTGATGGCTGATGGCGCGAAGGAGGCGCTGTAGGAGGAACGCTTGCATGGAGTCTGCAAAAAAATTATTTCGGCGAAGAATGACACAAATGAAGTCGAGAAATACAGTCAAAAATTTCAAAAAGCTGATAAAATAAATTGATATCGATTGAACAAATTCATAAAATTGATAATTAAATCATAATTAATCTGTAGAATTGCTAATTGAAGTCATAAATATTTTTCGAATGACTGAACGAGTAAAAACATTTGGTAGTGATAAGACCATTAAAATATTTCGATCAAACATGTAAAACTTAGAAATATTAAGAAGCAAAATTCATGACCACACTCGTTAAAAAAATATTACGAAAAGTATTTAATACCAGTTTCCTCTTCTATCAGTACAAAAATAGCATATCCCTACACCACCTGCTACAATTGATTTGTAGAGACCCGAATCCTGAATCGTAGAGACCCGCAGGAGAACACGCGATAACTGCAGATGCCAAATCCAAGGAAAATTAAACAGTTGTCGATGCAAGTCCACCAGGGCTCGCTAACCGCCGATGCAAATCCACCAGGAGTTAGCAGCTGCCGATGTAAGTCCACCAGAGCATGGCAGCTGCCGATGTAAGTTCATTGAGACTTGGCATCTGCCGATGTAAGTCCACCAGGACTTGGCAACTGTCTATGCAAGACCACCAGGACTTGCAACTACCTATGTAAGTCCACTGAGACTTGGCAGCTGCCGATGTAAGTCCACCAGGAATTGGCAGCTGCTGATGCAAGTCCACCAGGACTAGATAGCTGAGATGAAAATTTTTGAGGTGCTGTGCGGAACTCGCTGGGGAAGATTGTCTGGAAAACAATATTCATGTCACCGTCGCATGAGTAATCACCTTCCATCGATACTGGCTGGACAAATCAGATGTTGGGCAAGTCTAGAGTCATCATTTGAAACGAATAAAATAGTCTCAGGGGATGGGTATCATTTTAATTAACGGTATTAAATCAAACGTTTGATCACACACTTGAGTCAACAATGATAAAAATCGAAGAAGTGACAACAAAAAATCTTTTAAATTTTGAACAAAATTTCTTCTTATGCAAAAGGAGAGGAAATATGAAAAACAGTCAGTAGGGTAACGTGGGGCAGCGCGCCCCCCACTTTTTTTAAACTAAATTTTTGATGAAGTTTTAATTGATACGAGGTGGTTCTTTGTTTTGTTTAAAGGTGCAACTAATGAGGAATGTATGATGTGAATTAGATGCCTATAGAGTTATTCGATTTTTAATGAAACACTATTTTGTAAAAAGTGTCAAAATGGGCCCATTGCCCCACCCCTGGGGCAATGGGCCCATGGGCTTGGGACAAAACACCCACCCTTGGTCCCTTTACCACAATTGCATATTTTTCGTTTAAAAATGATAAAACAACACTTTACAGTTAAAAATAAGAGAAATGTAATAAAAAAAATGACATTCATTCATTTATTAACAACTCAAAAATCATATCCATAAACGCAAATATTTAGCAAAACGTAAATCCGTACACTTCATCCCAGTGAAACTGTCGACCGGCGGTAGAGAACACGGACCAATATCTGCCATACTTAGCGAGAAACCCGCTATGGGCCCGTGACCCGCAGTGGGCTCGCTGCCCCATGTTACCCTATTGATAGAAGGTGAATCGTTCATCAAACACATTTATGTAGAGATTCATATTCACTATGAATGATGAGACATCTGGCAATAATGCTCAGTTAGGAACAAAATATATGTTCAGCAATCATCAGAAACCAGAGAAACGAAAGCATTTGTCATCATATTGAGGAAGCATACATTGTTCCGTTACGAAATCGAATATTATGTCTCGGGAAAATATGACGATTGAATACCAAGATCAATAACTGCGCAATCAATCGATCGGCGATGATTTCTCCATCATATTTGAACTCATATCAGTGATTGCGACGTCCGAAATAACTTGACAATACACTTCAGGCGCAAGAAAAAATATCCAAAGTTACTGTTTTTTTACTGCCATTCACTTAGTATTTCTCACATCAGAATTCACGGCCTGGTTGTTTTCAAAAAAAGTAGGTATATAAGTTTTTTAGTTAGTGAAATGTATGTTCACATCAAACAAATATCTCAGTTATACTGTTCTGATTAAATCCGTTCATTGGCACTTTCATGTTGCTAATTCAAGTTAATTAAAGAAATCTTCTGGCATAAATTAAACATTTTTACAGTTATAGTAACTTTGAACGCTTCTTTTCAGGAACGATATCACTTTCCTTTCAGGTCCGGAAAAAATATAAATATATTTCTTACCTTACACTGATGGAACAGCACGATGGATACCTTAGAGTCAACATCGATTAAATTCCAATGTTGTAGCTCAAAATGCCACATAAAACAGAGTGGATCTATCAAATGGAAAGAGTTCACGAACATTCAAAGAAATGAATAAATCATTTAAACTGAAATAAAATTGTTAAACGTTAATGCGAGGAAAGCTCTTTGTGTGTTTTCATCACCACGGTGCTCTATTTATACTGAAATTATGCAAAATAAAGCTGCTAAATTTGCACTAACATCATAAAAATCCTATTATATACTCAACCGACGACGAATATATAATGAGGGGTTTGGAACTTGTTGTCAATCTGCCGAGGGCTGAAGGAAGTCGTAGTAAGGGTCATGCCTGTGCTCTAAAGTATACAAATTTAAAGGTGACATATATGGTGCTCATACCTAAAAGGGTTCAGGCTAAACAAATTGATATTGCCTTCGGTAAATGCACAGAAAAGGCGGAAGCATACATTGACTGGGAAACTACAGCCTGCGACGACGACGACATAAATTTCTACTCATTAAAAATATCTGTCAATAAATAAAATCAGACAAAAAATGGAGATAAATATACATTTACACTTAAAATTATATTTCTTGTAGTTCATTAGGCAATTTCAAAAAATTCCTGAAATATTCATCTCAACTTCCTAATCTTGACCGTATCGCCTTGCGGAAATGTTTGCAAATTTTTATTAATTTTTATGGATATTTCTCAGTGAGGGAAATTGCCAAAGAAGCGATAACATATGAACAAATCAGCCTGATGATGAACATTAAATATATTTATCATATTCGATAACTAGGAATTATTATATTTAGACTAACAATAAATTTTTTTGGAGAAGAAAAACAAACCCTGAGTCAACGACGCAAATATTTTATTATTTTGCAACTTTTTACCTCACGAACGGCAGTGCAATTCAAGAGGTTCAGTGCAGCTGGAAGCAATGCAGTGAAGAAGCGTATCGCAGTGCACGAGATTATAGAATTTTGTGAAAAATTCTTGAAAAACAATTTTATTACATGCTTATATTTGATAAATCTCGGTTGGAAAATAAATCGTTTAATCGATCTTCGTTTAAAAAAATAGAAGCTGTGTTTAAGTAAATCAATAAGTACTTAAGTCCGTGACAATTACTTTAAGCTACATTTTTTATTAAATATAACATCACCATGAGAGTAAATGTGAGAATAATTACAAAAAGAGATTCCAACACGTAATGGCATATCAATTTTTCAAAATAATTCATGATTCTCTTCGTAAACTATGAATTATTGAATCCAGAGAACCATAAAAAACATTTGAAATGCAAAATAACACCGGTGGTTATGATAAAATGCCTATGTAATACGTAAATGTTTGTTGGATGTAAACAAGTTCACGTTAAGTAGTTCCTTTAATGAATTTCATTTAAATCAAATTCAATTTTAGTGGCGCACTGTAGATATCGCTGATCGAAGGTTGATATCTTGCACAAAGACTTCTTGGGTGGACTTCGATAATATCCTTATAGTAAAGTATTTTCGGCATTGAAGACTAGGTCTGTATAGGCCTTGTGACATAAACATGTCGTGTTATAGGCTCGCAGTCTTCTTTGCTGTCCAGCACAACGAGTAGAAAAATTCGCTATGATTACGCTATGACCGGAGGCTCCAAGTGATCTGTCTTCGGCGATATTATAGAGCACCTCATTAAATCATCCTATGGGAGTAAAGCAAAATTATATGTATGCTTGATACTCAGGTTAGTAACATCGGTGAAAGAATACTAGCCGCTGGACATGAGTGCAAGGTATAAGAAATTAAAGTTAGACAAATGCAAAAATCATAGTAAATATCGGTAAGGAAGAAGGAAAAGATTAAAATTTTAGCATCTGAACAGGCTTGGTTATAAAACAATGATTTCGATGCACTGTAAACCAATTTTTTTTCATCCTGTATGAATGGATTAAAATAACAAGCAACAATGAATCAACGCAACTTTCAAGATAGTTAGGTAATCTGCCACTTCGTCTATGATTAAAACAGAAAGCCAGGGTTTTCATGTTAAGAATAAAGTGATTTTATGGTCAATTATAGTATACCAGTTGATAATATGAAGGTTCCATTAGCTGAAAATGACTCAAATCTAAAATTAATAATGGGCAAATTACAGGGCACTCTGAGAATTTAGACATTTTGGTATGTTACTTCTAAAAAATGCGTGGGTATAACTTGATGAGTGGTTTTATACATATAATTTTGCCATATGATGATTAAAAATGATGAGTAAAATATTAATATAGAAGAGCAAAAATCATTATTTAGTCATATTAGTCGGCTGTGGCACTGACCATGCTGCTAAAACTTCACTACTATTAAAATCAATGCTTGTTCTGTTGGTGCAGCAGTCAATGTGACGAAATTTCGACGGGAAATTCTGTAAGAAATTCCATGAGACTTCAAATGTTGTGAAATGCGTCACAGCCATTAGGTTATTGCTCCATATTTCGGCGCATTGTTTGCCCAATGTCATATTTCAGTTAGACGACATAACACTCTTAGGCAAGTTGAATTTCAGAATTACTGTCACGTTCTGAACGTAAGCGGAAGTTTTGTTGTAACATGACTAATAAGATTGGGCGGCTGGAGACAGACAAGCCATGCAGATATACTTTATCCTATTGATCTGTAGAGGCCGCCATGCAGGTTTTACATCACAGCCGAATAACGGCAAATTTGACTTTACATTTGGCTGGAAGGTCTGTAGCTAAGGCACGTATAATAATGGTTTAGTTATTCTATTGGCTAAACATAATTTATTTTCACGTAGAACATATAATATTTATTAGATATGTTATCAAATAACAACGTGGATATAAGTTCTCGACGGTTCTTCACGATGTAATGGAAATGAATGAATTATTAAATGCTTTTAATCTAGCAGTTAGATTTCGAATACCTAAATGAAAGACTAGAATTACTAAGTTAGAATCGTCGATTCATGTGTCTTGCAAGTGGTTTTATTATATGTATAATATTATTATTACGGCCTAATATTTAACACGGAATGTGACTTGACAACAAACTTTATTGCTTGAATCATATTCTATTAAATAAACATGATATTCCACAACATTTTTATACAATTAGCAAGAATTTAAGGGGGGTTCTCCTCCATAAATCATAGAAATAACGTTTTCTGTGTTTTTAATCTTATTTTGAAGGGAGAATTATTAAAATTCGGCAGCAAAAAATCCGAGAGTAATATCTACCGTAGTTTTTTTTTAAAGCAACTGTGAACTTTTAAAAAATGACCATTTTATACCCATAGTTCATAAAGATTTCCTTAATTAAATCTGCATTGGACTGAGCTCATTTTGTAGCTACGGAGAAGACGCGTGCGTCTTGCGCAGCCAATTTTATTTCTGTGAGGGTTTTAATTTTTGCATTAGGCCGTTTTGAACTTTAAAAAATGAAAATTTTATGCCAATATTTACAAATATTTTCTCTCAAATGGTAATTATAGATCATTATTGTAAAATGGTAATTGCAAGGTGTTGGCACTTATTTTGATACTGCAACAAAGGCGCGTTCAACATAGCAAGTACCTTGAATTTGCATGTAATTCTTTTTGTGGAAGGCCTCTTGAACTTTTACGAAATTTTATATAAAAGCATATCTTAGAAAAATCACGTTTACTGCCTGTTATTTGCGTTAAAGTGGACATGAATAAATCTAAAGACGCTTGATGGTACCCTCAATACGAGAAATTGGCAATGGGAAAGCTACCTATGGCTAATGTATCAAGCAAGTTTTTTTTAGCATTTCTTCTTCTAATCTATCTCTCCCTACGATTTTGAAGCTATAGCATTGAGAGACATATCATTCGATTTTTAAAGAGAATTTCTATCGACTATATATATATGCCCTTTTTTCTGATCGGTTCATGGTTTAGATTATCTATAGACAAAACTATTCGGAGGTGGGGGTAAAATGGAAAAGTCGTAACAAAAAAAGTAAAATTAAAAAAAATGCATATAGAGTCGACAGATATTTCCTTTACGAATCGAATGATATGTCTCGATGTTGTATAGCACGAAAATTGACGGCTGAGATTTGCAAACCTTTTTGCCCTTTAGTATGCATTTGACCTTTGCTTCTAATATTTTCGAAAAACTCATGGAATAAAAATTTTTTTTAGTGATTTACATATGCATACGAAGTTTCAGAATGATCGATCATTGTGCCTATGAGATAATTTTGAGAAAGACCCTCTCCTTAAGCTTGAAAAACGTGTTGACTGCTACGTGAAAAATTCCCCGGATCTATCGTTTGGATGCTGGATGTATTTTGAGTGTCAACTTCAGAACGATCATTCACATTAACTCCACTTTACCGCCGACGCACTGAAATGCATTGTAATACATTCATCTCTCTTGCGACGATAGCAATGCTATTATAGTGATGCGATGCGACAGTAAAATGTGTTGCTACATTTCGCTCTAACAAAACTCAGTTCCTAAATATAAATTCATTAATATGAGGATAATCTGTAATTAAAAATGTTCTTAGATTAGCCACTTGATATTGAGTAACATTCAGTTCATGTAAGCATGCGTTTATTGCGACAAGCTTCTAAATATTGCTTGCTTAACTGAAAATAGTGCTACTGAAAAAACAAATGAAAAGCAAACAATTTCGAGACTCTAATACATCTTTAATAATTCAGCAGAAGCGTCTACAGTAAAAGTATTTGAATTTACAATATGCATATATGTGGATATTTGAAAAATTAAATAATTATATATGACACTTCTATAGCGAACGACAATAATGAGCAGAAACAATTGTTGGTGCACGTCAACGACACAATAGAAATTAAACAGCAAACCAGACGCACTTCGAAGAGCTTTTGGTGTGTAATTATTATTAAATATTAGGAACCGAGGTGGCTAAGCTAAGATTAGGTATTATTATTATTAAATATTAGGAACCGAGGTGGCTAAGCTAAGATTAAGTATTATTATTATTAAATATTAGGAACCGAGGTGGCTAAGCTAAGATTACCTCTCATGAGAACGCTGTTCCAGCAGGTGCTAGGGCCACCACGCGGACCAAGCGTGTTAGGAACGGTGAGCAAGAAACTGCGAGGTCCACTCGATCTGAAATAAACCTCGGATTATTGAGAATAAAAGTAATTAGCGATGCGACATTTTCAGGATGGAATAAAAAAATATAACTCAGTACTCACAGCAGTGAGTGACAGAGAGCGCATTTTCTCGTCTACGAAAATGTGAAGTCACGGACGGACAGACAGACAGACGGACGGTCATGGCGAGCACAATAGTGCATTGTTTCCATATTGAGCAAATGCGTTAAAAAGACCGAAAAATGAATATAGGCGGGTTCAAACGGGAGTTATATTTTAGACACAAAATATAAGATTTTGAGGTTCCGTTTTCAGGACAGTTTATGCTAAAATTCAGAAAATACAAACGTATATTGATATAAGCTTCTGTTTAAACGGTTATAAACGAAGATTTATAATAAGAAAAGAAGCTTGTGTACAGAATATATATATACATGTACAAATATATTTAGAATATATAGAATTTTTGCAAAGCATTTATACAGATTTTTGCAATTAATTTGATTTCACTTACTTGTTCGAATGAAGAGTTAGCACCAGATGTCTCCAGTAGACTTTCTTTTGAAGCTGCCAAAGTCGTCGAAGACTAAAATTTTCACGTTTCAATTTAGGCCAGTTAGGTCACAAAATTCCATTTTGCCATACTTTGTCATGGAATTCCAGGCCAATATTGCCAGCACTCCAGCGAACTCCAAAAGAATTGAATTCAACTTCGTGATGGAAGGAACTTAGGCATGCGGTGGAAAGCGTCCGGAGTTCACCCATCTTCTTTTTGATCCGCGTCAATTTCGGATACCAGATATGATGCGATTTGGCCGATTCTTTGTGAAATTTCAGCGAAATTTTCAAATTTCTGATCGTACATTACAATAAAATAGATCACATGATATTGGAAGTCCTAATGAAGCCTCCGATCTTCAGTGGAATGACTCACTTTTTCGCAGATAAAAGATGCAGAGCTCATGTTTGTGTGTAGGTGGCGTGAACATGTGAGAAGGTGGACAGTCGTAAGCAACATGCAAGATATTCCTTGACTCTTCACACCAATGCCCTACTCAACAACACAAGTTGCATAAAAAGTCAAGGAACATCGCAAAAAAGCTTATTGAATCATCATTGGTTTTGTTCAGAGTCCCATGGTTTCGGGCGAGCTACACTAACTGTCACCGCTCCTCCCCTATACATCAAGCCACAGTCAAACCCTGCCAACATATCATTTATGGCTGCCAAGATGCCATGACAAGTAATGCAAATGCAGATTATAGTTTCTTTCAAGCTGGATAAGCAAGGAAATAGGTAACCTTAAAATGTGCATTAGGAATCTGGACATGATTGAAAACTTGAAGTATGTGAATTTTAAGGATGACAAAGAAGTGCCGAATTTCAAATGCAATTTCAGAAATATATCTATATATTCTATGTTATTTGTCATTATATTTGAGGTAATCAAGCAAGTTGGGGAGAGTATATCTCCGAAGTTTGACAAAGGCGTTGAGCCACTAATTCTACCGTAGAAATAAGTAAATTCGGCGTGAACTGTTTTGTCAGAACCTGCCAATTCATGCAAAGACTATCACTAGAAGTAAAAATAATAACATTCAGTAACAACAACAAGTCAAAAATGCTGATACCAACTGAGGCATCTCACTTTAATTACGAAAGCACATGCTTGAAAAATATTTAAAATAATCAAATATTGTGTAGAACGTCTTTACACGGATAAGTATTCAAAACATTTTACTTGATTTTTTACCACATCCGAAGAATATTAATTCTAAAATATAAGGGATCTCAAAATTAAAATACTTCTGTAACACAAAAAATTAAATCAAGAACTCTAATTGCGTCAATACATTCAAAATTGACTCACAGCTCATATAATTAATTATATTGACACATTAGCCATGCGATAGATAAACCATTTTAGTTTGTAACACTAGATCTAAGACAATTTATATAAACATTAATTAACGATGAAAAGCAGCATGACATTCTCGTGAGCATCACATCAGATGCAATCGGAGTGAATATTTCTATACTACAATTTAAAAATCAATCCACGCTTTAATAACTCAGATCAAGATCAAAAATTATTCATTATACACCCCCATAAGCACGCTCGGTAATTGTAATTGGACTAAATTTCAAGCATTATTCTATTGTTACAGATAGCCCTAGATTCATATTTAGCTATTATACCTCTAGGGATAAATGGTATAATTTTTTAAACATTATGCATTTGTCATTAAACTAACTGCATTACTGCACGCAATCAAAGGACACTTCCAGCTCAGAAAGTTAAATTATTCCGTCAACATTATGCTTTAGACTAGAGAATAATAAATTACATTTTGAAATATAAGGCTTCAGGAATTCAAAACTGATGTTTCGTAAAAAACATAAGGAAATTCAAATATTTCTGGCAAGGCTTATTAAATGGGGACAAGGCTGAGAAATTCTTTAGAAGGCACAAAAGAAGCGGATTCGTAACCGAACGATTCTTCCCGAAAAAATCATTGAATAAAGCGGTAAAATTATCATTATAATTTACAAATTAGGGCACTCTGTGGGATGAATCTTAGGCTTCAAACAAAACAATAAATCAAGGAAATTAATCTTTCACTTCAAGAGGGAAACTCATGAGATATCGTGGCGAATTTATCCGCAACTTCACTTGAACTTCGGCAAAGGGACAACTGAAATCTGTAAATATTGATACTCGGCTGTCCACTTCATGTATAACGTGGAGGCAAACCATTTTGTTCTATGAAACTTATTCAAGGTTAGCGAGTTGAGTTAATCAAGGAAAATGTTTTATCTATGGTAAAATTTAAAAGTTTATCTCAGGCCTCGACTCCAAGTCACGAGCTTGTGGAAGGCCACAACGGCCATAACCGAAAGCGGCCAAGTCCAGAGCAGCTGGAGGCTGTGGACAACCATCAGTGACACGACGTTGCTCATCATAAAGAAACAGTCACTTACATAATGTAGACAGCAATGCAATAGGTTTGTGTGCACACAAATCATGCCTGCGATAAAATAAGCAGAAATAGTGCACACTCCAGGGACATTGAAAGAACGGTTGTTACGTATTGCCAATTTCCATGCAGCGTCTGGGTGCCCCGGTGACGAAACAACAACACTCATGCTCTTCAGAGTGACACAGCAAAGCATAACTATAATGATACTCATGCTACTACTACAGGTCTCTATTCCCTGTAAAATAAAGCTCATGGTACCAGCTAGCCATGATTTAGATACAAGAAGAAGCATTTTAGAAGTACTGGGAAGCGAGGAGACCAAAGCAGAAGGTTGAGGTCTGCCTTGTGAAGTGCTGAAGAGGAACGAAAGAAGGGCGGGAGGAGCGGCGTTGCATAGGTCCTCTTCACAAAAGCACATGTGGCCACGACCGTTACTTTCACGCATACAAACGTGATCTACCATAAACAGTTTGATCTGCATCTTATCCGTGCACGTTCTACGGATGGAGGCATAAGCTGAAAAGAGAAAATAAGTAAGAGTTAGTTATAGGTAGCGCGATATTGCCCTAGTGAATACAATTGTTATGCCTGTGCTGGATATTAAAATATTTTCTCGTTCTAGATGTAGCTATTCGGGGCAGACCTTTAAAGAGCAAGCCATGATTTTCTTAAATTCATTTTCGTGTTGCTTCGACTTTCTTCGCCTCTTTGCAAACAAGTCTACTTACTAAAAAGTTGCACAAAAATACAATTCACATTTATTGCGTATTTTTATAGCTTAGTCGTGTGGTGGAAGCATCACAATGGCAATGGTCGTATTCTTAAAATGATCTTGGATCAAAGGTCACATGTCCTTATGAACCTTACTGGAATTTATTGGTTTAATGACGAATCTAAATCTGTCTAAACGAATATTTCTAAACGAAAATTGATACACTATTTTCAATAATTTGATATAGAATCAGCATTGCATTATTCCAAGATATTTCACGTGCTTTTCAACCCCATGAGCAACGCTATAGGCAGGAAGGTGCGCCGAGACTACTATTTAAATTATATTAAATTTTGTACCATGGGCCTTTATCTGCGCTAGAAAATTCCACCATAACATATTTTTTTCCTGTACATGGCAAGCCTCGCCAGGGGCTGCTAGTCTAGTCGTGCGCGAGTCGCAATGCAGACGCGGCGACGTAGTTGCTTGGCAGCGCCGGGCGGCAGTGGCAGCGATCAATGCGGACCACGGCGCCGACTCACGACGCGTGCTGCCTTGAGTGATTATTTATTTTACGGGCGCACATAGTGATTAGAGTGGACCCAAAACGTACGCATTATTATGATCATTTCGTGCTCCGTGAATCGCAGTAGAAGTAATGCCTATTTTGCGCGCTTCCAACTGGATCACGGGACTATTTACCTTCTTGTAACTGTTATCATCCCCGCCAGTTGGGGCCAGGGCCGCTGTTCATTCAATAATAAACAACATAGCCGCAACTGCAAATCGGAATGGTTGACAACCATTGAAACAGTGTTCTTTGTTTATTTATAATAAAATATCTTCGGACTTGACATGCAGTAATTTTTCCCTCTGGCTGAACAATCGTTCCCTGGAAATTTAAATCAAAATACGTTTTAACGTTGATCTACTTTAAATTCCGAAATAATAGGATAGATTTAAACTGACTTACGATCGCGATAAACTATTGTCACGCTAGAAATACTGGATTATCTTAAATATCAGCACTGATACCGTGTAGACTGATAATTAAATTTTCCAGTGGTATTTTATTGAACTCACGAGTTCCAATATGTTGGACGAGTTTGACACAGCAGCCATCGCACTCCTCAGTAGGCGGTTGCTTGGCGCGGGGCAGCGTGAAGTTGAACGGGTCAGAGCAGCGCGGGTCCGTCCACGACGAACATTCGTAGCACATGATTTGACCTGACGAGGCGAGTTGAAAATCTATATGAATATATATATATATACTTTTATATGAATATTGTCCTATCTATATGAATATTGTCCTCTATATATGAATATTGCCCTCCATATGAATATTGTCCGCTATATGAATATTGCCTCTATATGAATATTGCCGTTTATATGAATATTGCCCTCTATTTGAGTATTGCCTTCTGTTTGAATATTGCCGTACAGCAAATTTTAGTTCAGACCGAAAATTTATGATTCATTATTTGACCTGTTGGTAAATCCAGTCACATATCTTAGGATTGAATCAAGGAAGTCAGAAATCAATACGTAGTGGCAAGTATTCAGAATTTATAATAATTTTGTATACCTTCAGTAGGTGAAAATATTCTATCACAATGAATTTATGGTTATTACACTATAATAGCTAAAGTTACAATAGAAAAACACGATAATGCCGAATTCCATTGCAAGCAATATGATGACGTGCAAATTACTTAGCTTTATTATTTTAGGTCCTTATCTACAGTTTGAGACCAGAACATTCACGGAACGCTTACCTTTGAAATAAATTAGTATAGTATCTTCGGCATTAAATAAATAGGCCTGGATAGGCCTGGATAGGCCTGAATATTGCCCTCCATATGAATATTGTCCGCTATATAAATATTACCCTCTATATGAATATTTATAAATATGAAGTTAGTATAGAGCATTTACAGTAAAGTTGAGTGCTCGAAAAGTTAGAATTTTACTAGGAATTTCAGCAAGCAAGATACATAAACCTTTTGTAGTTCCTTTATATTTCTTTCACTTTACCGAGTTTTATCTAGAAAATTGCGAAGTGATTCTAAACACGAATAACAATGCTACATAACTAGCGCAGCGTTCGTCCCAATGATAATTGCATACTGATTACAATTGCACTGTAGTTTGCACGCAGTGATCTGAAGACTGGATTCGCTGTGCTGCAGACTGTACAGTGTAAAGTACACAGTGGTCGGCAGACTTACCTCGCTGTACTGAAGATTACACGCAGTGGTCTGTAGACTTCTTTAAATGTACTGAAAACAGTACAAAGTTAACTGCGCTCTCATTTTTACACAAGACTGCAGTTGCTGAAATGAACGCTGTTTTCATTGTACCGAAGACAGTATTTCTGAACTGCAAACGTCAATCACTTAGCAAAAGACTATCCTTCCTTAATTCAATTGCTTACTAAACTCACATCACACTAAATGAAGTACAAGCTGTTCGCACATTGGCAAAAGGCTACAACCAATGTACAACACAGTGCAGATTTATCACACATCACCTCATGAATCACTCGTTGTTCATACCTCGCTACATGTTACACCTTATGAACTACGCGCAGTCCTCATCTCTCTTAACGCTACACCTTGCCTGAGACTGTACCCATTGCACCAGAGACCACTCACTGCACCAGAGACCACTCACTGCACCAGAGACCACTCACTCTTCAGAAGACTGTACTCACTGCACCAGAGACCCCACTCTGCACCAGAGACCATTCACTCACAGCACCGGAGACTGACTCACTGCACCAGAGACCACTCACTGCACAGTAGACTGTACTCACTGCACAGTAGACTGTACTCACTGCGTCGCACACTGTACTCACTGCACAGTAGACTGTACTCACTGCGTCGCACACTGTACTCGCTGCACAGTAGACTGTACTCACTGCGTCGCACCCTGTACTCACTGTGACATTCGCCCTCACCTCGCACTGAGTGCATTAGTGCCAGCACTGTAAGACAAGAATTTACAGTTATAGAAATATCGAAATACAGACCGTGGGTTGTGAATACATTAGCTCAAATATGTCAACATACAAAATTGCAAAGTATATCATACTATAAGGATTAAATGTACATAAAAGGCAGTAAATTCCATATAAAAAACCTTGCCTGACTCCGATCATTGAGATTCGTTAACCAAAATTCATCATTTAATCGTCATTATTCACATGAAAAAATTATTCCACAAAGATTCTTTGGAATTTTTAGTCCAAGTTTTCATCGGGTATAACTTCAGCAGAATGCATTTAATTAATTAAGGTTCAACGCCGATCACTGAGATTAGTTAACCTCATCAGCCGATAGGTATCGTTTAATCGCGATTATTCACATGAAAAAATGATTCCGCGGAGATTCTTTGGAAATTTCAGTCCAAGTTTTCATCGGGTATAACTTCATCCGAACACATTTAATTAACCACGGTTCAATACTTTAGTAGGTCAGGAAAGGGCATCAAGTCAGATGTTGACATGTCAGGCAGATGGTACGGAGCTGGCAAGCAGCCAGACGTACAACACGCTTCATAATTCAAAATGACATTGAAAATGACGTCAACAATATATAGTACGGTTTAATTAGCCACTTGTTTAATAAAACTCAAGTGTTTATGACAGCCGAGTTAAGAAGTATTTAAATGGTCATTTTTAGATCGATAGAGCAAAAATTCTACTGTAAAATGAGATTTAAGCTTCTTTCTGGAGGTTTCTAAAGCAAGACTCCTGGTGCTGCTGTTCCTGTCGACAAATTTTCTGCCGTTAAAGAAGCGTTGTAAGCTGCCAAAGAACGTTCGGCGTTCAGGTACCGTGTGAACGTTTATATTTATTGCGTAAACGTATTTAAGTAAGTAACTCGCACGCCAGGTCGCGCATTCATTCGATGAGCCAAAGTTAGATCAGCAACCAGCGCGCATTCAGTGCTTTATGAAATTTTCTGTTCAAATAAAAATCGAATAACTGAAAATATAACAATCAGAAAAAAAATAAAACTTTTATATATTCCTACAAACGAAACGACGTACCTTATGTAATTCACCATGAATTGGATTTATTGCGCAGAAGTAAAAATGCCGGGAGTTAACAGACCTTCTATTGTTTATTGTTTATTGTTTATTCACAGAGGAGCACACAAAAATATACATAACAAGAGACCATAAAATTTTGAAGAAAAAATACAAATTGCTTCCTTGTGAATGCCAATGCCTATATAAGCTAAAAAGCTTCACAGGCGACATAGGCGAAATTACTCTCAATAGAACAATAACGTAATGAAACTGAGATAAGTCAATAGGAAACAGAAAGTGCCCAAAGTAAGAAGATCCTTATAAACTAACCCTTAATAAAACTGATATAAGAACAAGCAACTTGGCGACTAAAAATGAATATAACAAAGCCAATAACAACCTAATACCTAAAAGACAGATACAACTAAGACGAAAAGTCAAAACAATGTTGACTTACACCATAAAACCCCACCCCAGATTAGCAACGTGTTTGATAGTTTAGATAAGGACAATGAGCAAAAAAGCGTTCTTAATGATGGAAGAGGTAAAACACTAGATAGAGCACGCAAGACTCCGTGGGCTTTCTATATTTCCAGGCAACACAAATCATCCAGAAAAAAACAAGCATTCGCGCACACAATTTCTCAAACAACCATCAGAATTACACAAATAACATATTATTAACCCACCGAAAAATGCTAGCACGAGACAGCGTCGCAGCGCCATTGTGAGACGTGGCAGGAGTGATGTCTCACACTTGATGCAGCAACAGCGTTAAATAATTTTTCCTTTACAATAGCCTTTTTATTTCTACGTATATTTCTACCACTTATTTCTCGTTGAAACGTTCATAAACGCTTCAATTTATCGTTGCAGCTAAGAGTATACCGAAGCTACAGCGATGAATTTCCTTAATAAACTTGGTTTCTCTTCCAAAAATTCGTTCCCAATATATCGGCTATTTTCTTTTTGTTTTCCTCCCAAATCAGGATGAGGAGTGGTATGTCGTTTTGATCCTTTATTTTCGCAAATTTAACAAGACAATCACATTTGAACGTCTTTTATGTCCAGAATACTGGCAAGAAATGTTCTTTTTCTTTGCCTCAGTGAACGTCAACACAATCGTCCTGCCCCCGCCTTGCGACCAGGCAAACGTTCACACTTCGCTCGCGTTAGACCGGGACGGTCAGCTGAGAATCCTAAGTCCAACTGCTAATCAGCGTCGTGCACGGAGCCCAAAAGTTAGTCAACAGCAAGACTTACAATATGGCTTGTGTGGTATCCAACTTAGAGCCCGCTGATCAGGAAACATCAGTTGTAAAGCTAAGGATTGTCAGACGAAGACCGCCCGAGCTAACTGAACGATTGTGGACATCACCCGGAAGTTCGTTACGTGCGATTCTATTTGCTAAGATTATTTGCTCGTATAATTATGATAATGTTCGATGTTACTCGGAAACATGAATTTAAATCAATTGTTCCATTGGATTTTGTCACTTGCACAGGGAAGTTTGCATCTAAATTTCAGTAGTGAAGGAATCCTGAATTTGCCATTCCAACTGTTGGAAATTTCACATGAAACACAAGTTACTTCTTCCCATCGATATCTGATACACAATATGGCGTAGAGCGCTTCGAAGTCTCGTATCTTGGGTCAAACTGTACGTCGTGCTATTTATATGCGTTCCCAATTTGATCAATACTGAATTTATTTAGTTCAGCCTGACTCTGTAAAAGAAGAGTTCAGAAAATTTTTGTTGAGTAAAATGCGAAAAAAAAACTAGTTTGCTGACAAATTTGTATTACTATTATGAGATAAATATGATTCGCCCTAGCCCTCCGTTTTCCCAATTATTCCGAAAACAGTTCCTATTTATATTATTATTAAATGAGTAGAGCAGATTAAATGTTAATATCTCATACATTATTACTCTACGGAATTACTTGTAAATAGCCTAATATTATTACATAACTCATGACAAATGTCGATAGCATCGTTACTTCTAATATTGTTATTGTTAGCATTTCATAGCTATCAATATAATAGTTATGATAATAATAATGTTAATGATCATTATAATTATAATGATAATGTTTGAGCAGGAGTATCAGACTATATTTCGGTCGCAACTTCTTTATTATTATTATTAATAATAATTATTTATATTTCTAAATTAAAATATTATTTATTTATTTATTTATTTCAGCAGTGGTATTGCCCAACAATGACCTGCGACCTGAATTACTAAAAAAACAACTCACAAAATAACAAATTAAATCAGAAAATGTTCAAATTCTTCGGCACTTGTTCCACGTTATTTTGAAGATTTAATATTCATATATATTTATTATGAATAAGTGTAAGGTGAACAAACGGGAATTCATTAAGCCTAATGTGCTGAATAAAATAAGTAGTGATCATTAAAAAGTGCCGTTGTAGTATTGATTATGAAGAATTACGAGATGATAGTCACTCTACGGGACTTAACCTTCAATGATGGCAACATCGACACCAACGACGATGAGAAACATCAGAACAGCCAACTAAACAGGCAAGGCTGAAATGCTAGATATGTTTGTTAGATATATGTTTTGTTGCATTATATTATACTTGTATTATACAATATAACTTATAATAAGACACTTAAGTTCACAAATTGCTCATAACCATTGTATATTATATGGAATATACAATAAATAAAATGTGGATAGAACAACATTAGTCAACATAACGGAGGCAAATCAATGTATGACATAAAAATTAGACCAATTCCGAAATGCTCGACACGATTAAAGTCATATAGCCTAAATGATACTACAAAATATTTAATTTTTGTGACAATAATATTCGATGTAATAACGGCACAAAATAGCGACATACACCCACACGTCTCGACCGCTGACGCTACACTGTGAGAAGCGTTCGGCTTTAGCAGAGTTAGACGTGCTGCCTCGCTGCACCATTCGCTGCACCACTGCACCAACTCCACTGGTGCACTAGAGTCAAGTGCTACCAGCACTAATACTCTTATCCATAACGATGTAACTGGGCAAGCTTTACAAGTATCACTTATGAAGATTACCCAATGTGACAAACTAACTGACGTAAAATGTTACATTTCATTGAGAAAATTGCATGAGTCACGTTAAATCTAAGGTATTATGTTGTTAAAATTTAATTAATGTTAAAGGCAGCTATGATTTATCGGTTCTTCTAGCGGTATATGTATCCAATGACAACTCCTGCCAAGCAGCAGTGGTACTTAAATTCTGGTTTTAAAGTCCGAAGACTTTCCATAATTTTCTATCACGAGTTAATTTAGGGTAGACTGCATAAACTTGAATCGGAATTTTTTTCATTAAATTGGAATTCTTCTTCATAGAATGCTTGAAATCTATGCACAATGTAGATGCTACATCATCTATTTGCTGAAAATGCGCTATGTAGGCACATAGTCTACCCATCTTTCTCTATTATACGTTAAACGGAATTCACTATACCTTTAAAAAACGGAACCTTGGAACCTTTTGGAGATCCATAAGCAATATAAGTCGCGATGAAAAGCTATTCTTTTAAAATTTTTGAACATAATGAGCCCTGAAAACTTCCCATTGATATATTTTGGCAGCATTGAAGGATGTGCAATGATACGGATGATGTTGGACGGGGTTTCCACGATAAAATGATGTGATGTCTGTCGTAGCCTCATCATCACGGCAAACATCGCATCACCATCGCGTGAAGCTTCGTGTGGATCGTCTACGTTTCATCGTTGATTGAAACATCGCATGGATGAACGCTTCACGCGACAACACATGTATAAATTTTCATTTCGAAACGTTTTCAATATCGATATGGTGAATTTGCTTGGCGTTTTTCTTTTTGCGTTCAAATTTGTTATGAATTTTAAGTGTCGTATCGATGGAATATAAGAAAAGAGCGGCCAGTCGATTCACCCTGCTATTGGTGCCCCCAATTTTAATTTTTATAATGTATTCATTTGATTCATTCGTTCATTTTTCTTTCGTCTCCGTCAGAGATTAAAGTACATTAACTTAATAATATTAAAATAAAGTTTATCGCGTGCAGCACTAAAATGAGTATCGTTTAACGAAAGCGTGGTGCATCGAACATATAAATAGATTTCTTATTATTTCTTTTTTTTCCTGCAGTGACATGCCACTGCCTGCAGCTGCCATGTTGCCACCTGCTGTTGTTAAAATGTTCTCTCTCTTCCGTCTATGATTCCTCTATTGCCGTACTATAAAAAATAGGTAAAAGTAAATAGACGGTACGCGTCCAACGTTACATCCGGGACCCGAGGGCGAGGTGACCTGCATGCCTAGTGATGACTCGGAGACGCAGGACGACGAAGGTGGCGCATCAGCGTGACCGGAGAATATGAAGTCCAAAGCTCATCATAAGGTCACAATCCCTTGAGAGTCAGCCAATCCCCTGCGACTTTTCATGTTAAAACCATCAATAACCGATGAGAAATCTGGCGTAACATGTACTAACTTATGCCGCTACCTAGGCCGCTATGTGCATGCACTCTGGCGACTAATGATAGTACGGGCTCTGATGACTTAATTACTGAAATTATATTCATAGGGCATGACGATGAAAAAAATTCAGTCTATTTCAATTCAGGCTCTGAATAAGTCTGAGAAAACCTTACCTTGATTCAACAGTTTCAGTTTGTAACGAATCTGTTTCAACGTCTCTATGAGCGCCATACAACTGCATGCATGGAATAATCACCCCAAAATATTCAAATTTCAGCCTGACTGGTTAGCGGTGGTTTGAACTTAACTTAAACTTGACCTAAATAAAATGTAAGCTGCTATAGAAGCACATTAATAATAAGAATAATATGACTTGTAGAGAGTTTAAAAAAAAAATACTCGAGGTACATTCCTCTAATCTCCTGATGCATCTCAACACTTCTATATATGATTTTCCCGCACAATTCACTTTAATTTCTGCATAGTAGGTAAAAAAGCACGTGGTATATTTTTTTCAATATAGCTGCCGATGAGTGTGATTATTACACTTATTATTTTTTCCTACTTTATTATATATTAACTAGCGTATAAGTAGCGTTATAGAACTATAACGCTACTTACAAACTTTAGATGACATATATCTTTTATGCTATCTCATCTATAAATGTGTTACTACATTTTGAACAAGACACTACCATGTGTCAAGACACGGTAACATTCATAGTTCCTCCTCATCCTGAATTATTAGGCCGCAGTAATTTCAAGCTTCATTCCGTAAAGAACGTCGCCGTCTGAGTAGCTAACCGTCGCACTGCTCACTCAAAACTTTGTTAATGCAACGCAAAAATACGGCAAGTGAGACAACGAAAGAACGTCGTCCGTTGCCGTATGTGCAATAATCATGCCTGAGTGGACTTATAAAATTACTGAAATATGAGCTAAAACCTCAGCCTGCAAGACTTTTGAATCCGGTGAGCATAGAATGACGTGAAATCTCTCAATAATTTTTTTCTTAATCATTTACATTCATATAGTTGAAACACGCTGAAAATGAATAAATATTAAGTTATTATTTCGATTTTGAATATTTGAATTTTACCTGCTGTATGAAGTATCACTAATTCACACATACACTCAATTTTCAGCGAAACTTATACAAAATGTTGCTACTTTTAGTCAATTTTGATGACTGTGTAGAGAACCTAGAAATTACGACTTTTAAATAAATATATCCTTTTTCCTCTGCCTTGGCAACACCATTAGGAAGTTTACTTCACGTTCTAGTCTGTCCCTTAGTCAGTATAGCCCAGCCGATCCACAACAGCAGGTTAGTTAAGATTTAGGTCTCTAAGATAAGTTTCTTTGTTTATATGCGTAACTGGTTATATCGTACTATTATTTGCCTCATCATGGTTACTTATAAGACATACTTCTCGAACAGGTTCCCACGTTGCCAAGGGTATTATTTCTATTATAAATATTATTACTGTTATAATTTCTATATTCCCTGCCGTATCAAATAAATTCACTTGATCCAGTTTGATTCATTTCCGAGCTCGTAATTTCCTCACTGTGCGGGTAACGTACGGCAGTTACCCCACAACTGTTTACCACTAAAGTAATTATCAAACAGGTTTTGTTCAACTATAGTAAAGGTTTTTATATAAATTAACAGTTATCAATTAACAATTCCCTGATTAAATTCCATGATTAATCCCATGATTGATCCCATGATTAATCCCCCATGATCCACTGAGATAACAAAGTTACTGTCAGTGGACCATGGGTTGATGCAAACCACCGATTCCGTTTTAATTGAATTAATTAACCTTAATTGCCTTCATTTAATTAATTAATAAGCTTATTGTCCGAAGAGTTAACGCAAACCACTGATTGCGTTAACGCCTGAATTATTTAATAAGGCTTGATTGTTTTTTTAAGCCATGAACTCATCCTTAAGGTTGATGCAAGCTTCTGATTGCGTTCATTAGTGTAATTCAGTCAATTATTATTATGTAAGGTAATTGAAGATAATTAATTTCGTAGCTGTAGGCATAGGCAATGTTACTCTTTCTTTCTTCAATAACGGTACACTGTAGACGCTAAAATCTTTATTTTTTCAATAATATATTGTTAACGCGGATTTTAGTTAATGTACGACTCGACATTCACGCAGTGTCGGTGATTTGATGACGCGAACTTCATTATTTTAATATTCATAATTCCAACGAGTCTCTTATTCATTCCATACTTTGCAAGCAAATCAAAATACGTTAAAAATGTTTTTAGATTTAAGATATTACTACGAGGCAGAAAATTCGCAGCATCCAATAAAAATTTCATTAAAATCATGAAATTAAAACACGAGCCCTGCAATTATTCATATTCAAAATCAAAAAATGTTTCCTATTTTTCCTTTCTGAATGTCACTTTCAGTCATTTAAACTGTTTTATATTTTATATGCTAGCAATTGAATATGTCAGATTATAAAATTGAACATTAACGCAACATTTTAAAGCACAGAGAGCAAATCTCTACTGCCGTAATGGATATTTCCACTTTCCCTAAGAGAGCAAGAAATTCATAAGATGTTAGTATCTTCCTTTAACCAACTTGACCTTCCCTGTTCGTGAAATGGCGCCGTCTAACCTTTAATGTTAACCTTTAACATTCGGGATCTTGCTTTTCATACTGTGAACCGACTAGCAAGAGAGCAACTTAAAAGCTCAAGATTTTTATCTGAGGAATTAAGATAATTGAGGAATGCAAGGTTCTTGGTGGATCAATAAATAAATCTCAGGAGCTGGTAAACCATGACGAGAATTAAATATCCTGATAAATGAATGTTTAAATTTGTTTACAACCTCCGCCTATGTAGAGATTTTCAGTTTTTAGTCTCACAAAACGTCCCATCTTACGACAAAATTTTTCTTAACAATTTTGGATAACATAGGAATAGAATACCTGTTCGTACATTAAACAGTTCAATGTCATTAACGGGGAAACAATTGAGATAAAATGGGCTTCTCAATTTTAAAAAATTTTGGGCCAATAAAATTATTAAATTTCGAATTGAATGAAAACATTTCCGACAGTTGATTAAATTTTATCAGCAAGTAATACAATTTCACAGGTTTGCGCCCACTCGTCATTTCCGACATTTTATGCAATATTCGATTTTCTCATACTAATTCTGTCATCAGAAATGGAATTTCTTTCAAAATTCTCTCATGCGTCACGTACGCTGAAGCATCCTTCCGAGCACACAAAGCCGTTAATCAAGTAGGTATATACAACTTCATTTTAATCAAGTATTTCCATCACGAAAATATTGAAAATACTTTATACCTGGTCGTAAACGTGGAGAAAAGTAAAATTTTTCGAAAATAATTTTGGCACGATTCGCATTTTATTCTCCAATTAACAATGCCACCTTAACCCATGATCTTCTATGTTCTCTGATTCACTTCATTTTTTCAATTTTTAACCTCCATGCAATCCAGCCATAGAACTTCTTCTCATATCCAGCAATTGAAAATTTCGCAGCAAGCCCGCCTCTACTCGCCTGAGTGCCAGCTATCAGACCCACTCAGTGCCTAGCAGCGAACCTGGTTTATTTCTGCAGCACCTCGCCGATGGATGAGGTCAAACTGTTATCAGCCTTACCGTCGGTTCCATGAGGCTCTAAGCGAAAGGTTTTGTAGCTGCTTGCATTGATTAAAATTATCCTGAAAATTTTGTTGTCCTCCAATATATAATTCTCTGAACATTTAATCATTGCTCGTGAAATCATATTTAATTATTCAAATAAATTGCTATAATTTCTGGGTCGTGCAAATTGCACGTCGTAACAAAACAAAATTGAATAGCATAAAACTAATTGTAGTAGAAAAAATATGTAAAAAAACGCGAAAATGTAGATACTAACGACATTTTACAAATTTTCACGGTACGATTTAATATTTTCGCTTAATGAGTATAAAAAACACGAATTAAAGTCCTCTCAACCATATTCAATAAACCTAATGAAGATACTCGCAAAATCCACACTAGATCCGAAATAAATGTTTTATTTTAAGTTCAACCTGAATAAATGAATCCCAGACCAGCAATCGTTAAACAGCTACAGAGCAATTTTCTCCCTTATACAGCAGTCACCGACAGTTTTCTTTGTATTATTGTACAGCGATATGAAATTCATGTGAAGGCGATATTGAACCTTCAGTTTCGTTTAAATATTGCTTAAACCAAATCGAGGCCTTGAGAAGTCTAATGAGCGCGTTAATGAGGCTCTAGGTCGCCTTAATCACCGGTGAGAAGCAGGCCGCTGTTTGTAGGGTGACAGGCTAATATGGTCCGGTGTATCTAATGTGGTAGAGCGTTGCATCGATTTATCGATGCAACAAACAACGATCGCTTGCTTTGTATCGATCTTATAACAAAGGCAAGCGCTTAAGCGCGATAATTTATTTTTAAAGCGTACAATTGCTTTCTCCTGATGTATGCACTGTTTAAAAGTTGACGCCTAATTTTTATTCGTTTTGTGTAGGTAAAATAGTACAGACAGGTTAATCGAAGTTTGCAGTCAATAAATTCAAAGAAGTATTCATTCCCGTTGCGTATGAACTCACCGTATGAAATAGAAAAATTGCGGCGATTACACGCAATGCAAATTATTTTCTCTCAATGCCGCCATACGTGCAGACTTGCCAGATAAAATTTCCTAACTGAAATTCCCGCCTGAAATCATTCCGCATCATTTACCTTTCTAGTTCATATATCCTTTGTCGCAAGATCGTAACCGGTACGTACGTAATCCTATCTTTAAATCGGTTAAAACGCCTAATTTGTTAAAATTTATCGCAGATTTTACGGTTTGCTTTTTAAATAAATAGTGAAACTCAAATTATTTTTTTATTCATCAACTTCCATAATTATTTTCCGTTCAATAAACATCTTAATTTACATTCGCCAGACTCCTTTATGTGTTTCACAGGGAATTTCTCGGGGAATACAGCGCTACCTATTGCCTCCTGCTTAACCTCTCTGGTCCCTCTCCCCTCAACAATCCCAAGCCCCACAGTCCTAAAAAAACCGACCCTCAAAAAACAAAAAAAAACAAAAAAAAACAGGAATTGCTTACGAGAAAAAACCACAAGGGCGGGGCTCGGTCTCGAGGTTATGTCCGCGATGCGCCCAAGTGGCAAACGTCCTTTTTTGCGTTCCC
Organism: Hyalella azteca; assembly: GCF_000764305.2. Classification (NCBI taxonomy): domain Eukaryota; kingdom Metazoa; phylum Arthropoda; class Malacostraca; order Amphipoda; family Hyalellidae; genus Hyalella; species Hyalella azteca. Next base: position 404,227 of record NW_025941012.1, read on the forward strand.
TCGAAACATTGCATCTAAATCCGTCAAACCTGAGGTAAAAGTGTCCTATCTTGCACCTGTATCGTCACTAGTGTCTAAAGAATGGCACATTCACAGGTAACGATGGCTACAAATAACAATGAGGTATCCGTAAAACCCGCTCTGTAATAATGATACAATTTCTCATCCCTTCTTTCAGCTCAGTTCAGGTTTCTTTGTCGCTAAATTTAGCTCACCAATTGCTCTGAACGAAAATTTTCGGGCTCTCATAACAGGACGAAAGTATAGTGGATCAAAATTTTTCGTTGCAATTGAACCAGTCTCAATGCAAATGACCACAAAGACTAGCGTACAAATTTGCATTCACTAACGAGACAACTTTACATTTTCCACAAATTTCGGTGCGGAAAATAAGAAGATGACTGAATAATATAATCGAAAATAGGGAACACATCTGGTATTTTTTGTTAAGCTAATGCGAATTCAGATTTTGTTTTCACGGACGAATAAGAAAATTACCTATTCATTCAATTTCTTTTGACTGGCAATCTTAATTGTCTATACCACTTTAAAATTCATTCAAACTTTGAAGAAGAACTTATTTTATGGATTTAATATATTAATAAAATTTTCAATTTTTTGTGCAACACATGCACTTAATACCACACGGAAATTTGTTGTTGTTGTTGCTTATATGTTCAGTGCCACACAGAAGAGTGTCCAAGGTTGACATTTTCTGCTAACTTATTTACATAATTTGCCGTGCTGTCCACACCCGTAAAAATGAATTGGTTATGTTGTCTAGATAATAACATATTTGCTATAAGTATCACTGAAGCGCTCTTTTTATTTTTAAATTTTTCATTTATCTCTCTGACTGCAAACGCGTCAGAGATATGATCATCTCATCTCAGAGACGCGCTTGCCAACTTAAGAGCTAGCGTCTAAATTATGAATTATATTAATTATCATTGAATTGTGCGCAAGCCAGCCTGCACATTGAACTATTGATCGTAACTTATAAACTTTTCCATCGGTAATCAGTTATCGTTACTATTAACATTAACCCTTCTTGTACACCACATTGTTATCATCGGCATCATCATGCACATTATAATTCTTACCAACATAACCATTACAATAACCGTTCGCTATATGATCTTCTCTACAGTAACACTCTCATCATCAACATCATTCTCATCATCAACACTCCAATCATCAATATCATTTGCATCATCAACACTCTTATCAAATCAACACTCTCATCATCAACACTCTCATCATCAACACTTCATCATCAGCACCCAAATCATCAACATCATTCTCATCATCAACACTCTCATCATCAACACTCTCATCATCAACACTCTCATCATCAACACTCTCATCATCAACACTCTCATCATCAACACTCTCATCATCAACACACTAATCATCAAGTTCACCACCATCACCATAATCATCATCACCCCCATCATCACCACCATCATCACCACCACCATCACCATAATCACCATCACCACCATAATCATCATCACCACCATCTTTACCACCATCATCACCACCACCATCATCACCACCATAATCACCACCATAATCATCATCACCACCACCATCATCATCACCACCACCACCATCACCACCACCATCACCACCATCATCACCACCACCACCATCATCATGCTGTTGCTCTGATGAGCAGCACGTCGGAGACGAGAAGGTTGCCATGGCGACGCTGTTGACAGCAGCAGCGCCTAAGTAACTCAGCCTCGCAGTTTGGAGTTGGCTTGTTATGGCGGGTCCTGAGTCCAGTCAAACACGCTTTGTAGCCCTGAATTGACCCTCATTTGGACCCATTTCGCTCTTGAATTGCCCGTGATATCCTTCTAAAGACCAATCAGAAGTAAATTGTTACATTGATGCCTTATGAAATATGTTGAAAAGGTAGGAGTTTATGAAACACAGTCGGCAGCGGTAAAATAGGTTCTAATTTAGTTTTCTTTTACAGTACAAAACTGTTTTATTAAAATATTTGCATTGCGAATTTATGAATGTATGCATGAATTAAATCATTATTTCTTGTAACCTCAACTACTCAAGCAAATATCCAATCTGCAAATCATAGAACAAACACATGACATCAAATTCCGCCATTAAATGGACTGTACAAAGTGCTGAGCTTGTCAGGCAATTGAACTGAAGTGCCGAGCTAGAGTTGCGTCACCCGACCACTCGCTTGCTGTGTCTTTTGTTTGTTAGATGACACTTCATCACTTGATGACACTTCTTCACTTGATGACACTTCATCACTTGATGACACTTCATCACTTGATGACACTTCATCACTTGATGACACTTCATCACTTGATGGCATTTTATCACTTGATGACACTTCTTCACTTGATGACACTTCATCACTCGATGACACTTCATCACTTGATGACACTCCACTTGATGGCACTCCACTTGATGACACTTCATCACTTGATGACACTTTACTACTTGACAAGTGGCGTACATTAGAGATTAGAATAGGAATTATTGAGATATATAGTTCGCCAATCTCGACAGTGAAAAATGACTTGGCATGCCTCTCTCGATAATCGATTTATCACAATTATTGAGTATGGGTTACGAAAGGAAGCGGGGATTTTAATGTACGAGTAATATTATGTAGGTTCAACTATATTGAACTGAGATGTTGATATGTGAATTATACAGACTGTGTTTGTTTCCATGAGGCTCCAAGTACTAATCATATATTAATTAAAGTTTCATTAGTTTAAGAAATAATTTTCAAAACTTTTGGTGTAATCAGTGAGTGAAGCCATAAACTTCTTTACCTAAAAATTGAAGTATAATAATTTTTCGCTCCGTAAATTGTTACTACACTCTTTCTTGTTTAACCATAACATGGCTTGATGCATCTAATATTTGCATAGATCTCATCTCTATAATAAGACCTGATGCCTCCTACAGAAATTCCGTGAAAATTGGCGTCAAAATCCGTGGAGTTTCCAGCATTTCCGAATCCTGAAGATAAAATCGGTTATTGACTTACTTCGAGTTTGGAAAGTTTCACGGTGCAGGAAGACTGATGTGAAACTCAAGCGAGAAGGTCGACTGAGCAAGAACTTTAACTCATTTTACGTTCAAGTGAAGCTCATTCGTGGAATTTGCAGAATGTTTGCTATATGATTACAATATTTTTCAGCAGTTCAGGCTGTTAAAGTTAATTTTGTTGGTAGGGTTCGGAGTTCATTTATATATGTACAAGAATCCTTTCTTAATATGTAGAACTTGGGTACATTAAACAAAACTATAAGTATTACTGATTTTAGAGCGTCATAATATTCATGGAATATTAGTCATAATATTCATGGAACGCTCTAAAAAATGCAATTGTTCAGCGATATTTTTGCAATGAATTTACTCGCAGTTATTTCGAATTCTTAAGTTTCTTATATTCACGGATAGATGCCCAAATTAATTCGTGTAAATTAAAAACCATACTTATTTGAAAGAATTAAATATTGTGCTTCATAAATGAAATTATTCCTGAAACAAACGACGTCAAATTTTTTACACCAGCGATTTTCACACACCATAAACTGAAATGGACATCGATTAAAATGTAGAGTAATGGCACAGAAAACTTTGAAACTAATGCATAGTTTGGGTCGAGTACAAAGGCCTGGCGAAGTCCGCGCCGAGTTTTATCTGACACGTTCAAGCCTTAATTCGAATGAGAAAAATCCTGTAACTTGCGTGAAAAAGTTAGGGCCTCGAGAACGGGATAGATTTACAACTTACTGATCAAATTTCAGGCTTTATAACTTATCAATTGACGTCTCAAACAGACTGGAGGTTAGGTCTTGAAGGCGGTAATGGACCGCAATTTCATGGCTTCGAATCACATATCTATGATGTTCTGTCGTTTCCTTAACCGAATAATTAATTTTTTAAACGTTGAAAACAAATTAAGAATATTAATAAATTTACCTAACAATGAATGACTGAATTTACCTAACAATAAGAATGGAATTCCAACCCTCTTAGAGTAAAAAGGCAAGTTCGTACAAGTCAAAATTCGACTTTATCGATGAGAAGAGTAAATGACCACTTGACACGATGAGCTTATGATGAGTCGGTAAATACCAACATCTTACGCTCTCCTGAACATCTTACGCTCTCCTGACATGAGGAGTAACTCGCGAAAATTAATAACCCGAGATGACGAAAACCTAACACGGCGCAACAAGCTCCGTGAATGACAGGTTTATTGAATTTCAAAGTTTATTTTTAATGATGTATTTACGTGCTATCGTATCCATTATACTCTGATCTGTAATATAGGCGATTCCTTCGTACTTGATTCGTGATTTTTACGTAACTCTCCCGATAAAGTAGACCGACATATTCTTAGAGTTGAGAACACATGAATAAGATTTTATTTCTTTCGTTCCACTGAATTGAATGTTAGAAAATTCATTTATTTGTAACTATACAGCAAAACGAGTGTAATAAGATTAAAAAATTTAATCGCTCATTCCCCCACGATGTATTCAAAAGTAGAATTCATTTCTTTCGACTTAAGAACAAACTTTGAACACTTTTTCCCTTGATGTGAATAAGAAGGAAATAAAAAAGCCACGCCTAAGCTCACTCAAGGGAAAAGCTCGAACAAATTTGCATTTTAACTTCCACGAACATTTCTACACACTTTTTCCTATGTGTGATGATATTACTGTTGGTGCTAATCTTATGCAAGGATTTAGGTAAATATGACCACATTTTTCCTATTTTCTTCTCCGTTTGCACTGAAAATTTGAAAGTTTAGGATTTTCTTCAAAATATTTTGCTCCAGAATTTGCTCTGGTTAGAATATGCACCATGAATCCGAATTCATTCGTAATATAGTTCATCTCAATAGCCTTCCGTCGAATCTTGTTTCAAATACAATAAAAGGTTTTGTCTGAACCATATTCTATACCTTTAATGAGGTTAATATCTGGAAAGAATAATAATAATACAATAACTATTTATTGTACTTATCTATAAATATAAATTATTTCCAGGGAGTTTTTAATATTATTCATTGAATACTTCCCGAATGTTAACCTGCATGTGTTACTGGTAAATTATTTTTATATTGCTTTCTTCGTCGTGAATAAGGATTTTATTCCTCCACGGAAGAGTTAATCTGGATGAGCATCACGATGCTCATCAACGTTTCTTAATGGAAATAAAGTGGCTAAATTCATACATCAGAGTTGCTTATCACCGCGATATGAAATTTCTATTTGAACTGCCGCTTTCTCACCCCTCGCATTCGGCTATTCGGCTGTGCGCTTTCAAGTTGAACAGCGCGACGTTGTTGTATCAGGAAATGATATCAAAACTCTTTGTTTCACCTCTGGTGCCTCTGGTTCAAATGTTTTAGAATTATAGAATAAATTTCTATAGAATCCATGCTTTTACAACGCTTACTATATTTATACAGATAAAATTATTGATGGATTGACTTTTACGCTCCTTGGTCCGCTTTTTTCGGTAGCAAGGTATTAATCTCTTTTGTGATAATCCGGCTCAACTTTGTTCATTGCTCATAAATTTTATAAATTATAAGCTGGTGATGGAGAAGGTTTCTAAAATGTTTTCGACATGGATATTATGAATTTATAGGCATTTTATAGGCAATTCATTTTTAACTCGCGCGAGTTGAATTATCTTACACTACTGGTTTTTATTTACTATGTGCATATAACTGAAATTCCATCTCTTATTTTCCTTCTTCACATCTTCAGAAAAAATCTCAGCGCATTTAAGCAAACGACACTCAAGGGAAACGCGTTTTTAATATTTTATTATATAGGCCTACGCCGCGGCATTGATTTGGACTCAGAGTTCTTGCGCTGCATGAATTATTGCACGCGCTGGATCGATCCAGGGATCCCCTACAGAAAATCTTGACCAGTCTATCGGCGGCCTAACAAAGGCCGCTGACGTGACATTGATATGGAGACGCAAAAAGACTATAGACATGTAAATAATTGAGAGCGTATTGGGGAAGTCGTTGTCTAAGCGAAATCGTTATATCCAAGCTTGAAAAATATGTTCTTTTAGAACACTAATTTAGTTACTTCTCTTAGTATTTTATCTTAGTCGCATTGCTGCCCAATATTTCAAGTTTCAAGCTTTTTTATTCATAATTTATTATTTATTTTTATTAATTTAAATATTTATTTTATTCGTTTATTTTTAATCATTTAATTTTGTATTCATAATTTATTTTATTTTACTCACAATTTTTGTAATGCTTAAAATTATTGTTGCCGAAATTGTGTCGCATATTTGCATCAATATTGATAAAAAAAGGTAGCTGAAATAAAACTCTTATTTAAAAATCAAATGTTGATACTCCTGGGCGTGAAGTTTTGATCATTCGAGCCTCCCATTCGAGAGCTGCACTCAACAAAATGAGTGTGATGTTTGCCAAATATCGATGCATTCTTCGCCCCATGTGATGTGGGTCATCCTAACCTAGTTTGGTCCGGCATAAGAACATATCAGGGCTACAAACGCTCTCTACTCGTGCTGTGGGTATGCTTGTTACTGTATGGACAATATTCATTGTTTCGTATTTTTTCGTATTTACATGACCATGTATTTTTCTGTGAGTGAGCATACGGGTGCATCACAGTGAGCATACAGGTGCACCACACATATTTTCTATGTGTGAGCTATACAGGCTGCATCACAGTGTCGTATTCGTTGAGATAACCGATTTATAATCGAACGTCAAATTTTATTCAAGTACAATTACCGACCTGCTACATGAAAGTACAAAATTGTCTCGAGGAATAAACTTAAAACCCGAATTTTAGTTAATACGAAGGGGGCAGAGCAATCAATTTCCAAGTGCTCCTAAAAGCGACCACGCCCTCCCTCATGGCGGAGTGATAACGGCGTTAGATTGAGGTAGCTCTTAATTATTATCCTGGCCAATTTATTGCCCCATTGCAAGATAAAATTTACCCTGACAGCTTTTCTCACCGACTGTATGATGACGTACCTCTCGAAAATGAATCCAATTAATTATGCATATGAATTAGCGAGGTGTTGAATATGACTAAACTATAGAAATTGAAATAAAATACTGGGAAAAATTAAGGAAGGGAAAGAGAGATTATAGTTCATTTCAAGTGCTTGATATGCATGTATAACAATTTATAGTTAAAAAGTCATCGTAGCACGGACGCCATGCATCTTTTAACTGTTTTTAGGTCCTTAAGCACCGAAATGAGGACGCGGCCGTGGAATTTCAATTAAAAGGTTCGCTTTTTCTTTTATCCCGTTAATTAATTGAATCACATTGAGTCCCAATTGCCATATTAGATATATTGAGGACATTAGGTGGCATTAGTGGCAGTGCTGACAAATGCTGACTCAGCTTCACCGCGCGCTGCAGTGCTGATAAAAGTTATACAGCAAATACATAAAAAAAAATTAATTCAAATTCGGAAAATTACAGGGAAATTATTTGCCAATTTAAATTTTCAAAGTTAAATCGAATTGCAAATTCTGGAGAAAATTCTAGCATCTATTCATAATACCAGATGAAAGTAGAATTTATAATAAGATTCGACGTTTTCCAATATAAAAAAATATGTTAACAAGGGTTCTTTAAAAGAAATTTCGTCAAGAAACTCGGTCAAGACAGAAATAAAAAAAAATTGAAAAATCAAAGCTCAATTATTAGTCCTCGCATTTCGGTGGTTTCGAACTTACGAGTGATAGATTGCAGACTCAAAAATGAAATAAATAATAATTGGCATGATTCAGATCAAAATATGAAACATTACGAGTGGTATATTGCGGACTCAAAATTGAAAAGATTGCGTTTTAAATGAGAAAGATAAAGGCAAAGATAATACCACAAAAATTCATCTTTTATTTATAAGAGAAAACGTTTCCTCGTATTAAGAAATAGTGAAGTTTTGTGGTATTGTCTTTGCTTTTAAATTCCTGGTTAACTTGCGATTTAAGCAAGCAAGTGACTTTAATCGAGTTTTAAACATAGGTGGTCAGTAGCGCGCTACATGTAGCGGTAGCGGTAGCGGTAGCGCCCGCTACATATTTAAGTAGCGATACGAGGTTTTGCCGCTACAGCGCTACCGCTACATTTAGAGAAAAAGCATTTAGATTTTACTTAATAGTATTAAATATTATATAAAAACCAGCATGATACATACATAACATAAATTACAGAACACAACTGTACAAAAGATTTCGGTGTAATGTTGACAACCTCAGCCTGTTACTAGTGTCAACATGTTAGTTGTTAGTCCAGAGGTGGGCAGTAGCGCGCTACATGTAGCGGTAGCGGTAGAAGCGCTACATTTAAGCAATTGTAGCGGTAGCGGTAGCGCCCGCTACATTTAGAGCATGAAGCGGTAGCGGTAGCGGCCGCTACATTTCAAAGTAGCGCTGCCCAGCTCTGGTTTTAAACTACAGGTCATAAACTGGAACGATAAATAAAGTATATATCATTCTGCAATCATCATCAGTATTATAGTTCAGCTGGTCATAAACTGATAAGATAATAAATTGAATATGTACGGTCAAGCCACTAAAAAAATCACTTTTTACAGAAATGTTAGCATTTTGAATAACAACTAAATATGAATTCTCTGAAGCTCGTTGTCGTCGAGGCGGGTGTGAAATTCGTAGAAAAATAATCTGACGAACACGGCCGCTCGTCCCGCCCTAACACACAAACAAATAAAGGACAGAATGTCATGTTCTATGCATGGTTTTATCCCACCCACGTTCACAATTTTTCAGCGATATAATATATCTAATATCCACTTGCTGACCTTGCAAATTTATCATTTGAGACTTTTTCGAACAATTTGCTATTAAACACAAATTCAACTACGAACATTCAATCAAAATACTTTTTTTCTAAACGAAAACATTTGATCCTTCAAAAGAGTCCATTAAACTCAAATTTCTTGTCAGAAATTACGTTTGAAATCCATCTAAAACGTTAAAATTACACAGCCACTAAATATCCATGAAGTTAGTACCCAAAGAGCAGTTTTAAGTCACACCTTCAATTGGTATGACAATTTATAGGAAAAGTGCTCAGAGTTTTATACAAGTGAGTAAAGATAAAAGCGATCTGAGATCGATGCACTTACCTGACCAGCAATATAGAACATGACCACCGCATTAAAACTCGATTAGAATGAGGCATTCGTGCCTCGTACACGCAGCATGTGTGTTGCATTGAAGAATTCGTTTCAATCATCAAATAAAAACGATTTTTGCTCACAATTTCGATCTTTATTGAGGGCACGGACCCTAAAAAAACAGAATTCATGGATCTTAAATTCCACGTAAACAAAAAATAATTATAAAATACATAAGGTTAATGACTCGCACAATACTCAATCGCACAAAAATCCTATATTGTTTTAATAGTAAATAGAGATTTATAATACAAAATTTCTTTTAATTAATGGAGGCGAGTTATGAGTTGCTAGTATTAATTTATAACACAACATTTTTTTTAATTCGTGGAGGCATGTTATGAGTTGCTAGTATTAATTTATAATACAAAATTTTTTTAATTCATGGAGGCGAGTTATGAGTTGCTAGTATTAATTTATAATACAAAATTTTTTTTAATTCATGGAGGCGAGTTATGCGTTGCAACATTGTATTCACAGAGCAGAACGCAGACATCATCAAGCGACATGCGCATGAGAAGTCCAGCCTACATCGACCGCTGCCACACTAAAAAAAATAAATGGGTTTAGTTCCCTTCTCTTACTATTTCATCTTAGCCGCAATACTGCCCAGTATTTCATAATTCAAGCCTTCATTTAATGCTCAAAATTAATGTTGCTGAAATTGTGTTGCATGATTGATAAAAGTTAACCTAAATAAAACCCTCGTTTAAAAATTATATACTGATATTCAATGCTGGGTCATGTTGTTCAAAAAGTGACTCACTTACCTACACTATTTTCTGGCCAGACTGGGTCACAATGACTCACGCAAAGGTAAAAGGTGCATCTTTATATGTACAAATTCTCTCGATTTTTTTTTTCGAGCGCACGCTACGCCTTAACTCGTTCTGTACTCACGCACTCATGCGTGACGCCTCAACATTCACGAACTCAGCTTATTGACGCGGTTTAATTCACGTTCATTGCAGCGTCTACTCATGTCATTCACAGTATTCTTTTAGCACTTGTAAATTTATTCTAAATTAAGTCACCGTGTACGCATTCACCCATCTCATACATGATAATTGACAAGCTATTTCCGAATACAAAAGTATGGGGATATCGTATATTAATAGTAATAAAGTATAGTAATTGTTTAGTAATCGTACTGTTATCGTAAAGTAATCGTATAGCAATCGTATAGTAATCGTATAGTGATCGTATAGTAATCGTATAATAATCGTATGCTAATCGTATGCTAATCGTATAGTAATCGTATAGTAATCGTATAGTAATCGTCTAGTAATCGTATAGCAATCGTATAATAATCGTATGCTAATCGTATAGTAAAATTAACCGATAATATGAACCGATATGAGTGCTCCACTTGCTCTCTTTACTCTCACTCACCACATCAAATGAGTGCACCACTCGAGTGGCAGACACTCACCACAGCTGATGAGTGCACCACTCGAGTGGCAGACACTCACCACAGCTGATGAGTGCACCACTCGAATGGCAGACACTCACCACACTCACCACTCCGCATTCGTCAGCCACTCTGCATTGCGTCAATCGATCGCACTTGCCAGCTCCTTCCAAACGCCATCACATCTTCATCAGAACATGCAAATCATCTTCATCAGAACATGCAAATCATCTTCATCAGAACATGCAAATCATCTTCATCAGAACATGCAAATCATCTTCATCAGAACATGCAAATCATCTTCATCGGAACATGCAAATCATCTTCATCGGAACATGCAAATCATCTTCATCAGAACATGCAGATCATCTTCATCAGAACATGCAAATTGGCCGCCAGTCGCACGCACTTTACAGACATTTGTTTCGGCACGCCGTTAATACTTAAATACTACCTTGCGTTACGCAATGCTATAGTATGTATCATCACCCGGTCGTTGACCTCTTCAGAGCAACAAGACGATGCATGGTAGTCTATAAGAAAATATAACTCAGTACTCACGACAGTGAGTGACAGAGAGCGCATTTTCTCGTCGACGAAAACGTGAAGTCACGGACGGACAGACGGACGGACATGACGAAAACAATAGGGCATTTTTTCCATAAATGAGAAAATGCGCTAAAAACATTTGATCTACGTGCACTGTAATGCCGATTACAAAAAAAATAAGTTGGCGCTGAAAAATATACGAGCATGGATTGCTGTTAGCTAAATAAAAATAAATCATAACATAGAGGTTTTTGACTTGCTTACAGATAGTGTAATTATTTTATTTTTCGTTGGTGTTACTATAAATTTCAAAATAACATAACTCACTCACCAGAGATTTGGAGCCAATAATCAGTACATATTTTTACATGTACTGTCAGCAAAGTATCTCCTAATTTTTAATCTCGATTCATAAACTTAAATAAATATTTTCCCCAACTTCCTTGAACGTAAACAAATAATAACAAGCAAGAGCAATCACTTCCCTAAGCCACACGATATTACGGCATAGACCTGCAGCAACGACATCCAACACTAATGGCTGCGCTGTAACGCACGCACCGTTATATTGCATAACACCATTAGAGCGCATGCACCGGCCGTTATATTGCATAACACCATTAGCCATTAGCCAATCACATCACGGGATGCAAATCTACAAGACGTTCTACATCAAGACAACTAAATTCAATGTATTCCTACAAGTTTCAATGACGAACCAGTTTATAACGAGATCTTTAAGGTTGCTGATATTGTAGTGATCTTGAAGGTTGTAATGAAAGTAAAAAATCGCGTGGTTTTAGAAGTTGTGAAATTGAATAAATTGCCAATCGTAGAAATTATAAACAACAGTATAAATAGCAGAGATTGTATACATATAAACAGAAGTTACGAGTGTTAAAGAAGATACCAAATAGGATTCTATTTTCAAGCTGTCAGTCGGAAAAATCAAAATTAAAAGTTGCTATTATAGTAAAAGTTGGCATAGAGAAACTGCCATCATCGCAGAAGTCACAACAATCAAAGCGCATAATAATCGCATAATTTAGCATATCATAGAAGTTGCAGTAATAACCAAAGTCTAGGTAATCGTCATGGTTACCATTATTATCGAAGTTTCGATCATCACGTTAAGATTCGAGGGTGCAGCCGTCTGCTCACTGACATTTTATAACACCGTAATCTCCAGCAACGAGTAAAGGAGAGAACATTAATTAGTTAACTAACCGAGAAAGAAAACATTGCAATTAATTTTCTTCCTTCCATGCAAATTAATTCTTTTCGCAATATTCATCCTATCCACTCAAAAATTCTATTCGTAATAGAAAGAATTTAGCAATTTACGCCTGCATATATGCTTTTAAATTTACCATTAGAGGCTGTTGTGAAAGCTGCAGGATAAAACTTGAGCACAAGTTTGTCGATAGAGGCGAAAAAGTAAAAATTGCAGAAACACATGAGCGATCCATAAAATATGAAGTATGCATATGCATAAACAAAATTAGACTTTAAATTCATTATATCAATCTTCGAACACATGCGTAAACGTGCTGAAAAATAAATTTTGCACAAACGCAAAAGAATCGATCAATAGACAGAAAATCATAAGTTGCCGCTATTATTGAGCTACACAAATTTTAGAGAAACCTTAGCTTGTTATTGATTAAGTTGTTATACTATACAAGCCAGTCGCACTTTAAGGTTGATATAGTTCAGAGTGCAGCGAAGTCTGAGAGCGAGGTATCACTCATCACCTTCGTAAGTGTCTGGAATTTATGTTATAAATGTTTACTATGATGAGATATACCTTTAGTTTGTGTTGAACCTTTTTCGTGTTAAAAGTAAGCTTTTTAAATTAATTCGTTGATCCCGGTTTACTTCATTTAAGTAGAACATAGGAGCTGAGTTACTCCTCTTGGACCGATTGTCCGAGACAACAAGACAACAAAAATCTTCATATCGAAGAGAGTATAACCTCGCATCATACGTTGAAATATCGTTGACTTCATATATTTTCAACGAAATTTATATATCCTACGTTGATTCAGCGTCATTTGCCTGCAGGAGGGTGGCCAAGCTGAGGCGGAAGTTCTGCAGTGCAGAGATTATCATCGGCAAAAATGTCTTGGAGTTACAGTGAGCCGTCACGAGATGCTTGCTGATTGCTGATTATGTAGCCTGCTTACCTCACTAGTCACTAGCAACACAAATAAGTGTATTGTACAATGACTATGACATTTTATCTCACTATCAGCACAAAATAAGTTTATTGTAGATTGACTATGACATTTTACCTCACTAGCAACACAAATAAGTGTTTTGTACATTGACTATGATATTTTATCTCACTATCAACACAAATAAGTTTATTATACTTTGACTATGACAATTTATCTCACTAGCAACAGAAATAAGTGTATTGTGCATTGAATATGACATTTTTCGAACGCTCAGTGTTCTTTTTTCAACGGGATAGCGAAATTAGTCGATAAAATAACGATCATTGGAATTCAGTATAACTATGATATAAAATATAAACATTCGATGTACTTGCCATTCGCTGTAAATTATTTTCTCGTTCAGAAAATTTGTCAGAAGAAAATAGAATACAACAAAAAAAATATTGCAAGAAGAAACAGGTGGCACTCGGCGTGATCCACAGCATGGCTTACGGCCAGCTCTGCTGCTGTGGTGCTGCTGTGGTGCTGTGGTAATGCTCTGTTGTTGCTGTGGTGCTGCTACTGTTGTTTTAATGCTCATGTGATGCTGCTGTGGTGCTGCTGTGGTGCTGTGGTAATGCTCTGTTATTGCTGTGGTGCTGCTACTGTTGTGTTAATGCTCATGTGATGCTGCTGTGGTGCTGCTGTGGTGCTGCTGTAATGCTCTGTTATTGCTGTGGTGCTGCTACTGTTGTGTTAATGCTCATGTGATGCTGCTGTGGTGCTGCTGTGGTGCTGTGGTAATGCTCTGTTGTTGCTGTGGTGCTGCTACTGTTGTGTTAATGCTCATGTGATGCTGCTGTGGTGCTGCTGTGGTGCTGCTGTGGTGCTGCTGCTCTGTCGATGTTGTGGTGCTGCTGCTGTTGTGCTGCTGTGTTGCTGCTGCTGCTGCCGTGCTGATGCTGCTGCTGTTGATTTTTTACTGTTTTTCTTCTGATGATATATACTGATGATGATGTACTGCAGCTGATGACCTGATGTTGCGCTGTTGCTGATGTTTGGCTGCTGGTGTTCTGTTGATATGCCCGTGTGCTGCAATTAAGCAGCTATTATTATAATTCATTGATATAATTCTGTAGTTTTGTAATTGACGGAGCACTGCTGCACCAGCGGCTTGTGCTGTTGCTGCAGTGCAGCTGCAATGCAATGGTAAAATCGGGTTCATAAGGCTGGATCCATTGTGGAATCAACTCACGAAAAGTAAAAAGAATCGGCAACAGGCCATGGGCCTATTTCTTCAGTGCCGACACTTCTATTCTATTTTATTCCATTCTAATGCTATTGCATTACTATTCATCCTGCTGTTTTTTAATGATCTTTTGTATCGAACTACCGTCGTCGTCATTTCGCAGCCATATTATTATGCTTGCTTTGTTACAATCGATCAAAGAGTTCTAACAGTTCTGGAGTTACTGTCATCAATATGCCACCGCACTGCTCTTGAACACGCAGAAATGATCGGACAATGACACAAATCTCCATTAAAAAAGCAAAAAATGTTATTATGTCGTCAACTCACATCGTTTCATTTGAAACTACAATTAATACACTTAAATATTACCTAATGACAGTCAAAGTACCTCTTAAAAATTACCTAATGATTGTCAAAGTATTTTCTAGCGTGAAAAATTCCACGCGTTAGCTATCAAAAGTACAAAAGGTTTCGTGCACTTGTTCGTGAACTCAAAAGCGAGTAAGAGATCGACAAATTGGCAGGCTACTCGACACTATCAGAGGCCCGAACAAACCTCACCAAGTGCCAATTATTGTTCATTGTTAAGCACAAGTGCCAATTATTGTTCATTGTTAAGCACAAGTGCCAATTATTGTTCATTGTTGAGCACAAGTGCCAATTATTGTTCATTGTTAAGCAATTCGCAGCCTTGGTCGGGGAGCTCGAATGTTGTGTCGCGACGATGAACAGCAACAGGAGAAATACCTCGGCTGAAATTAGAATTAGGTAATATATATTTATTTATTTAGATGTATAATGTTGGACATAACTGTATTAAAAAAATCTTCTTCCATCTATCTTAACTAGAAATATTTTCTGCGGCTTCTTGATTACTTTAAATTAAGCAAATTTGAAATAAATTCGGCATTGCAGTACGTGTTGCATATTGAGTACGCTTCTTTACTTATAACACAACAAAGATAATGAATAAAATGCTGACTGCGACCATACTGACTGATAGAAAAGGTGTTTATCCAACACTTATCACTTGTCTTACTACAAAAAAATATTTAAATCGCAGCGATGTTTTGCCGCTTCGTAACTCCCGACAACAACATCATTATTTGTGATCATTCCTACCTAGCTTGCTGTGTTCATTCCTCGCTTCTATCATTCTTTGCCATGATTACTTAATACATTGTTAACATTCTCAAACTTACATGATTGTAAAGTTCATTTTTTCATTTATTCATTTCATTCGATTGCTATTATTCTATATTACATCTCTAAGATGCTATTATTCTATATTACATCTCTATTCTATTTTACATCTCTCTACTTCTTTTTTTAACGCAAATCTCATAGGTTTTGGTTCGCATCTGTAATGATATCTGCTTGATCAAAGTCGTAACTGGATTCTTAAAATAATTTATAAAGTTTTTTTAAATTACTTTTTGAATTTCAATGTATTTTAAAACAACATGAGGACACAGTAATTGTGACCGCGAAAGCCATGTTAAGTTACCATGATAGGTTTTCATGTTGGGTTATCATGTTAGGTTATCATGTTGGGTTACCATGGTAAGTTATCATGTTCGGTTATTATGTTAGGTTATCATGCTAGGTTACCATGTTAGGTTATCATGTTTGGTTATCATGTTCGGTTATCATGTTAGGTTATCATGTTAGGTTATCATGTTATGTTATCCAGATAGGTTATCATATTAGGTTATCATGTTAAGTTATCTTGTTAGGTTATCATGTTAGCTTATCATGTTGGATTATCATCATCATATTAGGTTTTCATGGTAGGTTACCATGTTAGGTTATCATGACGATCGATCGCGAGGCCAATTTCCAAATTATTTTTCAAACGATGGCAAGGGATTTGCAATCAAGATAATGCGGCCAACCTCAATCTAAAAAAGTAAAACCCTTTACAGAAAGCGTGTTTAATGCATTTTTATAATCATGAAAGTTTAATTATAATAATAGTAAAATAAATTGCTTTTTACCACGTTAAATCGTCGAAATTTTTATAGCTAAATTGTATTTCGGCATACAGATCTTACTTTAAGCTGTGCTAATTATTTTCTAATTAGTTTCAGTTGAGTCCTAAAATTTTAACTTTAACAATTTGTTATATATTTTTTAACTCGTTAGTTTGTCTATAGAAATCACTATGCCAACGCATCGATGCCATGCTATAATTTTGATTGCAGCGTGATTGGAAATTTGTACATTAATTCAAGTCAGGACCGGAATATATCTAGTTTAATATTTTTCAGGTTTATATTGATAAGTGAAAATGATTGTCTTTTGATTCGTGAGAGTATCCAATTAATCAATAATAATAAAACGTAAATGATTTTAGTAAAAGTTAATTAATATCAAGGAAACGTAACAGAGTTGTGCTAATATCTGATCAAGAGGCAGAGGCAGATCAAGAGGATCAAGAGGCAGAGGCAGATCAGGAAGATCAAGAGGCAGAGGCAGATCAAGAGGATCAAGAGGCAGAGGCAGATCAGGAAGATCAAGAGGCAGAGGCAGATCAAGAGGCAGAGGCAGATCAAGAGGCAGAGGTAGATGAAGAGGATCAAAAGGAAGAGGCTGATCAAGCAGAGGTTAAAGTGGCGTGTACAAAAACAATCAATATTTTCATCTGAAATAGTTATAATTATAAAAATATCATCGAAATTTCAGCCCAATGTATAACTTCGTGCTGCTGCAATTGAATCTTGAACGTTTCTAGAATTATTCATAACAATAGGTTACACTTGACGTCCAAAAGAAATATTTAGTCATAAACTAAGGCAAATTTAATATTCGGAACTTATTTATATGGTATGCAATTTCATCATTAATATATAATCAATTCACTCCAAGAAAATTGGGAAATTATTAAGAATAAATCTATTCCTTAACATCATGTTGTACATAATTTTCATGTACATATGTAGTTAAAATTACATTTAACATCAAAAGTTCCTCCATATCTCCGAAGAATGTGCGGTAGATTACTTCCATGTTTCATCTCCATATCAAACACGTGTGCCGCTCCAAAAATTAGTTCTTTTATATTTAGTTTTTCGTTAGGTGCGCTACACGCGTTTCCATCGAAGTATAATTGGAATGAGCGCGCCCAATTAGCGTTTCTGAGCTGCCTTTCACGAAGCATGGTGGCCCTTTGGCAATCAAATTTGAAAGTGAGAATATATATATATATATAAAGCAGACGTATACGTTTACAAATTGTACTCGTATGTTCTCAGTTCAGATAGCCTAGAACAACGTGAAATTCATAACAACGGGAGAATTAACCTTGACAACTCAATGTAGTACGGTTATTAAAGAACAATGCTACTGGAAATATGATGCATAGAGTACATGATTTCAATTGCTGCGCACGTGTACGAATCTAAATTTTAATTCTGTTTTACATAGATTCAAAATTCTCTTAAGCTATTCAATGCATGAAGATTTTCAGCAAAATAACTCACTTTAAAGAACTACCCGAATATGAAGCAGTATGATGGAGGCCGCATCTAGCTGATCTAAGCCATGAACTGCCATCACAGGCCAATCACGAGAGCGCTTAAAGCCGTTTTACGGCCAATCACGGCCAGTGATGGCTTATCAAGAGAAGGCCAGAACAAAAACAGCTGCGAAACTTCCCTGCACCACATATGCAAGCTCTTGAAAATAAAAAAATTAACATCCTCCATCAAAATTGGAAACAATATTGCAAAAATAATTCGGCAATATTACATATGATTGAGCAGTATTTCGATACCGAATTTATCTATGCCAAGAAGAATGCTTCGAAAAATATTCGACTTGGAAGAAGTCTTGTTGAGTGAAGTAAACGGTACAATTATTATCAGGGTCTTCCGAAAAGTAGTACCTGTTTGGGAATTAAACAAAAAAGAGTAAATATTAACAAATGTAAACATGTTTATTGAAAAGAACATGTATTACACTACTTCTCTACATAATCTCCAGGAAAATTTAAGCATTTGTCGTATCGTGTCACGAGTTTTTGTATACCAGTGTCATATTCTTTTGCCGCCAGTGTATTGAGATACGCAGTCACGTGTTCTTTCAGTTCTTCATCATTTTGAAACTTTGTCCCTGCCAGGCTGCCACGAAGTCCTTGAGTTTCGTAAAGAGATAAAAATCTGAAGAAGCCAAGTCCGGACTGTAGGGTGGATGGTCGAAAAATTTCCCACTTGAATTTTTGGAGACGTTGTTGTGTTGTCCGAGCTGTATGCGTATGCGGCCTGACATCATCGTGCAGGAGAATGACGCCAGTAGACAACAGACCTTGCCGTCGATTTTGAATTGCCCGCCGTAATTTTTTTGATGCTGCACAATATGCTTTGGCATTGATTGTGTCTCCACGAGTCTTTAAATTGATGAGCAATACACCTTGCCGATCCCAGAAAAACTCGAGACACGATACGACAAATGCTTAAATTTGTCCGGAGATTATGTAGAGAAGTAGTGTAATACATGTTCTTTTCAACAAACATGCTTACATTTGTTAATATTTATTTTCTTTTGTTCAATTCCCAAACGGGTACTACTTTCCGGATGACCCTCGTACATCAACCCAAGTTAAAAACACACGTTCATGCATTCATTATGGCGATAACCAAAGTAATCATAATAAATAAATTTTAATCGCATCTTCCAACTCATTTCTCGGAATTGAAGATGATTTAAACAATGACTGGCTCACTCTTTCGCCAACTCGCACCGGTGCCATCCATAACCAATTAATTTAAACGGATTCCCAAGAATTATTCACATAAATAAAATATACTAGCTGCAAAATACACGACACTCATGAATATTTAATGATCGTCAATGAAGCAAGCAAACAATAATGCTGATGGTAACAGAAAATAAATAATAATCTGGCTTGGTCATCTTCAGCATGGCTTGCTGTGTGGTCTTTGAAGCATGAATCTCGTTACATTTGTTCTCGTTAGCAACAACGAACGACTATTCCAATAGACTATTTATTTATTTATTACAAATCGCCAATACATTACTTAAGCGTTAACTATGAAATAGCATGGGAATTTAATGTAGAAGCAAACATTCAAATATAAATTTGAATCCCAATGCAAAATATGCACCATAACATTGAACGAACATAAGGTGAATCGTGTTTGTTTTGAGCTAAGGAGTTGAATGAAGTCACAAGATCAGGTTGAATGCAGTCAGAACATCAGTTGAAACAGAGCCAACAAATAGTGTTCAAGATAAACCATTAGATTCGCTGCTGCTCAGTGGTCTCAATAATGCAACTTGCTTACATCCTTATTTAACAGCACTATAATTTCATGGCACATGAGAAGCTATAAAATTTTATCAAACATTAAGATCATTAACTTGACAGCTGAAATGTGTTTCTTGTCGCCAAGATTATTTATTTAGACTGCAAGATTTATTATGGCGCAGCTGTCATAATTTACCGCTTCTTAATTATCATGAAAGCTGATTAATTTCTCATCTGATGAAAACCAAATTAAATTGATTAAATAAAATTATTATAGTAAGTAGTAATTACTAATATATTAATTACAATAAAGATATATAATATATATGTCAATATATTAATATACTCGTAAACAAGAATTAACACAGATATTACATATTTAGTTATTAAATTAATTAAAATATAAGACCGCAAAAATGCTAACGAGCCTTTGCAGTAGACGTAATAATACGTGCAATAAAGATTTACGACGGTGAGAGGTAACAAAGATTTCTTCGGCTTAGAACTGGAATTAAATCTCAGAGCTAATACAAGTGAAGTACTAAAGAAATTAAAATTGACTGTCGATGATGTGAAATTATTAATGAAGATTCAAGAGTGATTTTGCTTAAACCATTACTGATAATTTAACCTGCAAATGCGGTTGTCCTAACCTCGGGATTGTTTAACCCAGTTTGTGATGTTTTGTGATATTAGTGAACCTGTGGTTATTTACGAGTAAAGGGGATTCAATTATCAACGGAATGAAACTTCAATTGTTAAAGGAAAAAACTTCCATTATCATGAGATTAAAACTTCAATTATCAAGAGAATAAATCTTCCATTATCAAGAGAATATATGTTCAATTAATTATCAAGGGAATAAAACTTCAATTATTAAGGGAAAAAACATCAATTTTCCAGGGAATAAAAAACTTCAATTATCAAGGGAATACAACTTCAATTATCAAGGGAATAAAACTCCAATTGTCAAGGGAATGAAACTTCAATTATCAAGGGAATTAAACTTCAATTATCAAGGGAATAAAACTCCAATTATTAAGGAAATATAACTTCAATTATCAAGGGAATAAAACTCCGATAATCAAGGGAATAAAACTTTAATAATCAAGGGAATAAAACCTCCATTATCAAGGAAATAAAACATCCATTATCTATGAAATAATACTTGCAAAATAATCGAGAAATAATTGTATGGAATGACTCACCAGTGCAGAGGGCGAGGACAGAACTATGGTGTCGACTAACGCTGGTGTGAGAAGCAGCTAAAAAATATCGTGGACAACAGCCAAAAACACTGATTAATTTTTTCATTAACTCAATGAGCCAAAAGCACGAGTCTTCCGCCTTGTGTGGGCGATGAAATACTTGCTCTGTGTTTACCAGAGCAAGTGAACTGCGCTCTGTGCGGTCGACTTCTTCAACAGAGTTGACCGGAACTCGTTGCTCAGACTGTCTAGGATTTTCACTAAGTTCAGTCAAATGTTCACTAGGCTTTAAGAACTTTTCCTCGATTGTTTCATTTCTTGATATTTCTTCGGATGCAAGGTTAGTTCCTCTTCTTAATTCATTTGAATTGCAGTTGTTTTCACTAAATGAGCATTCAATTGCTGCTCTCTCTTCCAATTCAAGCACGATTTTGCTTCTATCACAGTTTTTAACGTCGTCATTACTAGATTTTATTACAAAACTTTTTCCATCACACTGTGGCGGGATTTTTTCAGCATTTCTTAATGAACTTCTATCCGATTCCAAGAATCTTTCGTCAATGTAATTAATGTAATTAACCACAACACCTTCTCCTGACTTCATCGTATTTACCGTTTCGAGTTCCAAAAATTTTTCAAAGGAACGGGAGGAAATTTTCGTGGAAAATTTAAAAGTTTTCTCGCCTCGTTCGTAACTACAAGAATCATGATCACATGTTTTCTGCATTTGTTTTTCAGTAGCAGAACAAAATGTCAATTGTTTCGACCGACCTTCTCTAAAACTAGGATTCATGTCCGGAGAATCCGATAATCGTCTTTTTCTCTTCCTCTTTTCCCCAATAGGCTCAAGTTTACCGTGGCAATGGCACGTATTCCTCAATACTGAAGCACTGACCTCTTGACTCTCCTTAGGAGCGACTTTCTCCTTTGAAGACTGGCTTTTCATTGCAACAATGAAATTTTTCCTTAACTTCAAAAATGGTTTCAGTTTCTCATATCTTGTAAAACCTTCAACATCAATTACGCCCAGAACGGAACGACATGACAAAATAAGGCCTTTTATTTGCTAAACAAAGAATTTAGATAATTATTCCACAATATCTTCGTAGGAAAATTGAGTATTGTTGTTGAACACTCAGTGATCTGGGTTATGTATCAAGAAGGAATTCGACACTCGGACATCAACTCGCGGATTGAGCCGCGCACAGCAGAGTAATTTTAAGTCAGGGGTTCTTTTCTACTTTAACATCACTCCGAAGCCGTCGAAAACTGTTTATTCCTCGGAAAAATTAAATTTAAATAGCAATATTCAACGAAACTTCAAGATTTCGTTTAAAAACCCGCTGCCATGAAAGAAGGGCATCCCTCGTCGAACCGATGTCGTCCGTTAATGTCTTATATATAAACATTTTTTAATTTCTTATTAAAATGCGTTTAATTGGTCGCAAATATTCCAGATCTCGTCCTAAATACATTACCAGATCCTTTAGCGAGCTTCTGTAATAACTTTTTCCTTGTAGTATGAACATTTTAGTCACAACTCACTGGCAGTGTGATCTGGAAATATTGTACAAGTTCGATATTTGCTAAAGATTCAAGAGTCTCCTGAAAAATATATTGCAATGGACGTTCAAGAGCAGCAATATCTCCAAGGCATTGATCACAGCGAAGTATGCGGTTTTGTGAGCTGTTCTATACCAAGCAATTATTCTAAGTTCCACACTATATAGGTTCTCAAAGTCTGTATGTTTGTTTTAAAATTTGTAAGCCCATCCAAGGCTATTTGCGACTAGCATCATTTTTTGAAGCTCTAGCGGCAACTGATTGATTTCACAAGGTTGTTTAAAAATTTTATTATTTCACTTATTGGCAAAACAACATGAATTTAAAAACTTATTACCTTCTTTTGAATAATTTTCGGATCTTTTTCTAGTTCCAGTTTGGATCAGATCTCCCATATGCATCATGATGTAAACCAATCGTATCTTTATTTCATCTCGGGCAAAAAGATCCCACCCTGATTACTCAGCCTCATTCGGTAAATTTGCCGAAAATTACCGAAAAAATATAGATCTTCAAACGAAATTTTTCCTTCTTACACTCCCTTTTATAAAATTCGTGTCACTTACGAATCAAGCGTTTCGATGATTGGTTCGTCTGATGTTTTTCACCTGTAATAATGAAATTAACAGACAGGCGAAAACACTTTCGCTTGGCGCTTCAGGTCTGAGTTCGACTTGGCAGAAATATTTTCCTTCCAGTCGCACATCAATTAATTAAAGCTAATAATTTGTTTAAAGATTCGGTCTTGTCTTAGATGGCGTTCCGTGAACGTTTGGTCAATTAGAAGGACACTTTGAACTGCTTTTTAGTTCATTAACTCTAACTACACAAGCCAGAAGAACCTTGCTGAGCTAAAGAACTGCACTAGTTAAGAATCGAAAAGAAGTGAGAGATCTGTGGGGGAAACAGGGAATAACAAGAATTCAATAATCTAAGTTACAAAAAAATTGCAGTCTTTTCCAAGTCTTAATTATCTACTCGAAATTTCTCATTAATGAATCAATTAAGGCCATAGAATAAAAATCAACAGCAAATAATCTACTATCGACCACTTCCAACTATGTACCTAACGTGAACTTGAAACTAAACTATCTTCTCATATAAGTGACTACTTTGCACTTCTAATTGAAAAATCAAATTGAATTGATAATTAAGTATAGCAAGACAACCCGAAAAACTGTTTCGGAAATTATTTGTAAAACCTAGTTTGCAAGTCAAAGTCGAAACATGGTAAGCGTTCGCTCTATTTAAAAAAAGCTTTAGCTATTCGCCACATCGAGTCATGTTGTTATTATCGGCAGGTTCACAGGTGGCCATTTGCCGTCTAAAGCCTGGCCATCGATAAGCCGATGAATGAATTCATAATTGATAGCAATTACGCTGAAGCTCTTCCGGCTTGGCAAGTGGCACGTTAGTATATACGACGTCTCGCTTAGTATACGTGAGATTAGCTGTCTGTCCGTAATTGTTTAGACGGACGGACCGGCGGGCGACTGCTGGCCTGTCTGGAGTTGTGAGTCAGTAGCCACGATAACTGTTCGGATTTATCACTCATTTATTTGCATTTATCACTCAAAATTTTGCATTTTGCAAAATTTTGCATTTGCAGTGATGCATCACTCAAAATTTTGCATTTGCAGTGATGGAACACATAGATCAGGATTTATTCATTATTATTAATAATACAAACGGAGTGCTTTTAAAGACTTAAGATGTAATAAAAACGTTAATCGACCTCATGTACACGAGTCCTTCCTCACGACGCATAAATAAAATTTATGGTAGCCTACTTCATCTAAATTCACAATCAGCACATACGTGAGGTTAGGCGGCAACGATGACAAAGCTATAAATTTTTGGAAATTTTAAGCACTGATTTGAATGAATGGCTTCAATTTGGTTTCATGATATATCAAAATGTACTATGAAGCAATTACGTAGCATTAATATTGGACATTGTCAACCTGTACCTTGAAAGGCACCGATTCTACTCATGAGAATCCTTATGCTTCGTTGCTCTTAAATCTATCGGCCCTCTGACATTACTAAACAAACGTCAAAAGCTTTGCAAAAAAACCTCACTATTTTCCTTCCATCGTAACAAAATTCACCATTCATTGTAAGCACCAAGTCAAATGAATTATTCAGCGCACGTATAAACATATTCGGAAGGACACGATATATGATGACCTACCACGGAACCATTTAAAATGGAATTAATCCACAGGTTTCTCTGCATAAACTTGTATCAATTATACACTAAATGCATTGCACTAGAACGTGATGGGATTTCAAAGCTTCGGGCGGAAATTCATAAAGCGTGTTACAAGAATTAGCATAATACGGACTAGGATTCAGCCATCGGATTTAGAGCCGCCATCTTGGCGCACTAATCAATGCTCAAAAGCGGCTTAATTTCAAATCACATGAAAAAATCATGGCTAATCCTGTTCCAATTTGCTGATATTTCTGATGGTTCGGCAGAGAACATGGATTGCCAATTACCTATAATGATTACAAAAGTCTATTGATTATTACCAACACTGTGATGTGGAGGCGACAAATGCTTATTGATAAAATTCTGAATAATGAAAACTTATGCAACGATGCAAGTTAATTTTGCGCTCAACATTGACTTGATTATTTAACGTACTGATTAACGCGTTCATTGTAATCCAAATTATTGCGCGTGTGGATTTTCGCTTCGACTGTAATACAGAATATTATGTGTGTAGATTAGATTAATACTGGCTATTGTGCGCGATAATTAGCGAGTTGATTGTAATAATGAGTATTGTGTGCGTTGATTACTTTTCCTGAATCCAGGTTATCAAAACCTTTAGTCAAATGTCACCTAATTGATGGAACTTGATTCGAAAATTATCCTAAACAAATTTGTTAAATTATTTGCAAATTCTTATTGATTGACTCGAGAATCAAGAAATCCTCAAGGATCTAAAAAATTAAGATACGAAAGCTAAAGTTTTTTATATCAATTTTTTTAGATGTGTCGATAAACCTGCCAGTCGCTGGTAATTTCTGCTCATCATAATTATCATTTGCAAATATGGTAATTAGAATCGTGATATTAATTGTTGATAATGATAAGGATAATTAGTTCGTTAATGATTCAGAATCGAAAAAATTTCATGATCATTCTTCATAGAACAATCGATCAATTTAGAATATTTTGAGTTCTAAACGTAGTCAAATTTGTAGTTTAATTAATAAAAGTTGGATGCGTATAATATAAAGCAGTAACTTCGAGCGCGGCCTCTTGCTATGTTCAATAAATATTATTACTTATTTTTCCTTATTACTTATTCTTTCTCAAATGCTGTTGTTGAATATCCCGCTTTGAATATGATGAAAGCAAGCACAAATGTAAACTGAGAAGCAAAGTCAACTTTGCAGCTCACGGTTCTAGTTATTAAAAATCTTGTGTAACTTGAAAGAGAGCAAAAATAACTGAATTTAGGCAGATTTCTTCAGCAAAATCATTTTTCAAAGCTTTTCGTTTCCCCTAGTTCTAGTTTGCTTGTGAATACGAATTAAGGCTTACAGAGTAATAACCTAACTGGGCAACTGCAGCCAAGTTTAGAAATTGTTTAATAAAAGGAAAAATATATTCACAAATGGAATTGATGAAATTAAAAAACTAATTGTGCTTCATGCAAAGAAAATGATAGTCAGACGTCTAATTTTTTTAATTCGATTGAACCATCAAGGATTGTGGCCTCAAAAACAAAAAATTTGAACCCATTCACAGGTTTCATTGAAGATTAAATAGGGTTTTTTAATATTTTTAAATGCGTGCAGTAATTATGTTTTTTAGTTTGTGTTAAAATATTGCGCCGTAATATATAATAAAATATTTTTAAAAATTTGACAGCATGGCTGAGCAAAAGCAAATAGAATATTAATGAATATTTCAGGAAAAATCATTTTCTTAAATAAATTAAGAAATTAGTTCCACCTATAATCACACCACTAAATTTAGTCGAAACTATATTTAAATCCATTTTATATAAATTAACTGTGCACATATCCAGCAGCGGGTGGAATTTCATTAGCTAGTCTCAAATAATTTAAGAGCAGGTTCAATATTATGGTCTTTTAATGTCATCGTAGCATGCTTACCTGTGTATGTTTTTGCTACTAAATAAATTCACACATATTTCATACAGCTAGAAATAAAATAGAAAATATTTCATTCCTTTCTTAATAGTAGAATATTTATTTCTGTTTTCTTCCGCTTATTGCGTCAAAGCATGCATATTTCAGCCCTAAAAGCCAGATCAAGCAAGTGACGCTAGTACCGCTGCGCGATCTGAACAACCACTCACTACAACAGCCCGAGGCGAACTGCAGAGCATGCGATGCTCCATGAATTTTAAAGGCTACGCCGAACAAATAAGGCCAGTATTGACTGAGTTACATTTGCTAATATGAAGATTATACCTGTTTTCACTAACCGTCATAAGACGGCATCATTTTAACGATTTAAATTATTTACTGTAACGTAAAACAAGCAAATATACAGTATTTGCTTAACGTAACGTAAGCAAATATATTTGCTGTAACGTAATAATCTCGTATGGAATAACAAAACATTCTAGCATTCTTATAAACAGGTAAATATTAGGTAATACTTAATAATATCAAAGTAATATTAGTATTAAAATAATGAAATAATTGCATTACTCTCGCTGATAAATTAGACATTGAGACACAACTAAAAAAGTATAAATTATAGTCATGAAGTTCATGATTTTATTTGCAGTTTAGAGCCGTGGATTTAAAAAGCACTCAAAATGAGATGCCAACGGATTTCAGTATTTTCAGACCAGAAAAAAAAACCTTAATGAAGACAAAGTAGCGCTTAGTGTAGCTCGTCTCATATGCGGCGCTTGCATGACGAGAAAGGCTATTAGAGATTAGCCGTGAGTCGAGTGCAACAGCCCTTCCGATAGCAGCAAAGAGCCCTTGAAATCGTTTACTTGAGCGTGCAGAATCTTAAAGGAGAAGGTAATCGCTTCAAGAGGCGCAACATGAGACTCCCTCAAGAGGACATAGTTGCACTAAACAAACTGCGGTAAAATCGTGAGCGAAGACTTGGCTATTCAGACCGATACGTATCGACGACCAAGATACTCACGGACAGCCAAGTTACGAAGATTAAAACACTTTGATTCAGCGCGCTATTTAAAATTCTTTCGTAAATAACTTATCGCAGTCGTCATAAACAAACAACGTTTATCACGTAGAAATTTCTGATACAATATTCTCTTACGTATGACTCTGCATTTCAGCAAAGAACATCGATAATTTGAAAGCAAAGAAAACGAAAACATTTCGGAGGCGAGCTACAAATATTTCGGCGAGCTATAAACATCAAAAACATTTCATCAAAAACATTTCAAATGCGAGCTATATAATCAGTTTTCAAATGTAGAGGATGGTGCAATCAATAGAGGAAAGCCGAATTTGCATTTGATGAGAGTACATATTACCATTAACTTAAGCAAGCTTTATAAAGATTCGGTTTGTTGTTATTATTATGAATAGAAGAGCATTGTCTTTTTCCGGAGGTACGTTTATGCGCCTCCAGACTTTGTAAGTATTTCTATCTGAACCTAAGGACAAGAATTCGTTGTCTAAGTTCATAAGAAGTAAGTAAGACACCATCTATCAAGGGAACTTATCTTTATACGGGGTGGTTATATGAGAGTTATATTAATATTATTGGCATAAGGCTACGACGTCGACCGTTAGGTCGGAGTAGCTCTAACACAAGTTACATTGGGGTGTGCTTGTCACTTACTGGGGGCTTTACTAAGATGCCCAGCCCTTTTATAGAATCACGACTCCTGTCCACTACTGAGGTGTTGATCTCATCATGTGTCACGTGATGTTGACCATGCCGACTCAGGTCTAGTGTTTTTCCATCAACCTCTACCACTTCTAGCGAAGTTACGTCTCAATTACAGATGATCTAGTCTTAGAATATGAATGAAATCATTCACATACAATGAAAAGTATGAGACGTCTCATTGACATCGGACAGCTTCCGCGATTTCAATGGCCGATCGCTGCTACCGGACACACTGCTCTCATAAAATTAAAATTCCTCAACGCACGACTTATCTCTAAACAAAGTTTCATCAAGCTACGTTCACTACTTTGCGAGATATTCCATGCTCACTGAATTTGGAGACCGGCCGCGAGACCGGTCGCGGGTCCGGCCGTAAATTTATCCGAGACGTGAGCCGGCCTCAGCTCCGCTTTGCAAGGTATTTCTTGACTATCATCAACTGCTCCAAAATTTCTTTCTATATCAAACGATAATTCAGTGAATTCGTAAGAATTTTATCGTTTGTGCTTGTACTAATAATAATAGCTACTAATACTCGATTCGACAAAAACCGCTTAATACGTTAACTAATTTTAAGTTCGGGAAATAGCTACAAATAATTGGCATTTTGCTTTCGCCTCATTCTAGTATGTTATCCTATGTACAATCGATTATTTTTCTTCTTAATATCGCCGGGATAGAGCTGTGGGAAAATTAAAAAAAAATTATTTTCACATGAGGAAGTTTTACTCAAAACATCGAGGCAATCGTTGCATCCTGTCCCATCATAAAAACTAACTTTCCGCGTCCAGTGCAAATGAACGTAAAAAATGTGCATTCTTTTCTTGAATCTTATTTGAGTAGGAGTTTCCTTAGAGGAAAAGCAGATGCCTTAAACTTTTGCTCAGTTGCCAGCACATCGTATCACGATGACCAGGAGTTGCAATGACGATTGGAGAATAATTCACTTCAAGTCCATTCGATAAGATGAGCCATCTTCTATGTTTATGAGATTGTTTCGAAAATCGGTAATTAAAAGCGTGAAAGTTCTCTTGCAAATTGATAAATAATATAATAAAAATTTGCAGAAGCTTATTAATTCAATCATCTGTTTAAATATTATTAATAAAATATAGAATAAAGAATAGTGGTGAGTAGTAATAATAATTATTGGGTTATTCTATCAGTAATATCAATAATTTTCGAATAAAATAACCACAGAGTAAAAATCGTCAAAAATTCCTTAACGAGGCTGGGCGTTGGTTCTCAGATTTCGTGGTCCGTTTCCGGATATGGTTTTCAGTCTGATCTGTTTATGACTTCTTTCATCGACAACCTATTTTAAAATGCTTTTGTGCCAAATATTAATAGTGTGAGTTGCATATCTCTGCTTTTTCATTCGTAAATTCTATAATCGATTAATTTTTTATTTCATGCTGACCCGAAATACTATTATTAATATACCGAGAGAATTGTTTAGTCAATTAGTGTTAGCATAATAAAATCATGATAGACGAATAAAGACGGTGACCTGACCCGACTCTTCCTGAGTCACCTGATCATGATGGCTGATCATCAGCATCATGATGCTGACCACAACAAGCCAAAAACAACTACTCTACTCTACCTCCCTATGGGCTCTGGCCGTTGCTGATTCTGCTGAGTACTGGCTTTTGACATTATTAAGTCAATATAGAGTATTATCGACTAGGTGCTATCAACTGCAAATTGTTACTATGCTAAGTTTAAAATGTAAAACATGAAATTAAATTAAATAAATTTGAGTTGTCAGTGTCACAAGTCACAACACTAAAAAAGTATGTTGGCATGCTGGGGCTGGGCCACTAACCACTTGTACTTGTAGCCTTGTTCAGTTTGAAAATATCATTTGAGTTAGACAGAAATGGTCTAACTAAGTAGGGCTAGCCTACCTATGTCAATTTGTTTCAACTATTTGACAAACTAACCACAAAATATATACAAGCTCAATATGAATATTGGGTATGATTTTCACAAAATGCAGGTAAAATCAATTGTTTCAGAAGTCATTTTTCTAATCTCGGGTAAAAATAGGCTGTTTAACTTTTTCTTTGAAAAGATTTGAAAAAATTAGCAATGTGTAAAATCACTGCTGGAAAAGTCCTATTTTTTCTGAAATATTGCGGCTCTAATATCATATTATTTCAGTAGGTATGAAATCTTGTGGCTCTAATGTCATAAATTTTTGTTTGATTGAAAAAATTGCGGTTTGCACTTTGCAAACATGTTGTTTAATAAAATTTTCAACTGTTGCAATCCACAGCAGGGCTGGAAAAGTCCTATTTTTGTCTGAAATATTGTGGCTCTAATATCATATAATTTCAGACAGTTTTCAGTAGGTATGAAATCCAGGGTGGAATTCTAGAAATGGAGGTTCACTTATAAAAAAGCTTTCCACCCAAGGTGGAATGCTTTCCTTAGATACAGTGCTCTGCCAGGTGACTGACTATAAATGAAAAGGAGGATCAGAAGCGGACAAACTGTTTCAATTGTGTTAGTACCTCAGATTTGTTATAAAATTGTTTGAATGTCTCTTAGAATAGAATAGAATAGAAGTGTCGGCGTTGAAGAAATAGGCCCATGGCCTGTTGCCGATTCTTGAACTTTTCGTGACTTGATTCACAAGGGATCCGGCCTTTGGAACCCGATCTTTCCATAGCTGACGATTGATTGAGATAGCTGCTGGACTTATTGCCTGGTCCGTAATTTGCTAGGCATTTTAAGACTGAACATATGCTCCTGCATAGCTTCGTCTAGTCTGTTTTTGAAGATGTTCATACTCGGAGCTTCAACGATGCTATCAGGGAGGCTGTTTGATAAATATTCTCTATTTTTCTTTTATTTAATGGATTTTTTTGAAAATTTTCCAGGCTTTTTGTTTGTAATGATCAAGTTTAAGTTAAGTATTTAGTTAACCAGTACTGTAGTACATATACCATATTTGGGGGCAGGGCTTATGGGCACAACCAATCACAGCTGGAAAGCATCCCCATCAACCAATCACAGCTTGAAAGCATCCCCAGCAACCAATCACAGCTAGAAAGCAGATAACATTACAACTCCATTAACCAATCACAGCTGGAAAGCTGGAAGGGGCTAAAATCACAATTCCATAAACCAATCATAGTTGAAAAGTGATAGGATATGTATAATGTATATAATAAAATGGACTGGAAGTGTTCCTGGACTTTCCAACCTTTCAGTTGGAAAGGTTCAGTTGGAAAGTTCCTGGACTTTCCAACCTTTCAGGTCCTGCTTTCCAATATGCTATGTGTACTGGTTAATTTAATATCCCTCTAGAATTCCACACTGATGAAATCTCATGGCTTAAATGTCATAAATTTTTGTTCAATTGAAAAATTGCGGTTTGCACTTCGTAAGCATGTCATTTCATAAATTTTCAACTTGCGCAATCCGCATTGCTTTACCGTTCCCGCCAAAATATCTTGCAGAAAAAACATAAACATTGTAATGTAAACAAATCAACTAAACGTTTTGTTGAAGATCGCGCATAGTTGCGGTCATGTCAAAGTGGTCAGACTGCATTAACAACATTACATGCTCAACTTACAGTAAAGACAAATTTTATTATTGCAGTTTGCCTGTTTTAGGGTAAAATTAGAGATTTGGGGTAACACATGCATGGACTTTGTAAATAATATGCGTTTAAAAATTAATTTTTAAAGACAACACTTCCAAAGAATCCAGTGTCTCCAATCTCACAAATGTACAACGAATTTCGCATTTAATTTTCAAATTAAAAATTTAGTTTTTCAATTTTTTTTAATATATAAATTTTTTAATATATAATTTTTTCAAAATTATTTATTCTGTTAATTGATTCATGCATTGCCTCTGACTTCACACAAGTGTGCAAAATTTCAGATCAATCAGACAGGTAAAAGTGTGTCAAATATCAGTTATAAGATTTGTAGCTGGCAAAATTATTTTTTCAATTTTTTTAATATTAAAAAAATTATTTTTTTTTCTAATTTTTAAAATCTTTTATTTTGACATTTGATTCATGCATTGTCTCCAACTTTACACAAGTGTGCAAAATTTCAGATCGATAGGATAAGTAGAAGTGTATTAAATTTCGATTACAAGATTTGTAGCAGACAGACAGACAAACAGACAGACAAACAAGAAGTGAAGTTAAAGAGAAGTGTTGTAATAAATTCGCGCCTTGTAAATGGCTTTTCATGGCTGAGATATGGAATTCACGGCTCGGTGAATCGGGTGAAATGGAATTACGGCTTCCAAATCTATAAAACCACGGCTCGAAAAATTCAGTCGCGGCTCGCCAAGTAGATATATTTCATGCCAGATCCACAGTATATATACTTCAATGCTTCCACCTCCTGCCAAAATAACATGCAGAACATAAATAACAAGTCGACTCAAAGCATTTCCTCCATGAAGATTGCATAGTTGCGGTTACGTCCGGTGGAATGGTCACCATCATGCTGCATTATCACTTGTGCAGTTGCCGCTTAAGTGAAGACAAATGCTATTGACTGTTTTTGTATAGGACTTTGTAAACAACATGGGTCTTTGTATGCATGGGACTGATGGGAGTGATGGGACTTTGTGAATAACAAGTTTGCAAGTCATACATGGCTTTTCACGGCCAATATATGGAATTCACGTCTCAAAGAAATGGAATCAGAGCTGGCAAACCCATGAAGCCACAGCTCGAACTTCGAAGAAATGTAAACACGGCTGGCAAACCCATGAAGCCATGGCTTGAAAAAGCCAGTTGCAGCTTGCCAAGTAGATATATTCCATGCCTGTGTGAAATTGACCTAGTTCACTTACATTTTTATCCAATTTATGGGTGGCTTCTGTCCAATTTTTCAGGCATGATATCATTGATATGAGATTATTCACTTGATAAACCATGGCCACCTGAATTCTACTTGATTGTCCAAGGTTGGAGAAGATCCATTGCCATGTATCTGGTTTGATAAAAGTCTGAAGAGATCTTGTGTTTTGCAAAATTGTAAAAATGTAAATGCTTTGTTCCAACTTCCAATACAATTTGGAAATTTACTTTTTGTGTGGAATTCTAGGATTAGTGGTTTATAAATATCTTGATTCCATTTCTTAATTGTTTCATTGAACAATTGAAACAAAATTATGTAGCCATAAACCATTCGGA
Source organism: Hyalella azteca (assembly GCF_000764305.2). Lineage (NCBI taxonomy): Eukaryota > Metazoa > Arthropoda > Malacostraca > Amphipoda > Hyalellidae > Hyalella > Hyalella azteca. The sequence continues at coordinate 437,928 of NW_025941012.1, forward strand.
AGCATAGTGGCAAACCAAAGATTTTTAGAATCAGTTTATTCTTTATTTCATTTTTACTTGAGATTTAAACCAATATCTTATGTACTGTCAAATGGGGCAATAAGGGATAGCCAGATAGGTGGGGTAAATTGGGACAGTCATCCCACATTTTGTAGAAATGTAGCAGCTAAACTTAATCAAAATATTGTAACTAAAAATACTGGCATAAAGTTTATCATTTTTCTTAGCTATGTAGCATAAAGCAAGTTAAGAAATGTAAAAAGTGAGATTTTGGAAAAGTACCTTTGCTAAGGTCTGTAGTTAAAAAATATTTGCCATATTAAAAGTTGCATAAAAGTTGCACACAGGTGTTGGCTTAAAAACATTATTGACAGAATTTGCATATCTCATTCCAAAAAAAAAATGACTGCTATTTCTGCAAGACGGGGGGTAATAAGGGACGCCCCCCAGGAGTAATAAGGGAAACCCCTAAAAACACATTTACAGTAGAACCTTGATAAGCAAAGGCTCCAGTTAACAAAAAGATAATTAACAACAACAAATTTTTATTACAATTACCTCGCTCTGTGAAAAAAATTTCACTTAATGAAAAATTAATGCATCATTGGTCAGTCATCACAAAATTCTGCATAAAATGTCATGTTGTTGTTTCTTGCGCCAACGCCATGCTCGCAGAGGTGAAAGGTCCGGTGGTGGCCGGGGGGACCTGGGGAGGTACCATAAAAGAGGAGAGATAGGCCAGGAACGCTGCTGCCTCCACAGGGCTGTCCCACAATGAGGAGATGCTGAGGGACATGGGGAAGGTTGGGCAATTTAAAAGAGATGCTGGATGGCCTGGAGGGGATCCGCGCACTCCAAGCAGGCGGCACTAGGGAAGCGTCTGAGCCTGAAGGTGGAATACGCCTGGGAACTACAGTATCCTGAGTGGAGCTGGGATAGTGCCAAGTGGTAGGGGTGAGGAAGCAAGGCCTCTTCTGATGCGCTCGATTCTGGTGGTGCTTTGAGGACAGCATTGTTAATGGCAGTCACCACAACGTGGGAGGCTATTGCCCTGTGGAAGGAGCGTATAGTTTCACCATAGGCACTGTCTGGCATGATGCCGTCTGCCAGGAAAAGTGCTACAAGATGGCCAAATCTCAACTTGAGGGAAGCTTTCATGAAGTGGTCTACGATGGCAGTAGAAGCAATGTTTAAAGAAGTACGGGTAGGCTGGAGGGCGCTAGCAAGAAACTGAACACATGCCAGTTCTAGCCAGTCCAGGTGAGCGGGCAAGAGAGGGATGCTGATCTCATGGTCGAGATGGGCGATTGAGGCCCTTTTTAGGTAACCCATGGCTAGTCTCAGGGCTGAGTTTGGATGGTTTGAAAGCTTGCTATTGCAGTGCATGACACGACTGTAGAGTGCCCTGGTTTTATGCCATGTTGCAAGGAGACTGTGGTAAGAGATTCTGAGATGTATGGGACTAGAAGACGTTGTAGCCGTTTGGCTACAACGGGCAAAGGAGAGAGATGGAGCAGTAGGAGCCCTGGTTACTAGGTTTACCTGGCCTTAGGATCAGAATAATTATTGAGTTTATGATGCCATAAAATGGGGTAACTTTGACCACTTTTTTTTCAAAATGATGCCATTTTTTTACTAGATATGTTAAGCTTAAATTGAAACATGCAAAATACAGGTCTATACTCTAGCTTTACTCACCATAAATTGCTGGCTCTTGCCTCTCATAGTTTTGATGTAACTTCAAAAAAAGTGATGGTCTTTGTTACCCCAGCTCTTGGGGTTTCTTTGAGGGATGAAGTTTGTCACGATTAGGAAGCCTCGGCCTCCTTGGGTGACCGCCGAAATAAAGTCTGCCATCAAGAAGAAGCATAAACTTTTAAAGCTTTCTCGCTCTGGTGCAATTTACCGTAGATCTTACTGTACTTATCGGAATATATTGAATGCGCTTTTAAAAATAGTTAAGAAGCAGTACTATTCGACTAAGATTCAGCAGGAGTCGAACGACTCTAGGGCTCTATGGAATATTGTCAACTCCTTACTTGCAAAAAATACTACACTCAAAAAGATTGAATTGTCCAAAAATAACAAGCTTATGTCTGGCACCGATGCGGTTACTGAATTCAATGACTATTTTATCTCTGTTGCCAATGACTTGACAAAAGATTTAGGTCCTGTGAGAGATGGTACGACTTTCGAGGTCCCATTTAATGAGGCATCCTGCTTCTTATCTCCTACTTCTGCATCAGAAATAAAAAGTTTGCTGCGACTATGTAAAGGCAAGAAGCTTCATATTGATGAAATTCAGCCAAGAATATTATTTGAAGTTGCTGATATCGTAGCACCTGTTTTAGCCCATATTTTTAATTTGTGTATGTCTACTGGAATCTACCCTGATGTCCTAAAACGTGCCCGTGTCATACCAGTTTTCAAATCCGGCAACTCTAATAACGTGTGCAACTATCGCCCCATATCTACTCTACCTTTTCTTAATAAGATTTTCGAAAAAATTCTACACTGCCGACTTACAAATTTTCTTGACAAATTTTCGCTAATATCTGATGATCAATTTGGTTTCCGTAAGGGCACTAACACGACTATGGCAATATTTTATCTAGTCCAAGACCTGCTTATGGCATTCCATGCAAAAAACTACTGTGTTGCTCTTTTCCTCGATTTGCAAAAAGCCTTTGATTGCGTAAACCATCAACTCCTCCTAAGTAAACTCTACCGTTATGGCATCAGGGGGCCTTTTCATTCATTNCAGTATTAGGCCTTTGATGGCCATTGACAAAATTTTTCTATGTCAAATCGTTTTTGAGTTTTGGGGGTTTTTGTTAAAAAAACAAAAAGTGGTCAAAGTTACCCCGCCGGTCAAAGTAACCCCATTTTACGGTATTTTTTTTATATAGGAATTCACTTGACCCAATTGAAATGGTGTGGAATTTCAAGACGTCCTGTAAGCTTGAAGATACAGAAGAAATGCTTTATGGCTACTGACATGAAGCTTGCAGTGGACAAGGTAGTTGTAAATACTCAATGGCATGTTCATGGATACAGTAATGTCATATCCATAAATGAAAAACCAGTAAAAATTGCAGAAAATGTCATTTATTCTACATCTACATCATCTACAAAGAAAGAGGAAGAATTCAAGAGTACGTACTGTTGGGAATGGATGAGTATGCTCTGCATGCTTAAAACGTTTTAAAATTAAGTTTTATTTCAAGTGTCCTAGATTACCCTGTTCCCAAAGGTAATTTGGGATGCTTTTATTTTGCTTTTGACACCTTATGAATAACTTATGGAATTTTTTCAAAGAGGCCATACAAAAGCCCTCTCAAAGACTTTTAAAAAGAGCCCAAACTCATAGGTATATGAATTGTTTCATGGTAAGAAGTTATGAAGAAAAAACAAACGTGTCCCTTATTACCCTGTTTGATGACCAGTACAACATTTATCTGGTTGGGTCTTTGTCCAATGAGGTTTGATAATTATTACACTTACAGAATAGATGATTTGATAATAATTTAATTTGTGGAATATATGAAAAGGAATGAGATTCTCAAATCTCAGAGCTTAAATTTCCAAAGCAATGTTGAGTTAGGCTACTAGTTTAGAACAAAGAGTTTCCCTTCTTTGTATGAACTCAATTTAGAGTGGTTACTATTTATTATAATAAGTGATTTAGATCATATTAGTAATTAATTTTTGTTATGTTAATTATTTTTATTATATGCCATAATTTGATGTCACTCAGAATTTCATTTAAGAGCTTGATTGCAAGGAGGTTCTGAAAGCTCATTTGTGGATCCCAGAGTGTTATTTCATTGGCTGGTCTCTGAATTGAGCTCTATGGAAGATTGGTGAGAAACAAACATGAAATTTCCTGTTTTAAAATTATTTATATCTTTTTCAATAATTGACCATTTAGTTGTTATATTTCAGAAACATTTCATAAATTGTGTTGTCTGGTGGTTATTACACAGCATGTACACCATCAGTCAACTGGTCAAGTTCATTTTGTGTAATTTTCATAGTTTTTAGATCTATCTAATTAAGCTTCAAAAACAGTGATTATTGGTAATCAAAATGCAGCTTCCTCCTCTTGACTCCTTCAATACCTTCTTCAATTTTCAAATAGCCAAAGTTATAGCATCATGTGTGGTGCTCATTTTTATCGTATATCATGGTATCCTTCATGCTATTGATGGTAAGTAAATACCAATGAATTTTAGATACGTACCTGTATGTAAAATTCTTGTTCTGTTATTATTGGTAATAATTTGTAATAAATTCACACAAATAACAATAATACAAATCAAATAATAATTATTATCATTTGTATTTGTAATAAGTTTTGCCTTCTTTGTTAAGTGACTCCTGATAGGTATATGTATAATATTTTAAGTTCTTGATTTTCCCCAAATTAAAATTTTCTTTTTTTTTTTTTCTTTCTCAGGTGGAGACTCATGTTATCGTCTCCTCTCCAAGGGTCGATTTCAAGGCTCTAACATCTGGCAACCTTATGGCTGTATGATTCATTCATATTCCAATGAGTAAGTATCAAAGAGCTGATAGAAGTACCAGTATTGAGTTTTCTGGTGGACAATCACATTTGAAATATTATTGATTTGGTTCAAATTGCATATACTTATTTTATTTCAGAAATAAACATGTGTTTGGACAGTAGAAAATTCTAGGTGATACATTTTTTGAAAAATGTTACTTTCATTGTTGCAGAGACTCACGCCGGTGCATGCGGTATGTGGCCTTCCTGAAGCAAGACAATACAATTGCTTTTGTTGGAGATTCTCGTATTAGACAGCTCTATTATTCTCTAGTTAGACAAGTAAGTAGTTTTCTGATGATTAGTTTACTAGTTAAATTTCATCAAGTTGATGAAATTTTGTATGTTCTTAATGCTAAATGATCAGCATGATATTTCCATATGATTGAATGTTCACCAACCAAGCCAAACATAAATTATGGATAATTTTACATCTGTGTATGTATTATATAAAAATTATTCATTGAACGACATAAGCTTTGAAATATGTTTCTTAAGCTAGGAAGTATTTGGCTCATCATTCCTAAATTTTCCTGCATTACCAGTCACTAAAATGTTCTAATTTTCCATTCAGATATCAGTCTCGCCACCATCAGAGACAACCCTACCCACTGGTAGAGCTGCTTACCACGAGGACCTTCATTATGAAGAGCCTGACCTACGGCTCAAACTTGACTTTTACTGGCACACTAAAATTGATCAATCTGTGCTGAGTAGAATTGATGACTGGAAGGTAAAATCGATTTTTTTTTTATTATTGTGCTATTTCTGTCAAGTCCCATAGTTGCATGAGCTCAATGATTCAATTTTCTTAATGTTATTTGATTGCAAAAAATTTATTTGATTGCAATTTTCTTTCCAATATTGTTACAGAGATCAAATTTATCTTTGTATTCAGTATTTTTTGCTGTATTTAAACTAAACTTTATGATTCAACATCCACTTATTTGCTTCTGATCTGCTATTAAATTCGCTGTTTACTAACATTTTGATGGCAACTGAACCTTCAAATTTTACATCATGTTTTAGGCTGAATCTGCTCCATCACTAGTTGTGTTTGGGTCAGGACTTCACTACATCCGAGACTACAACGGCTCAACAGAGGCCTTGCACGACTACACCAGCAACATCACCCAACTTGCCGCAGTACGTTTGTGTGACATATCTGTAGAATTCTCTGGCCTATTTTAATATTGACAACAATTATTATATTTTCTCAAGTACTAACTCATGTGTTGGGTTTTTGCGTGAATCAAAATGTCTTGGGTTGGTTAAGTGCTGTAGCTGTGAGGCATAGATTTTTTTTAATCCTTGTTATGTTAGTGTGGCAATAATTTAAGTCAGCTGCCTTGTGTGATTTACTTAATGATTAATTTATCAGATTGCTTCATTAAAAAATGTCAACCATGGATAAATGAAATAACTAAAATATCCTGGAGATGTTAGGCATCATATTTATTATTTCCTTGGGAATTTAAATTTCTCCTGCTTGCATTTGACACTATAAATATCTTTGTATGCCAATTCAACCCAATTCCAATTCACAGCTATAGTAATTTTTGAAATCTTGAAGCAAAAATTAAATTTTGTTAAAAATTAAACCGTTTGATAAATACCTATAAAGCAAATGAACATTCAAAGTAAAATTCTTTGCTGGAATTTTTTTACCATATTTCTGCGTTATTCAAAGGCTTGTCTATATTTCTCTTTCCCAGAATGCCGCGTCACTGCCGGACACCAGTCACGTTCTGTGGATGCTACAAGAACCGGTGCTACCTGAACGTCTGGAGAAACATAAAGCACACATAACTAACCGCCTGATCGACCTTTACAACCGAGCAGCCATGCAAGTGTTGTCTCCATCCCGAGTGCACGTCTGGTCTAGTGCCAGGTTGATCGCCCAAGGAAGTCTCTCAGATTTTGCTGATGGCATGCATGCTGGTCGCACAACAGTCACCTCATATATTCAGATCCTGCTAAACCTTTACTGCAATAACTATCTTAATTTTGACGACGGCAGCTGTTGCAACACGAGAGAAGGCTTCACTACAACACAGATAACGTCTTTTGTCGCACTGTGCACGTGTTCAGCTATTATGATTTGTCTTTCTCTGAAACAATGGCTTGCAGCTTCCCAGCAGAACGGCCATGGATACATTATTTGTCCCGACACTCAGCTTCTTTTAAACTCATCGTACGACAGTGGTGGCTTCAGCAGTGGCAGTAGCGGTGAAGTGTCATCCTCGGGGTCCTCATGTTCGCCAGCACGCTCTGGCTTTACTATAGTTGGTTCAGAAGATGGCCGTAGGAGTGCTGGTCATAGCAACAGCAGCAGCGACCAAGCAGCTCAGTGCTTCGAGACCGTATCTGCGCGTGACGTGAACTACGACAACAGCTGTGGAATCCTTGACACCGCCGATGTGTATCGTGACTCTGAGAATAATGAACATCTCAGCTATTCTGCTCCTAATAAAAGTGACATGGGATTATGTTGCACCAACGATCATAGCCTTCAGCAGCTAACACAACTGTCAGCTCCTGAACCTCCTGCCAAACACAACTCGAGTGCTCAAACCCAGCCGTCTTTACAAACCATTCTTCGAGCCCTTGGCAAACTAGGGCTTATCATGGGATATTTCTTCCTTTGCGACCGCACTGGTTTGTTCATGAAAGAGAACAAATATTTCTCTCAACTGAACTTTTGGTTCCCAATAGGGTACATGCTAGCACTTGGGCTGTTTTTCACCGAAGATACTTCCCACACGCGGATTTTGCACCGCGATATGACAGATGAGTGGAAGGGTTGGATGCAACTCGTAATACTCGTGTATCACATGACTGGCAGCTCACAGAAACTTCCAATATACCTGCATGTGCGTGTGCTTGTGTCGGCATATCTTTTCTTGACAGGTTTCGGTCACTTTAGTTATGCTTGGAGCGGACGTGACATGGGAGTTGTTCGTTACTGCCAAATCATGTTCCGGATGAACTTCCTGACTGTATTGCTGTGCCTTGTCATGAACCGCCCCTACCAGTTCTACTACTTCGTTCCCCTTGTATCGTTCTGGTACACAGTATTGTACGTGACCTTAGCAATACCTCCCGTGCTACTAAAACCTCGCGCTAACAACAACCACATCGCGCCAAATGCGCCCACTGTCAATTATCTCTACAGCATCGTCAAATTTGTTGGTTTGGCTGGCTTCGTTACACTCTTCTTCCTATCAGAAGTTTTCTTCGAGAAGGTCTTCGTATTGCGACCGTGGAAAGCGCTTTTTGTCACGACAGATGACGACATACACGAATGGTGGTTCAGATGGCAGCTGGACCGACACAGCATACTGTATGGGGCAGTGTTTGCCCTCCTTTACCGAGCAGCACAGCAGTTCGGGATGCTGGACGATACCAGCACGGGTAACCTGGTCACAGGGCGGCTAGCAGGGCTCCTGGCTGTGCTGGCGACAGCCTGTGTTGGTAGTTACGGGGTCCTGGCTCGATACTGCGGCACAAAACGGGACTGCAATCAAGTGCATCCTTACATTGTCTGGATACCTGTGAGTAACTTAGAAGTTTTGACCAGATTTTATTTCAGCCTGAGCGTCTAGAGACACGTCTCTATGTCAGCCTGAAAATATTTCAGAAGAGACATGTCTTTATTTCAGCCTGAAAATATTATAATAAATTGAAGTGACGTTAGAGACTATAATATCTTATATAACTTCTGACGAATGGCCTACATTTTTTCTTACCGTCTTTTGAAGAAGCAATTTAAGATATTAAACATTTCCCCGCTATATTTGAAAATATATTTATAAATTACGCAGGATAGAAAATAATTTATAAATTTTTCATCAGATCCTGGGCTACATCATCTTGAGGAATCAAGTGGGCATGCTACGTACAAGATACTCGTCATTCTTCGCATGGTTCGGCCGCATTTCCCTGGAACTTTTCGTGTGCCAGTACCACATCTGGCTCGCTGCTGACACTCATGGAGTTCTGGTGCTGGTGCCATCGTATCCCGTGGCCAACGTCCTCCTCACCTCCTTTATTTTCTTGTGTGTCGCGCAGGAAATATTCGAGATCACTAATGTGCTCCTGCCGTTCTTCGTACCCAATAACCCCTGGCGTGCTGTACGCAATCTCTCCATATTCCTCTTTGTGTTGCTCGGTCTTGCGATTCACGACGGAATCTTTTGATTTTTTTTAGTATTTTGTCTGTCAACTTGTCGCAAAATATAAAAATTTTAGGTCATTGAGAATTTTTTACCATTTTTGTTAACAATGCTTATTTAGACGTAACTTTCTCGTTTAGATTTCAATCGGTTTATCTCTACTGATGCCATAGTACTTTAAATAATGTAATAAATTGTTGACGTTTGCTTTTATTTCTACAATCGTTAGAAACGTGATATACATGCAGCGAATATTTTATTATTTGAGGCCTGTCATCGTCATATTATGTTGATCTGACTTTTCATCAACATTTTCTTGTTGAATCCTACTTGAAGTATAGAAATACACACCCTTATTACGAGACGGAATATGCTTAATGGTCTTGAAATGGTTTGTTGTAAGATATGTTCCACCGTACGTGGAAAAAACCGAACCGTAGTGTTCCAAGGGTGAAAAAAATTATGTTTCACAGTTTATCCTAATTTTTTCTTCATCTGTACATTAAAGTACGATACATTTATCCTTTAGGTTGTTACAACGGTGTTGCCATTAATTAATTTTTAAATATATGACAAATACGTTGATATTACAGGGCATTTAAGAATAATTGAATTCTTATATGCACGATCTTGTGGATGTAATAAGTATTTTCGAATGTTGCTCTGGCAGCCCTAACTATTTATTTTAATCTTCAAACTTGATAATTATTTACGGACGGCTACTCTTGGTTGTGAGAAGAATATATAAGAAAGTTATTCTCTATGTGGTAAATCATTGCTAGATATTTCTTAGTGCACTTATTGAAAATTGTGAGGTGGTCGAGTATATATTCATTTAGGTCTCAAATTTTTCTCATTTCTAACGTTATTTTTCATTATTTATTCACGGTAGATTTTCTCGGTTCACACGCTTCATTGTTTACTCAATATTTTATTATTATTGTGCTTTATTTCGTTTAACTCAACGTAGCAGCACTGACGTGTTTGTAATTATTATCTAGCGAAAGCTTTCTTTCTATTTCCTTATTAATTGCTACCAAATTATCTCATTTCAATCTTTAATTGCAAGCACGAATAATTTTCTAACAGCCTCAACAAATTTTAAATCTACTTATAAAAGCTGATATGTCAGATGCAACAGAAAATTTTCAATTGTATGCGTGTCATCAACAAGTTTATTGAAAAGATGTGATGGATTGAGCCTCATGGTTAACTGTAATCGCCTCGTGTAACGACAGCTTGTCCTACTCATTAAAAAGCCTTGAATCAAAAGTTGAGAACAAATCTCAAAATCTGTTTTGATGATCCACAATTGAGATGTATATATTACTTGTTTTGAATCAATGCACTTTTAGTCGTTATTTTTTATCGTACAACTAGGCTGATATTTCCATGGTATAATTAATCTATTTGTCCCTGCATAAAGCGATCTTGCATGCTGCAGCCCGAACTTCCCAAATATAAAGGCCCGAACTTTACAAGTGGACTGTATAGTATAACTTTGCACTCTACTATCCGCGGTGTGAAATACGCATCGTTCTTGCTTCCCGCTATACTATCGCATGTTCTGTTGTCTTGTCTTGTGACCAGCGGCTCCATCACCACCATATTTTGTACTGGAGACTGACCGCCGAACTGGAACTACGGGTGTTTCTGCTCCTGAGCTTTGAAATGTAATAGTTTCATTCTTGTATTTTTAATGGATTATTAGGAGTCACTAAATACAATTCCAACGACTAAGAATGATCGTAGACCCAAAAAATGCCCCAAAAAGTGATGACTACGTACTGAGGAACAGAAACAGACTACTTACTTTTGATTTTAGGAACCAATTGTTTCCACATCTGATAGTTGAGCCTTTTGCCAGCACTTGAAGTGATTAGGTATGTTCAAGTATAATAATAACTTGTCCGATGAAAGGTTCAGCTTTCTCTTCTTCATAAATTTAAGTTCCCTGATTATGTTTCGATTTCCATTGCGTAATCCAACCATCTGAACCATAGCACATCAGGTAGACATTACATCATTAGGTTCTGATGCCATATCTCGTAGGTACTTGATTCCCTAAGAATTACTTCATCTCTGTTCATGCATAGGCCACTCCTACTTGTGCAGCACAGCATTGTGAAATGTAGACCAAGTACTTTTTTCGGTCCCATGTTGTAAAGTTGTGACTTCTCTCCTTATTCATGTTTTCACATATAATCAAATGAAGTTTTCGTGAAGTCAAACGTATGCAGAAACTCGCTATTAAATTTAATAAGTGTTTTTGGTTGAACAGTCAGCATTAAACATCGGAATTGTGACTTTTACGTATCTTTAGGATTAAAATCTATGATTGTTTTTTGTTAAATGAACGGATTCCGGATATACTTGTTTTGTATGAACTATGATTATTTCCTAGCAATTCAAAGTTACTCTAAGTCATTAGGACGTAAGAATTCCTTCAGTAGAGGACCTGATGGTCAATAGCTCCTCTGTTTTCTTGGTTGTGCCGAAATTCTATAGATTTATCTTTTCTAACAATCTATAATCCAGCTCGAAAATTATAAATAATTATTTCCTTTAGAGAGCATGTAAAGCATTGAACATCAATTTTGATCGAGTATTAGAGCTTCGATTAAGAGGATTACACAGTGAATGCTCAGTAATTTCGACCTAGATTTTTTTGGCTGTTCATTTGACGCTATTTGCAAGTTTATCTTTGCACTTGCCCTTTACTTTATCGTGAAGATATTATCCAAGCTTTAGCGGTTGTGCTGAATATCATGTTCGGATCTATTTATTAACTTCTAACGTTCATTTTTGTTTATGAAGATTCAATAATTAACGAGTTATGCATCAGGCCGAGAGAACTACAGTTGCTGTTTCTTTCCGCACTGAAGGACAAGTCAATATGTTACAGAGATCAAAATTTCACGCCGTAAAAAATTACCTGTTTCAATCGCAACTCGCTTTAATAGAACTTTTCTTGAGGTTTTGACATTATTTCAAGTCGAGAAATGAGCTGAACTAAACAACGCTCCCAGCTGTTTTTTTTTTGTGCCAATGAATCCTTTGAGATTCTTCTTTACCCTCATACATGTGCCTATAATTAATATTCATAAATTGCACAGATGCTTACGGCTCTCTCATTTCCAAGTTTCAGAGCCCATGTTCCTCGAACTTCATACGTCAATTCGGATGTTGTTAGAAGTACTAAATCTATTCGCATACTTTGACATGAGTTAGCATCTGCATCTTGTCTAGCACACACTTAACGTTAATACTTAGATGTTACTTGTAAAAATCTGTACTTGCTTGCTTGCCAAAACCAGACAAACGCAATTTGTCGCATCGCTTACGATAAACTAGATGACAGATATATTGTCACATGATTAATCATCGCGTTGCTCCATTGATTTCTTGGCACTAAATGTCGATGTAATGCTTTATTTGCTCATTACCTTTCCTTGCTGCTGGAATTGAAATTAATTTCGCTTGAATTTAGATGCAACTTCCTCCGTAATTTTTGTTGAAATGGAATCTTCTGCTGTAGCTCCGAATGACGCGAGAACCGTAACAGGCCGCAATCCCTTGCGTGACTTGGCATTTTCAGTTTACTTTTTGTCGAACGAACATGCGGAGAAAAATCAGTGAGTCTTGTCATGAAAACGGTGAACTTTTTTCGCCCATTTGCTCAATTGTGGATCATCCCAACTTAGCTCAGTTATATAAAAGGTCAAATTGTAAAAACAGATATTTTTTATAAAATATTCATTTCTCCTAATGCGTAAATTGTAAGCAACGTTTTGGCCGAAAAAATGGCCAGTATTTCTATGATTTTCCCATTCCAGAACGCTTGTCTACTTAATTAATTAATATTGAATGTGATTTTTTATGTGTGTTGTGACTCGATGACAATGTCATAGTGTGATATTGAAGAGTAAATAAAATCTTTAAGTGAGTTTATTCGCCTAGAGATTTTTACTTTTTCCTTCTTTTAAATTGTCACCGAAAGTTTGCCGCCCTTTTTAATTTTTCAGGATGTATCAAGCACTACGGCCAATAGCCGGAAACTATCCTGTTAGAAAACATAGATCTCATTGTAGTTTCAATCGCCGGTATTTTATTACACTTTGTGTGTAATTAAACTTAAATTAAAGTTAAATTAAACTAAACTTCAGTTAACTTAGCATTAAACTTCTGGATCAGTAGCGTGACTCCCCAGTGAATTTATAGCGCCTCCCCCCACACAGACACGTATAAAAACATACGCCTCTTTCTTGACATTTAGTACGCTGCAATTTTTAAGAAAGGATAAACACAAAAATGTAATTCACAAATAGAATCCCATTTATTAACGGTGAGCAAGAATTTTTCCAACGCAGTATTTTTAAAAAATTTTATTAAAAAAAAATCATTAAAATCAGTTTACGGAGGCTAAATCTACCTGTTAGCTTGCTGACATGGACTGGACGCACGAGCGGCGGCGTCAATACGAATCTGGCCCTCAACTAGCTCTTGAATCATCATTGTTACCCGTGTTAAGTAGTCCTCCTGTGGAAAAGGATAAAATTTGTTGGACAAAAAAACGGGATGAAGCATTGGAAATCGAGCCTTCTGGTGGCTCAGTTGTTACAGCCAAGATAGGAGCAGAGAGGTGCGGGTTCGATCCCAGCTCTGTGCGACGATTTCTGGTCAGAATCGGCAAGGAGACCGGGCGGTTAAGCAGAGAAATTTTGAAGTAGTGAGCTGCGGGTTCAAGCCAGGCCTACGGCCTAATAAACACTGAAACCGCTATAATATTATTATATTATATTAATTATTAAGCAACAAATATACATTTTTCAAAAATTTCACCAGTAAAAATTATATGCTATACGAACATGAACAAACAGATCGACTTACAACAAATTCAAAACTAAAACAATTCCAAGCGTCACCTGTGAGCTTGCCATACTGAACAAGTTTCCCTCGACTTTTCTGGCATAGTTGACCAGGTTCTGGCTCTCGTCCTGCATTGTGATGGGCTCCGGGTCGGGGGGAATGGCTTGCACCCTGCAACAAATGCACCTTGTGGTTATATCAGATATAATTGACAAAATATGGCTTAGCAGGAAATGTGATCAAGCATCTATTTCCCACTAGGTCAAAATGGCTGAGAATCAGCTGAACATGAGTGATAGACTGATAGTATAGTATAGTATCTTCGGCATTAAAGGATAGGCCTGTCGCCGATTCTTGTACTTTTCTTGACTAGACTGGCCTTACGGACGGTAGATTTAAAATCGCTTCTAGATATCAGTTGTTCCGTAGGGTACGAGGCATTTTGATAAAAATGCCATCGATTAAATTCTACCAGCAGCCATTGTGAGACGTTCAAATCTCAATGCTGCGGTGTTAGACTGCCGACAGACTACAACTTATTCACACTTCTCACTAAAGAATCAGGACAATAATATAGACACAAATAGAAAATTGACTAATTTTGATCAATGACAGGGAAAGTAATGACACGACATTATATTTATATAACAAACTATGACCTTATATTTTGAATCAGGTGCAGTTATTACTAATGATGCTCACAGTCTCTGTACGAGGTAGTTGCGCATTTCACTACTGACGTTGCGGTGCCACTCTATGGTATCTTCTGCTTGGCGTGACGTTGATACCAGAGCTGTCGTGGCGTGGAGCTGTCAGGATAGTTGGGTAAATTCAACAAAGATTCCGAAAAAGTTAGAGAAGGAATGAAACCCTAATCCTCCATCTACCTATACTAGACCCTAAGCAAATGACTAAAGTTAATTAATATCCACCTTAAAACGTCCCAAACGGAGGTTATCCCCAAACGAAAATTATGGTGAGCCTAAGATAAATCCTACCTAGTAAATACACGAGTAATAAATAGTTTATAAATCCTGCTAAAAACCACATTCACAAAGAATTATAGGACACTAGAATTATAGTCTCAGCAAGGATTAGGAGCCTGTGGACGCTGAAGATGCGTAGTCCAATAATCAGGTCGCAGGTAAGATTTGAGATGTTGCTAGGTCGGCTGCCGATACAAATCTAAGCTAATTTGAAGGTGCGCTACCTCGTCACTTGGGCAACAAGTGAAGGCAGCAATGCATTCGAAACAAAGTGGCAATTTCTTACATGAGATGCTTGCTGCTGCTGCTGCTGTTGTTGTTCGTGTTGTTGCTGTTGTTGTTCGTGTTGTTGCTGTTGTTGTTGTTGGTGTTGTTGCTGTTGGTGTTGTTGCTGTTGTTGGTGTTGTTGCTGTTGTTGGTGTTGTTGCTGTTGTTGGTGTTGTTGCTGTTGTTGCTGTTGTTGCTGTTGTTGCTGTTGTTGGTGTTGTTGGTGTTGTTGGTGTTGTTGGTGTTGTTGGTGTTGTTGGTGTTGTTGCTGTCGTTGGTGTTGTTGCTGTTGATGTTGATACTGTTGATATTGTTGCTGTTGTTGGTGTTGTTGCTGTCGTTGGTGTTGCTGTTGTTGATGTTGATACTGTTGATATTGTTGCTGTTGTTGGTTTTGTTGGTATTGTTGCTGTCGTTGGTGTTGTTGCTGTTGTTGGTGTTGTTGCTGTTGATACTGTTGATACTGTTGATACTGTTGATATTGTTGGTGTTGTTGGTGTTGTTGGTGTTGTTGGTGTTGTTGGTGTTGTTGGTGTTGTTGGTGTTGTTGGTGTTGTTGGTGTTGATACTGTTGATATTGTTGGTGTTGTTGGTGTTGATACTGTTGATATTGTTGGTGTTGTTGGTGTTGATACTGTTGATATTGTTGCTGTTGTTGGTGTTGTTGCTGTTGTTGCTGTTGATACTGTTGATACTGTTGCTGTTGTCGCTGTTGTTGGTGTTGTTGTTGTTGTTGATGGTGTTGTTGTTGATGGTGTTGTTGCTGTCGTTGGTGTTGTTGCTGTCGTTGGTGTTGTTGCTGTCGTTGGTGTTGTTGCTGTCGTTGGTGTTGTTGCTGTCGTTGGTGTTGTTGGTGTTGTTGCTGTTGTTGGTGTTGATATTGTTGATAATATTGTTGTTGATGTTGTTGTGGCTGATGTGGCTGCAGTTGCCGATGGAGCAGGTGCCTTTCTTGCTGCCGCAACTGCTGCAAGGGACAAAAATGGCTCAGGGTTATTAAAAAATGTTGCTATCAAATGAGAAATCATAATCATGACTACAGGGGTAAGGTGGGACTCATATACTTGTTTTGTATGAACTATGATTATTCCTAGCAATTCTAAGTTAACGAGTTATGCATCAGGCCGGGAGAACTACAGTTGCCGTTTCTTTCCTCACTGAAGGACAAGTCAATGTGTTGCATGTTACAGAGATCAAAATAGTCGTCATAGTGATATTTTATGACGACGTGTGTGCACAAAATTGTCTGAAATCTGTATGGGCACCAGGCCTTATTTACCTGGTCATCACTGTCTTATTATTACCTGTTCAAACTGTAGCACTTTGTGCTGCAGTTGCTGGTTTTGTCTGTTAAAGGTTTGCAGCCTTTTTGTGTTACGTTGCAGATGCATTTTCATTTCGCGTAACCTCCTCCATTGTTCGCTGACACTATCTGTCAAGACAAAGAGCATCTACTTTTTACAACACTTCTCTTTAACTTCATTTCTTGTCTGTCTGCTAAAAACCCTACAATCGATATTTGACACAATTCTACCTCTCCAATCGATTTGAAATTTTGCACACTTGCGTAAAGTCGGAGACAATACATGAATCAATTGACAAAATATATAATTTTAGCGAGTAAACAAAATTTTTTTAATTCAAAAAATTTTATAAATACTTATGTCATCTAGAAATCTTATAATCGATATTCAACACACTTCTACCTGTCCGATCGATCTGAAATTTTGCACACTTGCGTAAAGTCGGAGACAATGCATGAATCAGTTGACACAATAAATAATTGTATAAGTTCAAATTTTTTTCATAGATTAAAAAAAATTAAAAATTAATTTTTTAATACATGGAAATGAAATTAGAAATTCACTGAAGATGTGCGACATAGGAGACACTGTATCTTTAGAAGTGTTGTCTTTAAAAGCAATTTTTAAACGCATATTATTACTCACTATTTAAACCATAAACAAAAAGTATATTGAAACTGTTTAATTACAAGAAGTTTATCCATTTTTCACTTACACATCTCTACTTGATCACGATTTATTTGACAAATCAAGATTATTTGAGTCTGGAAAGAGAGAAGTACACATGTTACAATGTTAGATCATTTAGATGCAGTCACCTAAAGAATAATTTGTTGTGGACTTTATCACTAGCGAGCTGAGGACGAAGACTACTAAAATATTAAATTACGAAAATTTAACGAATTAAGTTCAAGAAAACTGCTCAACTTTTCCATAGCGGGCCCACCTATTTACCATTTTAAGGGGTAAGGAGCTAAAAGCAGCATTCAGACTGGGCTTCTGTTTGACCATATATACATGGATTCTATAATTCGTAAATCAGTATTACCGGATGTGGAAGCTAGAACTAGAAATCACCGTTCTATAACTCCTGCCTATATGCTCTGCGAGCTAAGTATAGATTTTGCGTGACGTCATACCGACGTACGCTGATGCGCACAACTATATCTGTACACTAGGGACAATCGCATAAGAACAGGGACAGTATCCTTATACCGGAAAAACGGGCCGATTCTAAAATTGTCAACTAATGGCACATAACATAACATAACATAGTGCTGTCGGCGCTGAAGTGTAGGCCTGATGTGGCCTGTCGCCGATTCTTTTCCTTTTCGTGCCTTGTTCATAGAATCTAAACTCGTGTCATTTGACCGGATCTTTTCATGACTGAATTTAGCGAATAAAACTTTTAATCATTTGAAATAGTCTCAGAAGTAGCGGGGCCAAAGTAGAGAAAATAACTCTTAAAAATTCCATGCAATCGTAGCTAAATGTATTTAAAGTACACATTAAACATCGACCGTCATCAGCGTCAAAGAATAGAAGTCTAAGAATCTCCAACAGCGAGGTCGAAGTTAGTTAATACTGCAAGATAATGAACATGGAATGAAAAAGTCGCAATATGACAATTAGCAGAACAGTTAAACCATTCTAAATCATTAATATAAGCAATACGATTTTTAATCACGTTACATTTAAACAACTACACACCTGATTTTATTATTGGCAGTCAGTGTGGTTCCGCACTTTTAGAAGAACAAATACTTGAAATAAGATGAAATCAAATTGAGATGGATACTTCAGTAGGAAATAGTAAAGTAAAGTTAAAGAATTGCTTTGAAAGAAGTTAAAATGATAAATGGTGGCAGACGCTAGTAGTAATAATACAGCGTATATCAGTGCCGTCAGCATTTAGGTTTAATCAAGTTGAAATTTGAATTTTATATATGATTGAGCCTGATAGTTCGAATTAATTTATAACTGAAGCATCCAACAGGAAATTAAAGCATAACAGTAAGCAACTTAACAAAGTGAAGGAAACTCGGGCACACCAAAATAAGGTAAAGATACCCTCCAATGTGTGAGCTTCGATGATTTCCAGTTCATCCAACGGGTCGAGACGCAATGACGACATCCTATGTTGCAGTGTAGTCAGCCACTTCGAGAACAGACGAGTCTCACCAGCGAACGGATGACTTGGACGCTTCTTCAGGTCGGAGATTAGCAAATGTCTACCCGTTGGGTCTGACACTGCTCCTGCGGGGTGGAAGCTGCGAGCCAATGGATCGAGAGCACTGCGAAAAGCGTCGGCTGGGGTGGGATTAGTTTCTTGATGAACGCTTGAATCGTCAGTGATGCCGTACGTCAGCACACAATCTCTCCCCGCTGTGCCATGCGACGCGAAAACCCCAGGCAATACGTCGCTCAGCC
This sequence comes from Hyalella azteca, assembly GCF_000764305.2. Classification (NCBI taxonomy): domain Eukaryota; kingdom Metazoa; phylum Arthropoda; class Malacostraca; order Amphipoda; family Hyalellidae; genus Hyalella; species Hyalella azteca. The sequence goes on from NW_025941012.1 coordinate 456,526, forward strand.
AGGAGAGCACCTTGTTAGAGCCCGGCTCAGAAATAGCGCTCCTGCCAGCCCCCGAGTCGGCTTCATCGTTTTCCAAAAAGCACTTCATCTCGGCTAGTTGCTTCTCGCGTAGCAGACTTTCCCGTTCAGTTCTTCTCTGTCTGCAGCTGAAGTTCAAGCAACCGTGTATCTAAAATGTCTAAATTCTCCTGAGTTTCCTTGACAGATTGGGTCTTCAAAATTTCTAGCGATAGATGGTGTCGTTCTTCGTGGGATAAAGTCTTGCTCGAGGACCAGTCCAGAGAGAGAATAGACTGGAATGCAACGTTTGTCTCCAAACCTGCGGTCTCGCTCAAATTTTTCATCATTGCTGAACATTTCTGTCGAGTACTGGTGCGAAGACCAATAAGTTCAGCTGCTTCGGACGAAGCACCGGACCTGCTAACAAGTTGAAGTAGGGTATCGTGGCTTGTTTATAGTCCTTCCACAAACTGCACACGCTGTCGATTTTTGAGGAAACGTCTAACCTGCCTCTGATCTCTTTGTCGAGTTTATCAACGTCCTTTTGAAGTTTGTTAATCTCAGTGGTGACAACCTGCAACGCTGCACGCGCACTCTTCTCCGACGGCCTCGTTCACCGGGTTTGGCTGCCACTGGCAGGAAAGGAGCGTTGCGAGGCAGATATGTTCAGTCTTAAAATGCCTAGCAAATTACGGATCAGGCAATAAGTCCAGCAGCTATCTTAATCAATCGTCAGTTATGGAAAGGTCGGGTTCCATAGGCCGGATCCCTTGTGAACCAAGTCACGAAAAATTCAAGAATCGGCAAAAGGCCATGGGCCTATTTCTTCAGTGCCGACACTTCTATTACATCGAGCAGAAGGGGCGTTAGTCGAGCATTTAAGTGGCGGTGGCCTCGAAACTCAGGGCGCGGGTCAGCTGAATAATTGATCCATATTCACTTTAACTGTTCTGGCTAGAATTCCAAGGGCCACTCGAGGGACAGAAAACGCCGCAAATAAATAGAAAGTCAAATATATAAAAAAATAAATGTGTTTCAATTAATTAAGGATTCAGGGTTAACGACAATTAAATCATAATGTTGCCAGATGTATCACAATGAGTCGCTTATGACTGCAGGTTACTCAACTTACGTGAATGGTAGCCCTAGTCTGAATTTCAAATTGAACGTTGGAATTTTGTTGCTTTACCCTAGTCATGAGAGATAAACAAATTTACGTTACACTGGTGATAAATGGACATACAGAGCATGACTCTCTCACTAAGATACAAGATAAACGGACGAGATAAGATTGACATTAAATTGACAAAACATTATATAACGCTTATAACTAAACGGCCTATGGGGTAGCGCAGCTGTAGCGCTACTCCCAGCAGCATGCAGCTGTTGTGGGCTCAATCCTTAAGCCAGCTAGGCCCAAACACTCTTGCTCATTTATGGCTCGTGTCGTCCTTCAACCCCCTTTGTCCCCTTCTCCCAGGGCTCAATTCATACGAGAGTTCTTAGTTTAAAAGTGTAATTCTTAAGTCTCGAGGCTTTTCTGAAAATACATCAATAACAAATCAACCAGTGCAACCTAATGGACTCTTATATAAATACAAATAAATACATAAATACATAATTGAATATCCTAATTTTAGACAAACACAGAATATATTTCCACCATAGTTTAAAGCAGTGGTTCCCAAACTTTTTCAGGCTGGCGCCCCCTTTGGCTCCCTAGTGAATTTCTAGCGCCCCCCCACAGACATACGCCTCTTTCTTGAAATTTAGTACGCTGTAATTTTAAAAAAAGATAAAGATTAAACACAAATGTGTATTTCACAAATAGAACCCCATTTAGTGAACCAATATGTTTTTCTGCTGTTTTAACTGTTTCAGCACTAGAAATCTAGGACGTCGCGGGCGAATTTACGGCCAGGAAGAAATTACTTGATCACTGTGAATTTCGGCTCGTAATGCCATATAACTATGGCAAAAACAAACGATGGCAAAATTCAAACAATTTTCACAAGCAAAACATTATCGTTAGGTCATAATGAATACGTGTATCAAGTTTCATCGAGTTAAGTTCATTTTAGTTTGAGAGATATTCCTTGATCATTGAATTTGGAAATTGGCCGTGAGACCGGCCGCGAGTCCGGCCGTTAATTTGTCCGAGACGTAAACACAGGATCGAGAGGTTTTAAAAACAGATCTGGGTGAAAAAACCATCGCTGCATGGGAGTCCTGCATGATTGAATTAAGTATTAATTCAACCATGTCAGTATAGTACTGCACGTGATGTGTACACATCGTCAAATGAACGTTCGAACTTCTGACACTGACTTTGGACTACCGCCCTCCGATCGCCCCCCTACGGCCCTCTTCTTCCTTACCGCCCCCCAAAATCCTTCCATCGCCCCTAGGGGGGCGATATCGCCCACTTTGGGAACCACTGGTTTAAAGCCTAAGATTTCACGCCTATTTACACACACCCTGATTACACACGACACCCACCTCCTTCACGGTTCCGCACAACAATGACAAGCCTGCTATTCCTAACCCGTGCACGTAACAAACAGATTTCTCTAAACCTAAAATTACTTGTCGAATATAAAAATACTTGATGAATTAAAATCTGTTCTATAAAACCCTAACACAGCTAACAACACAATGTGCGGGCGGGGAAGCCGTGCATTTGAATACGGTGACGTCCGCGCTATTAGCATACGAATAACAAATTACACGTCATGCGCGTACTGGATGTGACAGCGAGTGCTGTAAAGGTACATTGACTCAACAGTGTCAGGTCGCGCTTTCATGAACGAGGCCTTCTGCTCTTCCTTTCTGACGTAACGGAGATCATGGAACCAATCGCAGAGCTTTTCCTTGCTGCTATCATACGTGTCGCTGACGTCACGCAGCGATCGGAAAGCCTTCAATGCGCGGTCCTGCAAATGACGCTCCAACTCTGCAATCCATGAATCTCTCGAGCCTCTAAAGTTATAGGGCAACATGGGGCAACGCGCCCCCCCCCCTTTTATTAAACTAAATTATTGATGAAGTTTTAATTGATGCGAGGTGGTTCTTTGTTTTGTTTCAAGGTACAACTAATGTGGAATGTCTGAAGTGAATTAGACGCCTATATGTTTATTCAATTTTTAATGAAACACTATTTTGTAAAAAGTGTCAAAATGGGCCCATTGCCCCACCCCTGGGGCAATGGGCCCATGGGCTTGGGGCAAGGCGCCCACCCTTGGTCCCTTTACCACAAATGCATATTTTTTCGTTTGAAAATGAAAAAACAACACTTTACAGTTAAAAATAAGAAAATGTAATAAAAAATATGACATTCACTCATTTATTAACAACTCAAAAAAATCATATACGTAACTTGAACAAAATATACTCTTGGCTTAAACAATTTATCACTGACGTGAAGAAAAATATTTCATTGACATAAAATGAAAAAAATATAAATAAAATAAAAAATTCGTCCTTGACACGAAAAAATGTATCCTTGACAAGAAAAAATATATTTAGTTGATCAGAAAAAACTTCGTTCCAGTTTCGTCCATAATCCAGATATTATGTGCAGAGAATTCGTACCTTATCGTGATTTCAGCCAACACCATAAAAACTCATCGATTTTTGGCTCATTGGTGTTGGCTGAAATCAACTTTTGGAAAGGCAAGAGTCAATAACTCGATAAGGCGCCATAAATACGCATAACTAGAAACTAAACCTGCTGCCTTGAGGCGGCAAATCGAAAAATCATGCAATATGAAGTGTAATTTTTAATTCAAAAAGCTATTCATAGTTTGAAAAGGTCATTGAGACAAATCTAATGATGTATAACACAAGACTTCACCATGGGCGCTTTGCCCCGTGACACGCGTGGGCCCGTTGCCCGCCACTAGGTATCATTTCAATTTATATTGTGTCAACATTTCATTTTAAAAGCTAATAGTCTAAACTTGATCTCAAAATTATCCATATAAATATTACTTTGAATATATAATTCACAGTAATTTCAAAAGTTCATCTACAGTAATCAAAAAAAATTTATTTAGCAGCAAAAAAAATTTTATCTGGACTAAAACAGTTATTCACAAATAACCTAATAACGCAAACACTTGCGATTTTTCGCGCACCTTAATGTTCGTTAAAAAATTGTCAATGTATGCAAGATTTTCATGAATGAAGTTCTCTTCCTCATCTTGACTACGGATCTCATGGGGCAGGTCTACTTTACTTGCAGTAGCCATTGGGAGCGTGCGATACTATAACCATATACGGTGCGGAGCGATCAGGAAGAAAGCACTGTATGACTAGGCACTGAATATTCGACACTTATCACCAGTCACCACTTGGAACATTTAACTCCTTTGGTTACTAGTTAAGGCACGAAACACGACACAAAATACGAACTCGCTGGCACGGCACCAAATTATGCTGTGGGCTCACTCCAAAAGCCAACTAGGCCCAAGCATCAGCGTTAAATGCGGCTCATGATCGTCATACAAACCCAAACTCTTCGTGTTGCGAAGAGATTTCTAAGTTTATGTATTCCTTATTTAATGTTCCAAGTTCAAGCCTTAACTTTCCTGAAAATATAAACAAAACTAATCAATAAAATGCTTAAGATAACTAGGTTGCTATGAATGATAAAATATTTAAAACCAAAAAATCATATGAAAACGGTACTGTAATCTCTTCACAATATTATTTACACACGATAGTCACACTTAAAATTCTTCACTAGTACAAGACACGTGCCTTCGTCACGTCTCCGCACCAAACAATAACTAGCGCAGGGTTCCTGGATTGCGGAAGTGAACAGTGAGGTAGTCTCTTAAACTTATAATTCAAAAAATGTCTCCAATTAAAACCCTAACAATAAGATTACCATACTATGCACAACTTGCCTAAATAGAGGAATAATATCCGACTAAGAACGTATAAGGCCCTGAAATAATCACCTTGGCGGTAGTTTAGCGCATTGCGTAAACCAGTGGTTCCCAAAGTGGGCGATATCGCCCCCCTAGGGGCGGTGGAAATAGTTTTGGGGGCGGTAGCCCGAAGTCGAAGTCAGAAGTTCGAACGTTTGCTTGACGATTTGTACACAACACTTGCAGCACATGACTCCCAGCGATGGTTTTTTCACCCAGATCTGTTTTTTTAAACTCTCCTGGGTTTACATCTCGGACAAATTAATGGCCGGACTCGCGGCCGGTCTCAAACTAATGAACTTAACTCGATAAATCTTGGTACGCGTATTCATTAGGACCTAACGGTAATGTTAAGCTAGTGAATTTTTCTTTTAGTGTTGCCTTCATTTGTTTCTGCCACAGTTATATGGCAATACGGGCCGAACTTCACAGTACCGGGTACTCAAGAAATTTTTTCCAAACTATTGAGCAGATTCGAACGAAATTTTGAATTTACTGTCCTAACTACCAAACGTTAATGTTTGGCTCATGAAAATTTTTTCGATTGTGCCTTTGTTCGCGAGTTTTTTTTTTTTTTCATTTCACCTTCATTCGTGATTCAAACAGCAATATGTGCTTAAATTCGCAGTAATCAAGAAATTCCTTCCAAAACTACTGAATGGATTTGAGCGAAACTTATTATTTAAATACCTAGCCTCAGCAACGATGATGTTTAGCTCGCTACAATTTTTTCGTTTTGCCTTCGTTTGCGAGTTATACGGCTATACGTATACGGATATACGTAAACGGCTCTTGGTTAAACCGGCCGGTAGAAAAGCCGATCGTTCCTCCTATATCTGTATAACTCGCGAACGAAAGCAAAATAGAAAAAGTGTCGCAAGCTAAACATCACCGTTGAGAGGTTAGGTATTTATATTCAAAGTTTCGTTGAAATCTGTTCTGTAGTTTAGAAGAAATTTCTTGATCGCCGCGAATTTAAGCGATAATTTATCCGACGATACGGACCGAATATAAGGAAGTGTGAAATCAAGAATGACTGTGAAATTAAAAAAAAAAATCGCAAACGAAGGTAAAATCGAAAATTTTTAAAAGCCCAAAAGATTTCTAGATTCTATATAGGTTTCTAGTGCTGAAACAGTTTTAACAGCTTAAAAACATTCACTAAATGGGGTTCTATTTGTGAAATACACATTTGTGTTTAACATTAAATTGTTTAACATTCTATTAAAATTGCAGCGTACTAAATTTCAAGAAAGAGGCGTATTTTTTATATGTGTCTGTGGGGGGCGCTAGAAGTTCACTAGGGAGCCAAAGGGGGCGCCAGCCTGAAAAAAATTTGGGAACCACTGGCGTAAACTATACGCTCATAAATAAATGCGCTTACCTACACCTACTCCCTGCAATACACTAAGATACACACCAGTAAGGACACAAACATTCACTCCATCGTGTGGATGGATATTATTAGCACATCTGAACTCACACAGGCTCAAAGTTACCGGTCTTTATTTTCCCTAAACTTAAACATATCCATCGAAACTCCACAAATACGAACTTTCACGCTGAACTCCCTACTTTTTCTTCACGATCCATGCGCACACAATGTTGACAGACAAGTTCGGATTAGCCATAGTGTTCACAACTGAGCCGCTCTGTATCCTGCTTTTCAGGCCCAACGGTCATTCTTACGGTTGTCCTATGGCTGTAAGTCCACCCAGCGTGGACACCCGGAAAAGAAGAAAATATATCCTGCTTGAGGTCAATCTTTCTAATGTTATGAACTATGTCTTGTCCCAACGATGACGGATCAAAGAACGTCAATAGGTGTATGGTATTGAAATGTTCATATAGATATTTCAAATGTACGATCTATGGTATAATGTGCGCCTCGATGAATATTCCACCAAAAACTAATTGAGAAAGCAGCGTTTTGATACTTAAACGATATCTCATTAGGTCTATCAACCACACTCAACGCTAGTCTACATAGTTTTTCACCTCAGCAGGTTCTATTACCTGCTTCATCAAACGCTTCCTCAATCTCGCGTAATTACGGTTGCGTTCCTTATTCCATCATGTAGAGACCTCGACTGCTTCCAACGGGGAACTGGCGCGAAGAACTGGCAAAGATATGATTACGAAAACTTGCGTCGCATATTCTCAGCTAATACCAGCCGCGTGTATAAGCACTTTTAGGCTCTAGATTAGTACAAGTCACAGCCTCACATAACCTATCCTAAACAATACTTCTGCCCTCTAACGCTTGAGGTTATTTATCCACAACAAGTTACGCGACATCCTTCTAAATACAGAATGTAGACAAATGATGATTAATGTATAATACTTGGTTGTGGAATCGGAAATGGTTCACTCATCCTACTATAACTTATCGCTTTTATTTTTTTCATGGTTACATCAATTCGACATTTAATTAAAGCAAATACTCTGTTCGACAAATAAAATCCTAATTCTGCGTTCATCGATAATTCCAATCGAACTTGTAATTTGTTTCATGATTTTATGTAATACTGGACAGGCGAACTACGAATTTTGCAGCTTATTCATTGCCAGTGAAGGTAAAACTCGTACACTTTAATGTTACCGCTCATTCACACTAGTATTTCAGGGACTCACTGAGAGGCACAGTTGAGGGTGGTCCGTAGGAAATACTGGAATTCGCCACGTAAATGACTTTCTCGCCAGCAAGACATTAGCAAGGCTTCCTGTTGAATTGGTAAGCCGTGCAGGTTCCATTGAACGCAAAGGCAGTCATAGCTGGAAAAATTTAATTCGATTTATGGCAATTTTTTATGTGATTCACAAAGATGTGATTAACATTTTTGTGATTAACACATTGACGCCCGGCGACGTCTATAGACGTCATGCCGGTTTGGTCCAAATGCATACCCCCACCATTCTTTATTTATAGTCGGAAAAGATACCGCATATTTTGTGTCAGTTTATATCTATAATAAACGAGTCTAATGACAGTAAAAAATTTGAGTGACGTCTATAGACGTCGTGGCGCTTTTGGTACCCTCATGGGCACCAAGAACTCACGACGTCTCTTCCCGTCATGCAAAAATGAAACGCATTATATCATATAAACTTTCTTTATTCAGTTAAAAACTATAACACATCATTATTTCATGAATGCAAGTGCTATTGCAAGAAAATTAAATGTGTTTCGATGTCGGCCGCCCGCGCGAGAGAGAGAGAGAAGGGAAATGTTAGGAATCCTACCTACATAATAACTTAATGTGAGGAATCCTACCTATATAATAACTTAATGTAAGGAATCCTACCTACATAATAACTTAATGTAAGGAATCCTACCTACATAATAACTTAATGTAAGGAATCCTACCTACATAATAACTTGACCCCAGAACTGAGATCCGCGGTCAGGCATCGCGAGCTCAGCGGTGGGGCGCTCAGGAACAATCCCACTAGGAGCGCGAAATCCCATAGGACTTCTGACGAGCACAGACACCCGTCATCAAAAGTCCCTCCTGAGGGGGGAACATACAACAAATGCACAAAGAACTTCACATAGGAATTCATCTAACTAAACTCACATATACATAAATAAATTCGAATATCTATTAATAGGTAACTTAATAGATAAAAGTGTGGGATTTACCACCGACTTCTTGTTTGCGGTTAATTGGCATTAGCACTAAACCGTGCGTAAGAGCATTACATTTAACTCGTCAGAAGAGATCCGCACAACTCTGGCAAATTTACATCCTTAACTGAGAAATCACAGCCTCATTGAATTTGCAGGTACCATAAAACTACAAGTTATTATGATGTACACACCAATTATTATCCCAAACTACATGTTAATATTTTGCTCATCTTTTATTCAATATTTATTTCTGAAGCAGGAAAAATCCCAGTTATTCAAATTTAGAAGTATGAGTAAAATGCATTACAAGTAGTCATAAAATCTGAAACAATTGCTGACAGCATCAATTTACCACAACGGAAAGTCGCCATCGTCCATCCCCCAAATCAGAACGCCTAGCCTACGATCAAAGCGCCTGACATCAAATCAGCCCAAGATCAAACCGCCCGGCATCATATCGGCTCACAGGAAAACCGTCTGACATCAAATCAGCCCACGATCAAATGCCCCAGGATAGAACGGCACAACCAGAAGTTAGTTGCACGGGCGCAACGGAGCGCTGGACAATATGCATGAGGGAGTGTACCTGTACCTAAAACCATTTTTAATTTGAATGATAAAAAATTATACATATCTGGAAACACACAGTATCAAGCAAAGTAATCTGTAACCCAACATATTATCTTGAGCTGCTAGGAACGGATTTTGATTCAATCACGGGTTACCCCAAAAGCATGTTGTGATTTTAAGTTACTATCTGCTTTTGATGTGATTTTAAGTTACTAAGCTCATCTTTAACTTCGGTCTTGATCTCCATCTTTACTTTGACGTCAGAGCCCTCAGTTGACAAGGGCTCCTTCTTGACGTCCATATCCATAGGTTCTTGCTTGATGAAGTTCATGACTTCAGTTTTGTCATAAGGAAGAGTAGCTGATCCACTAGTGGCTGCAAGGACAGAAGAAGAGCTTGTCATTGTGGAGGTACATGGCAAGGAAGACTGGAGGCTCAAGTTGCTGCTGTAGGTACCAGCAGGGCTGGACGAAGCGACTATATTAGGAGCTTGGGAGATGTGTGACAGCGAAGTGTTCGAAATGTCACCTCCGCTGCACGCAGCAACTTTTAGAGGGGCAGAAATAGGGATGTTGAGGACATTCATGGCGGTTGAAGTGTAAGGTGGGGGCGCGAGCTGCGGTCTGAGGGAGTTGTTCACAGAAGGAGCCATGGTGCTGACGCCTCCAGGGAAGATGTACGTGCAAGATGGACCCATCAACGAACACGATGGAACATTAACGGGGAGAGAGTGAACTGAAGATGCCTGATTCGGGGAAAGGTTCGTATTACACTGAAGAGAGGAGGGCAGATTGGCTGGAGACGTAATGGTGATGGAGGAACTCTTACAGACCTGCTGCTGCTGCAGAGGGCTGCTTGACATCTTGATGGGCAGCGCCGTACCACGAATAAGACCACCGACAACACCTCCAGCGTTCGTGGGCTTCACCACGACAGAGCCCGTGGGTCTCGCACCATGTTGTTGTTGTTGTGATATGCCAGGGCAGCCCAATGTGTTGAAGCATGAAGACGCAGGGAAATGCCGTTCTGAGTGTAGCCCCACAGCGGCGGAGTTCCCAGAACCGATCATTGCCTGGGGCGAGGAATCAAGCTGCGGAAAATGATGAGGTTTGTAAGCATTTCTCGGGTAGCAGGATGGCTGAACTCGGACTGTATGAATAACTGAAAATTGGCAATATTTGGGAATAAGAAGAATATGAAAAGTTTCATTTAGGGTAAATTTTAGGCTGTTTTTAAGCATTAGCCAGGATATCTGAACCAAAATGATACACATCATTTCAGAATTACGCCAGCTGGAAAATAAAGTAACATAAACGTAGCCAAACAGCTAGACTCAACAAATATCAAACAAAAACAAGTAGCCTGACTCACCCTAGAGCTTGCAGGATTGAAGAAGTCGTTGCCAACATTTCCGGGTAAGTTGACCAGATTCTGCATCTTTGGGACCTGCATAGTGATGGGCTCTGGGCTCGGGGGAATGGCTTGCTCACTGCAACAAACAATAGGTTATTCTCCATATGCCATGCAAACATTTGGCCATATGTTAGTTACATCATGTCAACAAATGGAGCATATCATATATTCATGCTAGGTCATCACTTAACTTGAGATAAACAACACGACCGTGTTAGTAACATACTTAATAATAAATGATGCTCCTGGAAGTCTCTATGTACAGCTGAGTTTATGGTCAGGTGCTACGATGTATCATATCATGACATTCAAAACTGAGCTGAATATGACAGGCATAAGCGCACGTAGCGGCCAATTTGAAAAGCATTTGGTGTTTGAAAAGCATTTTTGTCATTGATTTGTTGGTGTTTGAAAAGCCCTTCGTGATTGGCTGACAGAGTTAGGAGCTTATTAAGTTTTCTGATAATACGGCCCCTGTTTGCCCTCGCACGCCGGCCTCACCTCCTGCTCCTGGACGGACGATGACAGCCGTCTTCTCTCCTCTCCCGCGAGCATCTCCTCGAACGGTCCCTGTCATTATTACCATCACGGTCTCTTGCTTCGTCTCTTCTGTCGCCGCTCCTCGAACGGTCCCTGTCATTATTACCATCACGGTCTCTTGTTTCGCCTCTTCTGTCGCCGCTCCTCGAACGGTCCCTGTCATTATTACCATCACGGTCTCTTGTTTCGTCGCTTCTGTCGCCGCGACTTCGGTCCTTCCGACCGTCTCGGTCTCGGTCAACGTTGCTGTCTCCTTGCCGGTCTGCCCTGCTCAAGAAATTCCTTTATGGACTCAACTAAATTTGGGTAATCGTGTGGGTCTCAGAAAAATTATTATCGATTACATATTGTTTACAAATCTGGATCATATCATTTTCATTTCATCAGGAAACATTTACTTGAAGTAATTTTACCATTCTGGTTTATATTATGAATGAGTTTTGGTCAACAATTGTCTTTCAAGTTGACGAGAATAAATGTGCAACATAAAGCTCCCTCACGGAGGGAGAACTGGCAGGTTTTCAGACAAAGTGCACTTTCGTGCATATTTTCTCTTATTTCTGAACTCATTCAATTCTCAAAGTAACTACTATTGAAGAATTTATTGCACCTTTCTTTGGGGTAGCGGCCGTTGTCTCGCCTGTTCTGTTGTTGCGCTGTGCTTGACTGCTTCGCCTGCAACAAACAATTTTTATATTACATGGACAACATCTTCTGGAGCCACTTGTCGAAACATTACATGTTATCTGGTGAACATAAGCAATGAACAAGAATGTCAGAGTTCAGACAACAATATTAATATTAAGTGGTAGTTGTGTCCCCATCGCAGCACACCTACAAGGGACAAGAATGGCTCAGGGATATCAGATATTGCTCAAATGAGAAGACAGAAACTGAAATGACCTACGGTGTATCTAGCCAAATAAAGATATTGATGAATCTGCTGCTTCTAGAATTTGTGTGGCACCAAGCCTTATTACCTGGTCATGATGGTCTGCTAATACACGTTTTACTTGCTCCAGATCTCGTCGTAAGAAATACAGGATCGAAAGTTGTTCCAGATGTCCAGAGAACTGCAAAACATGTCGTTGCAGCGCCTGTTGTTTGAACTGCTGCAGCTGTTGTTGTTGCTGCTGCAGCTGTTGTTGTTGCTGCTGCAGCTGTTGATGTTGCTGCTGCAGCTGTTGCTGTTGTTGCTGCTGCTGTTGTATTATCTGCTGCAGCTGTTGTATTATCTGCTGCAGCTGTGGCATATGCGGCCAAGAATCTGCCAAGACCAAGAGCATTTACTATTTACTCACTATCGGGCCATTTTTTAACAAAAAACATGTTTTTACTTGACGTTTGTTTGATATTTATCACTATATTTGCTCATGACAATACATCCACAACAAAAGTATACTATTGAGACAAAATAGAGAAGTTGGATTGAAATAGAGTTTAGGTATCCCTGAGCCATTCCTTACTTACCCATTATGGAGTCAAGCCAGGCAAGTAACCTCTTCTCTGCAGGATCAAATGGAGCTTTTGAAAAATTTTTTAATCCTCTCACAAGACTAAACTAACATCATTTATAATTATGAGTCTGGAAGGAGAAGAGCACAAGTGGGTATATAATGTAAGATGCAGTCACAAATAATAATTAAAAGTAAAGCAAAAGCTGTAGTGCACAGTAAAGCATGGCAGCAAACAAGATTTTTTAGTTGCCCCATACCCCTCAAGTCCTACAAGTAGATTAATTAACCCTTTAATGACCATATTTTTTAATAAAGTAAACAAAATTTCCGTTGTTCCGGTAATAAAGCATGACTGAGTAAGTCCTAGACGAGTGTAGTAAGTCAAAATTTATGTATTGTAAAAGAAATGAAAGGCAACATTTCAGTCCACTTGGTCTTATGAACCCCTAAATCATAGGCAACCGTATGATCCATTTATTATTTTGAGCACACAATATGGATGAATTTGTATAGTTAGCAAAGTTCATTATTGTTTTAATCATCACTTCTGCAGGCGATAATAAGTCCAAAAAAATTGCAAGAAACTCTTATTCAAGCTTAAATTTGACAAAGCAATTTCTTGTTTTCCCAAAATCCTTGAGCCTCTTGATCATGGCCATTGCCTTGCAATGTTGTTGTTTCTTGCGTCGTCACACTAGCTGGTGATAAGAGGCTCCAGTGGTGGCCGGGGGGAAGGTATCGGCAGAGGTGAGATGGGCAAAGGCAGGGGGGGAAGGTATCGGCAGAGGTGAGATGGGGAAAGGCAGGGAGGGTGGCCAGGAATGACGCCTCCTGCACATGTCTGTTCCACAAGGAGGAGACGAGGAAGGAGGAGCAGGCAAAAAGATGCTGGACGGACTGGAGAGGATCCCCGCACTCCGGGCAGGCGGTGCTGAGGGAGCGTACGACCCTAAAGGTGTAGGACGCCATGGAGCTACAGTATCCTGAGCGATCTGGGATAGCGCCAAGCGGTAGGGGCGAGGAAGTGAGGCCTCTTCTGATGCAATCTGTGGTGGTGGGGCTGCAAGGACAGCGCTATTGTAGGTCGCTGGATCGCGGGAGGCAATCTCCTTGCGGAGTGAGCACTTAACTTCTCCATAGACGCCGGCGGGCATGATGCCTTTTGCCAGCAATGGCGCAACAAAGAGGCCAAATCTCAACTGAATGGATGCTTTCATGGGGCAGTCTCAGAGGGGAGCAGAAGCAATATGGAATGAGGTATGGGAGGGCTGGAGGGCGCTCCCAAGGAACTGGGTGCAAGCCAGGTCGAGGTGAGCGGACAGGGAAGGACGCCCGTCTCATGGCGGAGATGGGCGACTGGGCCATTTTGAGGCAGCTGGTGGCTAGTCTCAGGACAGAGTTGTGGATAGTTTGAAGGCTTGCTATTAAGGTGCGTGAGGCGACAGGGTACCAGATGGGGGCAGCGTAATTGAGAATTGGGCGTGTGATTGTTCGGTAGGCGGCAATGATGTCCTTGATAAAAATCCTAGTTTGTGCCGGCAAGAACATTCAGGATATGTAAAGAATCTGTTGCTTTAGTGACTATGGCTCTGATGTGAGGTGAGAACGTGTAGTGCGTGTCCCAGGTGACGCCTAGAATTTTAGGGGTTTTATCTAGGGGATGATGCCATTGTAGATTGTGACAGAAGGGTGTGATTGGGATTGGTGAGTGTCTGGGGTGAAGAGCGTGACGGAGGACTTGCTAGATGCCACGGCCAGTTTCTGGGCAGCCGACCAGTCTGAGACGTCCCCAAGAAACCCAGCAAGTTCAGTCTCCACAACGTCGAGTCTCGGGAACGATAGAAAGATATCGGGAAGATAATGAACTCGTCTGTATACAAGGCAATACTGCAAACCGGTACAGGGATATCAGAGATGAAGTGGCTAAATAGGGCTGACAGCTCCAAAATGCTGTCGGCCTGCTTGCGGTTGCAGCGCAGCCCGAATGCGGGCCCCAATCGACAGCAAATCTTTCTGGGGGACCCGAAGCCAATGTTTTTTGGTGCTGCCGGCCTGCGGCTCCCCACGTGTGGTCGGCGTCTCTGTTGCTACCGGCGGGGGATGTCGAGGAGAACCCGGGTCCGACTTGGATGTGTGACACATGCAATAGACAAATCACAAAACGCCAATACTCATTTCTCTGTAATAGTCTTGCCCCACACTGGGTCCATAAAAACTGCACAAACATTCAACTCCACCAATACACAAATTCCTGGACCTGTCCCCAACACACTCCACCAATCCCTCCCAGGCCAAATACAGTGCCACCACCTGCATTGCAACTTGTTCTGAACCCAGCTACTGCATCCCAACCTCCTTTATCCCCACTAGCCACATCATCTAACAATCTCACACAACCCATCTCTCCACCAATCAGACCCCGAAAAACACCCTCTGATATCAAAATAATGCAGATAAATATAAATGGACTCACAAACAAAATAGAAGACCTTAAACTAACCACAAAACAACATGACATCGACATCATCACAATCCAAGAATCCAAACCTAAACTGACAACTCGCACACCCACTATACCTGACTACACTGCTATTCATCTAGATAGGGCACACAAGACAGGAGGTGGACTCATCACCTACATTCATAATAACATAGTTTTCACAACTACCACTATTCCTCAACACATCAACCAAGAAGCCACTGAAACCCAACTAGTCAAAATAAGTCTCTCTAACAACAAATTCATCCACATAGCTAACATATACATCCCTCCCAGGGACACACGCCTACCATGCCATCACAACCTAGACCAACACATCACTGACTGTTTCACATACCTCCTCAACAAGCACTACACCATTATTACAGGAGACATAAATGCTCACCACCCATCCTGGCACTCTCCTAACTCAGACCATATAGGCAACCTCATCAACACACTTATACAAAACTCCAACCACATCATTCTCAATGAAAACTCACCAACACGCATACCCACTACAATAGAACAGCAACCCACATCACCAGACATATCTACAGCCTCAAACGTCATCTCAAGCAAGATAACATGGTCAACTATCACAGCTCTCAGTTCCGATCATGTTCCTATCATATTGCACTTTTGTACCAAAATCAACTACCACATAAAAACCTATAACAGATCTTTCACAAATTACCACCTAGCAGACTGGACAGCTTACTGGCAGGAAATAGACCAAGCACTCCATGACACTCCAGCGCCCACCAACATTCACATTGCCAATAAGATACTCACTGGACTCATTCTACAAGCAGACAAACACCATATACCCAAAGGAAAAAAACAAAACAGACACCTCTACCCCAAGCCATCAGACAAAATACAAGAACGCAACCACATCAGGAAACAAAACAGACATGACCCAGCTATCCGACAACTCAACAGAGACATAGACCTTAAAATAAAAACGCACAAACGCAACCTATGGAAAGAGCACCTTGAGCAAAACTGGAATAACAAACACAACACACACTTTCTCTGGAAGACAATCTCATCACTTTCAAATAAAACACCACACCAAGAACCAAGCAAAACTATACAATTCACAAACACAACAGCATACACCGACAAAGAGAAGGCAACACAATTCAACAAGCAGTTTATAAACACCAAGCCGCACCAAACCTCACACAATAACAGGATAACAGATAGAAGAATTAAATCACTAAAGGGCAACCTAATATATATAGCAACAGCCATGACCACACTCACCATAAAAAAACAGTAAAAATAACAAATCAACTGGACCAGACCACGTCAATATACCCCATCTCAAACACCTAGGCCCCACAGCAATTTCATACCTCACTCAAATTTACAATATCGCAATAAACTCCGATACAATACCCCAGATCTGGAAGCTTGCCAAGATAATTCCAATACATAAACCTGGCAAAGACACTAACATGGGGTCATCCTATAGATAATTATCCTTGATACAATCTCACCTCATCTCCCTAACATTGAACACCAACATGGCTTCAAACAACACCATTCTACCATCACAGTACTCCAACATATCACAGTACACATTGCCACAGGTTTTAATCAAAAACGCCCACCACTTCGAACAATAGCCATAGCATCAGGCATGAGCAAAGCATTTGATACAGTTAATCTGCACACACTCATCAACAAACTTTCCACAACCGCAATAGAGCACACTACACTTAAATACATAGCAAATTACATCAAAGGCAGAAAAGGCTTCACACAAGTAAATAATACCAATTCAAAACAGAAACTATTCAAAACAGGCGTACCACAAGACGGAGTCCTATCACCCAAACTGTTCAACATATACATTTCAGATATACCCTCACCTCCACCCAATATTAAAATAATTACATATGCAGATGACATAACAATCTTATCCTACCACAAAGACTAACACTGCTGCACAAGTCCTTCTTCCATACCTACAAACCATACACACATGGACCACAGACAACCAACTACAACTCAATGCAACAAAAAGCACTGCCACTCTTTTCACACCTGACCCGGCCGAATATAGCACACAACTCAACCTCAATATCAATAACACACTCATTCCAACAGTACGCAACCCTAAAATATTTGGACTTCAGCACACACATTAGTAATACTCACAAGCACACACATTACCTTCAGCGCACACATTAGTAATACTCACAACAAAGCCAATAATATCATCAAAATAATCAAATCACTTACAGCCACACAAGGGGGAAAACAAAAAGAACTACTCACAACCACATTTCAAACAATCAACCGTCCAATCCTTGAATTTGCAAACTCATCCTGGTCACCAATTATATCACCCACGCACATGAACAAACTCTAAACAGCCCAGAACGCAGCACTCAGGATAGCCACAGGCTGTACCGCAGACACCAACATCCATCACCTTCACCAAGAAACCAAACTCCTACCCCTAACACAACACCTCAAACTTCATGCCTCACAACTCAGACAGAAAGCACAAAACCCAACCCACCCACTACATGCCCTCACCCTTCAGCCGCACCCACACCGTCTCACGAAACAACCCATTTTCCATAACTCAGGTTTCACTACCAACTTAGATACTCCGCCTGCACAAGCTACACAGGACACAATCAAACAAAATCTCAAAACAAACTACACTACAATCACAGAAAACTATCTTGCAACCTTCCCTCACAATAAAATTTTAAACATTCCCACACCACAGATCCACCCATCTGAAATCAACCTACCTAGACCTGCATGCAGGAACCTTGCCCAACTTTTCAACAAATAAATCACCGCTACATCTCTCATACCTAAATAAAATAGACACTGCCACACATCCTTTTCCACTTTGCCCACTCTGTCTATCCAACACGCACGGCACCATTCATCTTTTCTCCTGTCCTGAAATGCCCACATCCCTGTCGGTGGGTGACCTTTGGGCAGACCCCGTAAACGCCGCGGGGCTGCTGGCCCGCTGGGGCGACCAACTTGGCTGGCTCCAGAACTGACCCTCAAACAACAACAACAATAGGGCTGACAAAATGACAACCTTGGAGAACTCCTGAGTTTATTGTTCTGAAAGGAGATTGTGTTCTGAGGTAAAGGCAGGATGCCAGCCTGCCTCTGAGATAGCAGCACAGTGGGCAGACCAGGTTGTGGAGTAGGTCCAAGGCTGAAATCAGGCTTAGAAGGAGAGGGTGGTCGACACTATCAAAAGCTTTCAACAAGCCGACCGCAGCTGCCACTGTGCGGGCTGTAGGCTGCTGTGAGTTGAACCCCGGTTGCTGTGGAGTGACCTGGTTTGAAGCCATGTTGCGAGGGAACGGTGATAAGTGATTCTGAGATTTATAGGAGTAGAAGTCGCTCAAGATCTTGACTGAATGGCAAAGGAGGGAGATGGGGCGGTAGGAAGAACCCTTTCTTCCAGGTTTGCCAGGCTTAAGGATTGGAATAATTATTGAATTTTTCCATATAGAAGGAATACAAGCCGTGGAAACGGAGCTATTAAAAATGCAGGTAAGGAACTGGAGGGCACGTGGGCCGAGGTGCTTTAGGTGAAGGACGGTGAGGCTGTCTGGACCCCGAGCGGATGAATTGTAGGCGGCTTTGATGGCGAGCTTCAACTTGTCGGGGGTGAAGGGGGAGAAGTCCCTGTCAAGGGGATGTTCAGCTGGGATTCTACATATAAAGCGGCGGGTGGAAGGACTTTTGAGAGTGTTGAGCGATGGAAGTGAATAGTTTACAGAAAGTGGGAATATCTTACACTGGGAGGAGAGGGAAGTCTGACCAAATTGGATTGGCTGATTAGGGGGAAGGCAGTTATGCTTTCCGGCTAGGGAGCGAAGGAGATTCCAAGTGTTCCTGGCATGGGCCTGTATGGAAGTACATATTTCCAGGTTGAGATCTGGGAGCCAGGGGTCAGTTGGGTTGCACGCCCTGATGTCATCCCATTGTTTAATAAGCAACCCGGTGCCAGGGTTGACTGAGGGGGAGAAGTCCCTCCAGAAGCCGGCAGTGATGAGCTGATTGGAAGAAGCCGCCAGGACGTCTTTCAGGGTCTACTCACCCCCATACAAGGTGGAGAGGAACTGCTTTGACTGCTGCTGTGTAGGCAGGCCAGTCAGCTTTCTTAAAGTTTACATAAGAGCGGGCGGACCGGGAAGCCGGGAATCAGCAGAGGGAGGAAGATGCATCAGAATGAGTAAGTGGTCGGAGTTCAGAGCAACTTGAGGAGTCCGAGAGGTGTTTACTAGCAGATGTCCACTAATGATGGCAAAATCTGGTGAAGAGGGTGAACCATGGGAGGGAAGGCGGGTCCGCAATCTTTGTTGAGGTCAGTAAAGGTAGAGCCAGAGATGAGGTTATCAGTTGTGGTCCCTCTCGCTGTGGCTCTCTGGTTTTCAGTGTGGGAGAACTATGAGGAGTGATGGGTGTTAAGGGGACCGTCTACACCTAAATTTTCAATTTTGGCGTTTTCCGGTTTTTGTGCTCATCTTAAAGCTTACTTTCTGACGCATCGAATGGTACCAGAATCATCTCTCTATGTCGAAAAATGATTTCATGACAGCTCCCTAAAGGGGGGCGGTTTTGAGGGCCCTTCAGTAAAGTCTATGGGATTAATTCGAAGGCTGGACACACTAAAAAGGAACGTCTGGCGTAAAGCGGCCAATTATGGCATTATCCGGTGCTTATACTCATCTTAAAGCTTACTTTCTGACGCGTCGAACGGTACCAGAATCATCTCTCTACCTGCATTTTGACGTACACAACGGGCCGTGAAATGGGGGGAGGTGGGGGGCGGCCTTCACTAATTCCTATGGGCTTAATTCGAGAGCAGGGCTATAAATATTGCCTGCTGCAGCCAAAGCAGTCAGTGTCCATCATGACAGCAAGGTGAAAGGTATGCAGCCAGTCGCTCTATGTCTCGCTGACTTGGTTTGAGGCTTAATTACGGTATCTAGGCTACATTACGAATCTTTTACGTCCCCTTACGTGCCGCGCGGCAGTTTTTTGGGCCTGGTGTAAACCTCCTATTGCTCTCACGGCAAACATATCTCCTCCTACAGTTTTCAAGCTACAGCAATGAGACATATACCATTCGATTCCTAAAGACCATACCTATCGACTCTGTGATCATTTTTTTCAATTTGTGTATGGTTTGTCTTATATATGGGGGAGAAGGGGGGGATGAGGGAAAAATGAGAAAAATGGGAAAAACGCGCACAAAAAAAACTAAGGGGAAAATGAGAAAAGTGATCACAGAGTCGATAGGTATGGTCTTTACGAATGGAATGATATGTGTCTAGATGTTGTAGGATGATATTTGTAGGAGGAGATAGATTTTCTAAAGTACCCCTTTTTAGCCGTTTTCTATGAATTTCACATTTTCTATCAATTTTTTCGAAAAATTTATAGGAGCAAAATGTTATTGTTTTTACATTTTACGTATGTATGTGAAGTTTCATGATGATCGGATAATAACTGTAGAAGTTTTTCCGGAGGGTAGACTAAAGACACCCAATATTAGAGTCACCTGAGATGGTGACAATGAGAGATCCAGGGAATATCCCGGGGGGCAGGAGGAGGCCAGTGGAATTTATATATTGATAATACAGAGGGTGGAGCCATTAAGAGGAGTAGAGATTGCTGTGACCTCCATGGTGGTATTGCCGCGCAGGAGGAGGGAGATATCATGCCCAATATACAGGACGTTGTGGCAGATCAGGATGAGGAGACCGCTGTCGTGACCTTCGGGGCGGTCCCAGCGCTCCATCGCATATCCAGGGAAAGAGGAGGGCGGGATGCGGCCGATATCTTGGTCTTCTGGAGACGGGCAATCGCCATATTGTTCCGAGCGAGATAAGATGCCATTGCAGTTGGAGGACACAGAGGTGAGTGTAAGCCGACGGAGGGGAGGACAGAGGGCGAGGGGGAGCAGGGTCTGGCTGGGATCAAGTCAGGCTGTCTGCACGTAGGGCAGAGCCAGTTTGCGGAGTAGGGATGGATGGAGCGCAGGCCAGAGCACCGCTTGTGGGTCCAGGCATTGCACCTGGAGCACAGGAACGAGTATCCTCACCATGTAACTGGAAGGGAGCAGATTGAGCAAGGGTGCAGGCAAAAAATATTAAAAGTACACTTAAATTATACGATTATTTGGTCAGTGTTTGGAGACATAACATAGGTAAACTGAATTAGTGTCAGGGTTGGTGATTTTTTATTTTTAATTCTTTAAATAAAAAAAAAAATAAAAAATCATTGATTTTTCATTTTTTCATGCTTTTTTTATTTGATTTTTTTCAGCTTTTTTGTCTTTTTGAAATGTTATTTTTTTATGTTACAATTAGCCTACTAACAATAACAGTATAAGGATCAAAATGGATGGCTAAAAAGGGCACTTATTGCCTTCAATATTGGTCAAGGTGGTGTTTACCACTATGGGACTGGAAAAGTATGTATGGGACTGGAAAAGTATGTAAAGTATGTATGGAACATGGTAACAAGCTAAATATTGACCATTTAACTGGCTTCAATATACAAAAACACTTCAGGAATACGGATCTTCTAAACATTGAAGAGTCACATAATAGTAACAGATAGGTAGCTGATAGCACATTGCACAACACTATCAATAGATCTACTAGTTTTATATCCTATAAATCTACCAGACTCTACCCTCTAAACACACCAACTAGTAGTGACTGAGTGACTGACTGCACTGTTCCCATTTGATTCACACCAATAAACCAATACTAAACAAACTGAACAATAACCAAACAAACCTCAATTAACTTGAAACGAGACTAATGTTGTGAGGAAAGCTAACACTGTTTGAAATATACATATGCACAATTCAAACATTCTATTTCCATTCACTGCATTTAATTATTTTATATATATAGTTTTATAATTGTAATTGTTTTGTTTCTAGTTTTAAATTGACATATTTAAAAATTGAAATTAAATATTTTAATTAGAATACTCATATTAGGGTGGAAAATCTTTCTAATTGCCTAAAAGGTCAATCCAATCTCAACCTTTCAATATACAGAGTGGGGCAGAACCGAGTGAGAAGTTTCAAGGCGAAATAAGAGTAATGGAGGTACATAAAGAAGAAAGTTTATTTTCCTCGAGGTTAGCATAACATACCACTTAGAATACTTATGTTTGGAAAATATCTGGAAGATGGTGGCCGGTAGCTGCAACACACTGTTGGAGTCATTCTCAGAGGAGGGAGTAACCATTGTAGGTGGAGAGGTTTCAACTTTATCTGACTCCACTCAACATTTCATCTCTGGATTGGTTTAGCCATAGGGTGAAGGGAAATGAAACATGGAGCTTGCTTGACAAAAAAATATAAACATAAAAGAAATGAAGCATACAAACATAAACAAAGAAAAGGAAAAAGTGGGTGCATAAGTGACAGACTTTAGTGTCTTGCCCAATCAAAGAACCCTGAAATAACACAAGAAATTAGCTTGTTTAAAAAAGGGTAAATTGAAGAACCTTGAAAAAAACCATCATTAGCGCAATCATTATAGACAAACATAGTACTCATTAACTGATTGACAAGCATTCAAATGCAAAGCAAGATTAAATAACATCATCAAAACAATTTAAGTATCAAATTATTAATCGATCAAGCAATTGGTATATATTATGTATCCATCAGACTGAGACTAATCACAGATGAAGCTCTGATGATCATCAGCCAAACTAATGCATGTCTCAAACCAACCATCGTTAAGCCATACAAGTGGCAACAGGGGAACTCACCAGGACAACCACTGTGCAAAGCTTCAGAATGCTAGTCGGCCATTAGAACAACACATTGCAAGTTCTCTAACTGTAAAAACACCAGGAAGAAAAAGGCAAGACATGGGTTATTGAATAAAAAAAACACAAAAAATAAATGCAAAGAAATTGATAAGTTATGACTAACATAGGGCTAGCTGAAGCCTAAAGGAATAGCACAAATCTTTATTGGCTGAACCAGCAGCATTAAAACATCGGTTAAGACCGTTCACTCGAACTAGTTTATTCTATCTCTATTAAAATGCTAAAGCTTAAAAAGAGTATCACTGCATTATAAACTAAACTTGTACTACTAGCAAGCAATAAACACCATAATGAGGGCCAGCACCTACACCATGACAGTGAATTCCGAACGCTATGCTGCAATGTTGCAAAATTTCTTGCAGCCCAGGATGGAGAACGTTGTTGAAAATGAAACATTGGGAGACATGTGGTTCCAGCAGGATGGGGCTACAGCTCACTCAGCCCGAATGTCACTCAATGTTTTGGAATGCATGTTTCCCAGACGTCTGGTGTCTCTGAGGGGTGATTTACAGTGACCTGCAAGGTCACCCGATTTGAGCAATTGCGATTTCTTTCTTTGGGGACATCTAAAAGAGAGGGTGTTCAGAAGTCACCCTGACACCCTACCACAGCTAAGGGAATGGATTATTGTAGCAGAGGTTATGGCCATACCTTGCCATATCTGTGAATGTGTTGTAGGAAACTTCCAAGAACAACTCCAACAGTGTGATGCAGCTAACGGACACCATCTTCCTGACATTGTTTTCAAAACATGAGTATTTGAAATAGTATGTTATGTTAACCTCAAGGAAAATAAACTTTATTTTTTATGTACCTCCATTACTCTTATTTTGCCTCAAAACTGCTCAATCAGTTCTGCCTCACCACGTATAAGCTACCATAGCAAACACATTTAAATTGTATATTGTAATCAATATACATATAACAAATAGTACAATAGTTAAAGACTACTTATAGCCTTATAAGAATTAGTTAAGCTGCTAGCTATGTACAAAGTATTGCAACACTAAATGCCTCTGTACAAAAAACATACAATTCATTGGAACCTAATACAAATTAAAGGCAACAAGTTTATATTCCAATTTGTCATACCGGTGTAGCGGTTCCCGGTAAGCCCGCACAAATATGCGAGACTGTAACTCTTGAGACCTTGGTCATGGAACAAATACTGAATGTGGTCAGAAGGAGTCACATTCAGGAAGGCATGAAACATGGAAAACACTAAACAATTTACTACTAACAAAACACAAAATACAAAATGGCGGATACAACAATAAATGAACGGTACCTGGTCTAAATCAAGCACTAGCGGTGGTGTCAGTTCAGCCCATTTGGTGGTCTGGGTAAAGTACTCTAATGAGTGGACCACTGAGGCCTCTCAGCGTTGTAGTTTCGAGTAACTACAAAATAATAGTAAAGTCAAAATGGAAAAGAGTCATTAACAGCTTCTGCTGCCAGATAATAACAATGTCTTACTCAAACATTAGTCACGGCCAACTATGGTTTTAACAACCATACTCAAGTAGTAACCATCCCTAGTAGTAGTTATCAAGTAGTAATCATAAATCAAGTAGTAATCATAAATCAAGTAGTAATCATAAATCAAGTAGTAACCGTCCCAGGCTTCAGGTACAAGCCAAGGAGTGATAGTTGGCAAGGCCAAACTTGACCACTGGTGGAGGGATGGAGATCAATGCTGAGTGGCTTGTGGACCGAGTCACACACTCGCATACCACACCCAGGCACACCACACTCACTCCACACTGCACTCAGCACCAACACTCTTACCTTATGGCAGGAAGTATGCCCAAAGGGTTGTAGCCATCTTACCATTTGCTGGGCTGTTGGGAGAGCTAATGATTATCTAGGGCCTAGGACACACTTTGAAAGCAAATGGTATTTGGCAAGCAAATAGAAACAAATAGGTGCCAAGCACAGGAATGCATAAGCGGACTAGGTCACACAATAACTAAGCATTGAACATCAATGAAAGTAAAGCAAGAAAAAAAAGCAACAGTTATGCCGTTCAAGAATTAAATCTGCAAATCTTACTAATTTCGCACTTTGGGTATATAGCTAGTCAGACTAAATTCTAATTTCTCACTTCTGGTTTGTTAGCTAGTCAGACTAAAGTTTAAACTACTCTTGACACAACAACATGATTCCCTCACTGATGTATGGGGCATTCATGAGTGGATTATGAAAGAACACTGGTCCTACTAAGTCGCACAAGTCATTAAACACAGTATACTCCTATACTCCTAGTCACACTAGCATCCTAATCAGTAACTATACTCCTAAAAACAACTAGAAAATTGGACTAAGTCACATATGTCTGGATTCAAAGTATATAGGAAAAGCGCATGGCTCGTCAACTTCAAGTTGGTATCCCAATCAAATTTTGGATCATAGGTGGAATGTCTTATCTTCTTTCTTGAAGGCCAGGAGTTGGTCGAGTGATCATCGGTTCTCATCAAGAAGACTGTAGCTCCACACCAACCGCTCCTAAACGTCAAATAAATGCGTTCATAAGAACTAGCCTTCTAGAAATATTGACATCAGGAGGATGTTTAAACTGTTTTGTCACACACAAAGTCATCAATGCATGGAAGGGGTTGCAGAGAGTAAGTTATTCAAGGGTGGACACAACATGGTTCAAGTAAGCAAAATGAAAATTGTGCAATAAAAGGACAGGATTAACATGAGAACCAGTGAAAACCATCCTTCATTCTTTATAAACAGGCATGAATAACTGGAAAACATTTGTTAAGAGCTCAGCAAAGACAAATATAAGCATGGTGACATTTTAATGAGCTGAAATGCACTGTACTCACCAAAATGGAGCATCACGATGGGATTAACCAAGCAGAAGTGTAGATCAATCATGCATTAAGGCGTCTTAAACAGGCTTTTGAAGGTCAGAAAAGAATCAGGTGCAACAAGGGAATTTCCAATTCAGCAATCAGGGGTGCAGCTTAATCAAAAGTGCATATCATATGGACTTGCAAGAATTTTGTCTCAGTAACTTTTACTCTGCTTAAACATTACACCAAGGGAAACAAGATACATAATTAATAAGATGCACATGACACTCAAACAAAATGAAATAAAACATGACATACATTAAGGTACAATGTGAATGAATGATTCTACTGTATAATATAGCTCATGTTCTGCGGCCCTCTTCACCGGTAGTACATTTATACTAAACCATGAATAACAATACCTCAAAATAAATTAAAGACTGCCACTCAAAATTGGTAAAAAAAATTTAAACATCATGATTTTTTATAAAAAAAATCAAATGATTTAATCAGTTTGATTTAATCAATGCCAACCCTGATTAGTGCAATTTCTCCATCCATGTAAAGCAAAGTTACTACCGTCAAACAGTTCTGGATATAGGTTACACAATCTATGTGCCGTTAGAAATAAACATATGATAAAAGTAAAGCCCATGAATGGAAAGAATTAGAAAAAATGGGCAGCACCTCCATGACACCAACAAGTACATTCTATCAACTTAAATATTTTATTGGAGCTTGTACATGAACTTTTATATATTTCTAAAATTAGGAAGAAAAATGTTGTAGAAAAGCAATAAATTATGGAATAATGAAACATAGTTATTTTACATATCATTTCCACACTTGCATGTTCATAGAACCAAAATAACTATTAAAAAGTCAAGTTTCAAACAATGTCAACCTTAACATTTGGTCATGGCCATTGCTGAAGTTCTGTCAGGAGTATCACGAGCCATAAACTGGTATCTACAGTTACACATTAACCAAAATCACACTCTACATCCTAGCATCCAATAAAAGAGATTTCCCTTTTTGCATATGATGGTTCATATTTTCATTGGACATGCGCCATGATGAGCCATTTCTCAGGTCATGCATATGTGTGTTAACACTGAAAATGCTAAATGACGCTCCAATTCCGAAAGTTCTAAAATTTCACTCAAGTGATGTTATTGTCACTGCCAAATTATGAGTAAAATTGCTAAATTTCAACACCTAGTCTTTTCAGAGTGGGATGGTTATACAAATAAAGGTTAGTCATGCTCCATCTTCTTGCATCTATTATTCTGTAGAAAATGTCTTGAAGCTTTGTGAACAGAATTTTATTACCATAGCTTAGTGGTCATTAGTTATTATTAAAAAGTGGTTCTCTCAAGTTCTTGGTTACACATTTCTATGAGCCAATTGAATACAACATCTCAAATTCTCAACAATATTGCCTAAGAAAATACCTGCTCTTTGCTCATCATGCTCTTCAGATACCTAAACATACCTGCATCCACCAAGGTATTATAATCTCCTAAAAACTGAATTTAAATTCCATAAAATTATAAAAAAAACTTGTGCATGATGCATATCACGTCTGTCTTGTTCACTATTCCACACTAATTCCATTATAAGATTTGGTAAAATATACTTAGGGTAGTACAATCAGACATTCTACCCAGAACAGGCTATCATTATTATAAAAATAATTTTACAAACCTCACCCTTAATATTGTTGAGGTTAGGATAACATAGCCAAATTCTTTTTCCAACGAATATATGAACTTAGTACAAGAGTGTTAGGGATAGCAGCACTTTAATCCATCACATATTGCATATTGCCAGCAGCAATATAGCTTAATGTATTGGGTGGCAGCATTAAAGAAAAATGTGAAGATATTTCTTATAAATACTACACACTATCACATTAGTAGGGCTTGATACTCCTGGAACATGAAAAAATTGACAAATTGGAATATAAGCCTGTTGCCTTTAGTCACAGTGTGTATTATGTTCCAATGAATTGTTTATTTTTGGTACAGAGCCATCAAGTGTTGCAATACATTGTACATATAACATAGCTAGCAGCTTAGCTAATTTTTATAAGGCTATAAGTAGTCTTTACCCAACTACTTGGCTATTTGTTATAGGTATATTAATCACATTATACAATTTACATGTGTTAGCTAGCTTACATAAGAAGGGTTGGTTGAGATTGTATTGACCTTTTAATTTATAACTAGAAACACAACAATTACAATTATAAAACTATATATAAAATAATTAAATGCAGTGTGGAAATAAAATGTTTGAATTGTTTACATGTTTATTTCAAACAGTGTTAGCTTTTCTCATAACATAAGTCTTGTTTCAAGTCGTTTGAGGTTTGTTTGGTTGTTGTTCAGTTTATGTTTAGTCTTGGTTAACTGGTCTGAATCAAATGAGAACAGTGCAGTCAGTCACTCAGTCACTAGGTACTAGTCGGTGTGTTTAGAGGGTAGAGTTTGGTAGATTTATAGGACATAAAACTAGTAGATCTATTAATAGTGTTGTGCACTAGGCTATCAGCAGAAGTGGGCAGCAGCGCGCTACATTTTCAGTAGCAGCAGCGGCGCTACATTTAAGGCAATGTAGCGGTAGCGCCTGCAACACATTCAAGTAGCGATACAAGATTTTGCCACTACAGCAATACCACTACATTTATAGATAAAGCCTTTAGATTTTATTCAATAGTATTAAATATTATTTAAAAACAAGCATTATACATATATAATATAAATTACAGAATAAAACTGCATGTAAGATTTTGGTGTAATGATGTCAACCTCAGCCTGTTGACTCAGCCTTCTTTCCCCGGATATGCGCTGGAGCGCAAAGACCACCCCCGCGGCCACGGTGGCGGTCTCCTCATCCTGATCCGCCACGACGTCTCGTTCACCGGGCAAGACATCTCTCCCCTCCTACACGGCGACACCACCATGGAGGCTATGGCAATCTCCATTCCTCTCAATGGTTCCCCTCTCCGCATCATTAATGTTTATATCCCACCGGCCTCCTCCTGCCCCGCGGGATATTCCCCGGAACTGTCAGACATAGTCTCCTTACCGGGCGACTGTCTGATAGTTGGCGACTTTAACGCCCATCACCCTTCCTGGTTCTCCCACACGGACGACCAGAGAGCCGCAGCGCGGGGAGCCGCAGTCGACGATGTCGTTGCCAATTCCTCCCTCGCCTTCCTCAACGAGGATTCCCATACCCGCCGCCCCTCACACGGCCCACCCTCCTCTCCGGACCTCGCAATCANCCCATTTTGTGACCTTTAAGGTCGAAATACATTTTTTTATATTTTTATTGTGAATTTTTTTTGTTTTTTTACTCATGAATTTATCTCAGTGTTGTTTACTGATAACTTGAAAAAATAATAATTTATTTTTCTCGGGGATATTTATCTAGATATTTATTCATATAATATAGTTTATTTATTCATATAATGTAGTTAATGTAGGTCAAAAAATTTTTTATTGTGAATTTATTTTCGTATTTATGTTCTATGTAGCAGACAATTGTTATCTTTTGTTAACGAATGTTCTAATGGAAACGTTCATTATTATTTGTTATTTAGATCTAAATTGAAACTATTAGAAAAAAATTATCTAAAATAATCATTTTTTTATCTAAATCATTTATCTAAAAAAACGATTGGATCATATTGTTAATTTTTTTTTTCCTGGCCACCCTCCCTGCCTTCGCCCATCTCCCCCCTCTTCCGGTTCCGGCCCCCCGCCCACCACCAGAGCCTCCCCCCGGCGTGCGTGACGGTCGCAATCAACAACAACAACAACAACAACAACCTCAGCCTGTTACTAGTGTCAACATGTTAGTTGTTACTTGTCAAGTTGTTACCAGTTACCACTTACAGGTATTTTTTCATGTTTCAGTTTGCTTACAGCTATTTTTAGTTATTTTTGTTTCACCTTCCCTAAATGGATGTCTACTCTAATCTACCAACCTCAAAAATAATCCACATATATATATACAAATAAAAGACTGGTTTTTTATATGTTTATGTTGATAATTTTTGAGATTGTTAGATTAAAGTAGACATCCATGTAGGGAAGGTACATAAAACATAAAAATAACTAACTTTTATTTACTGTATCTAACCCATACTAGTTCAGTTAGGTTAACTGCAATAAAGTTGCATTGATATGATTTGAAAATGTTTTATTATCATTAAATGTTTATGAGTAAATCCCAATAGCAGAACAATAAATATTTAGAGATCTCCAATAATTTTGGCCATTGTAGCGGCTAATGTAGCAGTGGTACTGTAGCGGTAGCGCTTGCTACAATCTAGTTGGTGTAGCGGTAGCGCCCACTACATTTAGAGCATGTAGTGGTAGTGGCCACTACATTTCAAAGTAGCACTGCCCAGCTCTGGCTATCAGCTACCTATCTGTTATGTGACTTCTATGTTTAGAAGATCTGCATTCCTGAAATGTTGTATATTGAAGCCAGTTGAATGGTCAATATTTAGCTCATTACCTTACTCCATACAAACTTCACAAAGCAAATGAATAGACTTTTCAATAATTGTTTACCCAAAAGTCCTAAAGTGTTAAACACCACCTTGGCCATTCTTGATGACAATAACTGCCCTTTTTAGCCATCCATATACTTTTATTGTTAGAAGGCTAATTGCAACATAAAAAATAATATTTCAAAAAGACAAAAAAGCTGAAAAGAATAAATAAAAAATCATTAAAAAATAAAAAAATCATTGATTTTTGATTAAAAAAATAAAAAAAATTACCAACCCTGTGCCATAGCTCCTGTTGTTGAAGCTCATGTTACTGCTGTTGTTGTAGCTTTGTTGCTGCTGTTGTTGTAGCTCATGTTGCTGTTGTTGTAGCTCTTGTTGCTGCAGTTGTAGCTCTTGTTGAGTACTGCTGTTCTTGTTACTGTTGTCTTTCTCTTGTTTTTATAACACATCGTGAGAGGCTCACAAAACAGACATTCAGGATATGCACAATTCTTCCAGTGTAAAATGATTTTTCAAGATGAAATGCATTGTGGCATGAGGCAAGCTTTGCCTGCATTACCCACCACATGTAAAACAAGACTTTTTCATGTTCTAAAATGAACAAAACATCAACACCTGCTGACATACTGCATTCCTCACTTTACTCCTTTGTTATGGGCTGTCACTGTTACTGCAGGAGAGTGGTGGCTACCTGGATCCCACTTGGGGAAGTAATGCTCTACCTGTTCTGAGTTAATGTGAAGTTATTTTGAAACCTGACTTTCACAGTGAATGTTACCTATGTATGTATTTATTAGTGCTCAATATCTCATCCTCTTTGCAGACCATTTTTTCATATGTCAGTTTTGAATCGAATTGCACATCTATCAGCTGTTACCTTGTACTCAACACTACTGCCTGTGGTTAATGAGTAATTGATAATATATACCTTTTTAAATTACTGCAAATATATTCATTGATGAAGATTTTGATGCTAAGGTTTAGACAATACTGTTATAGATGAGAAATATATATATTTATCTGTTATCCTGTTCGATAGTTATTGTGCATATATATTTTGAAGTTTGTATTGATGTTTGTGCTATATAATGCTTGTGTTGTGTTGATAGTGTAAATATTTTACAGAAACTTCTTCAAGTGCTTTCTTAAGCAACCCATGGCTTTGTTACCCAATATGTTGTTTAGGTGATGCCTGTTGATTTGATTCTGCCCATTTTCTCTGTTACTCTGTTAGGGTTTATGATTTAAGGTTCCCATTTGAGCCACATGCCATTTCAGTTGTGTTAAGTTCCCTCTGAGTTTAAATTTTAAGTTCCCTGATAATTAAGTTTTGTATCAGAATAAAATGAAGTTGAACAAAAGAGAAAAAAACCCTGGTGGATAGTGATGGCTATATTGGGAGTTGGCTAGCCATCTTTTATTTAACCCCTTGTATTTTAAAGCACCTTGAATACCTCTCCTTGTTGACCCCAATAAAGACGACATTACACCTTGCAATTCAATAAATAGGGACTGAAGTATCAATAAGAGGTCAATATCGTGCATGCAATATAAAAATAGCAAAATTGGCATGTCTGACCTCTTTGCAGCTCTGCTTAAGCTCTCAGCTTAGCATAAGGTAGACCAGGAAACTTTTCCCTAATATCTTGAAACACTCTCCTCCTTTGATTAATGCTTCCATAAACTGTTCCATAGGCCCATTTTGATATGAAGTGGTAGAAGTGAAGATATTTTGGGGATCTACAAAATTTCATCTTCAAAGATTTTTAACTCTGTAAATAGTCTCTCTGATTGGCCACTTCTGCCTGACATAGTGTTGTTTCCTGCCATGGCTATCTTATTCATAGATGAAACAAGGAAACTTTGTTTAACCACTTTGCTGACCTTGTAATATGAAAATAATTCTTGAATCCCCACAAATGGTCCATTTATATTAGCTGATCTTATTAAGTACTAATACAAAATTTTTATAGTATTTTTTTTAATTGACCAAGTTGTCAAAAGGTTACATTATGAAGTACTATTCTCAAATCCTTTGTGATGGATTGATGAAAAGTCTCCAGTCTTCCAGTCTTTTAATTCATATGTGATGTCAAACATTGCCATGATTGTTGCAGAAAATTGGATCTCATTCTTGTTTAAAAATGGACAATTTTTTTTTCTCTAAAACAATAACATACAACATACTCAGTTCCATAATGATACAATGCATACCTACATTGTTTGGTAACCTGGTCAATTAAATATATCTAATTTCCAAGTCATGACTAGAGATTTTCTGCCATTTTTGGAGCCGTGAGATTCCTGTCCTGCTAGATGAGATAACTCCAATTTAATTGACAACAAAAATTCATGATTGTGCCAAAAATTGTATTGAAAATTTAGCACTTAGGACCCGTGAAATATCAGTAGCAAGTTAAAAAATTACAATTTTGCCTCCAGGCAGCCTAGGAAGGCAGAATGTTTTTCAGATGCTTGTTATTAATATAAAACAAAATATTATAATACTTTAGTGTCCCAAATGTACTTGCTCCTGATGGGAGATACATTCTTAATAAAAAATACTTCCGAGATGTGGGTTATATTCTGTTTCTTTTCACCACTGCACTGGTCTGGTCACTAACAGAATTTCTGTTCTTCTAGCTGGATGATGGATCTTGCTGAATAAAGCATGGTTTTGTGCTTGTCGAGTTCAGTTGCTCATTCTAGTTATATCTTTATTTTGGATTGGTGATTTTGAAAACAATAGTGCCACACCTTTACCATGTGGGGGGCTTATAAACAGTTTATGGAAGCATTAAACAAAGAAGAAGAGTTTATCAAGATCTTAAGGAAAAATTTCCTGGTCTATCCAATGCTAAGCTAGGAGGGGGAGCATTTGATGGGCCTGGCATAAAAAACTTGAAGAAAATGAAACCTTTGTTGCAAAAATGGAAACGGAAGGAAATAATGCCAGAAATTAATTCAAAATAGTTGTAACAGGCTTGTAATACAGTAGTTCTTGGAAACAAAAATGACCTTAACTACAAACCTCAGTTAGGTGAATTGCTACAAAAACTACAAAATGATGGCTGCAACAAAAGTGTTAAAAACCATTTCCTTCAAACACATGTAGACTTCTATTAAGAAAATCGTGGAGATGTAATGTTTTTATCAGAATGTTTCTATTAGATATGAAGATACCATAAATGAAGGTCAATATGATGACAGACTACTGACGCTTGTTCAAATGGGAAAATACACATGAACATTGAACACAATAAAAAATAAAGCAATGAGAATAGACAGAGAAAGTGTTGTTACATAGACTTACTATAATAAAATTGCAACACATATATATCATTACTACTGACAAATAGAGTAATAATGGATGGGTGGGGTAAATTGGGACAGTCCTCCAACGTTTTATAGGAATGTTGTAGCAACTAAACTAATTGAAATATTACAAAACTAAAAATAGTGGTGTGAAGTTCAACATTTTCCTATCTATGTAGCATAAAGCAAGTTAAGAAAGCATACATTTACTACATCTAAAAAATCCCTCAAAAAAGTGAGAAAAGTACCTCTGCTAAGGTCTCTAGCAGAAAAAAATATTTGCCACATTATAAAATTTAACTTGCATAAAAGTTGCACACAGGTGTTGGCTGAAAAATGTGATTGATGAAATTTGCATAGCTCATTCCTCCAAAAATTTTGGCCATTTCTGCAAGGCAGGGTAATAAGGGACACCCCCCGGGGTAATAAGGGACACCCCTAAAAATGCATCTACAGTAGAACCTCGGCTAGCAAAGGCTCCAGTTGGCTAGCAAAGTCTCCAGTCCAAAGGCACCGAAAAATCGATTATCAACAAGGAATTTTGATTACATTTACGTACCTAGTTCAGCAAAAAATTTTACTTAACAAAAAAAAAATGCATCTTTGGTCATCACAAAATTGTGTATAGAATGTCACAGACAGAATTGTGCACTGGGCAACAAAGAATGAAAAGTTAACCTAAATTATGATTTACTTTTCCAAAAAATATGATGGTTGCCACCAAAATATTCCTTCCTGTTTCAGGTATGTTTTTACAATCATTTTATTGTTCAAGAATTTTTGTTACATTTCAACTGTGTTCAATAAATTTTGTTCAATTCAATTGAATTCAATTTAATCAAGAATTCAATTAAAATGTCACAAAAATACAAGCCTCTTGTAAGCTTACAGATACAGAAGAAATGCTATATGGCTGCTAATATGAAGCTTGCAGTGGACAAAGTCATTGTCAATGCTCAATGGCATGGCCATGGATACAGTAATACATCACATCAATAATATGATAATTTATGGGTTTAGTAATATAACCATCAACTGGGGCTACTTGGGACTGGCGGGGCTACTCGGGACAGTCCTCCGACACGGCGTAGAACTGTTATAGTAGCAAAACTAATTGGAATATTGCAAAACTAAATATAGTGGTGTAAACATCAACATTTTTCCTATCTATGTAGTATAAAGGAAGTTGAAAAATGCTACATTTACTAGCTTTGAAAAATTCCTGAAAAAATAGTGAAAAATGCTATTTTGAAAAGTTACTTCTGCTAAGGTCTGTAGCAAAAAAAATATTCGGCGTATCAAAAAATTTTACTTACATAAAAGATGCACCCAGGTGTTGGCTTGAAAATGTGATTGACAGAATTGTCCTATCTCATTAAAAAAAATGGTGGCCATTTCTGCAGGGTGGGGCTTCTCGGGACACCCACCTGGGGCTATTCAGGACACCCCCAAAAACACAATTACAGTAGAACCTCAGTAAGCAAAGGCTCCAGTTAAGAAAAAAATTGATTAAAAACAAAGAATATTTATTACATTTACCTCGCTCAGCAAAAAATTCCACTTATCGAAAAATTAGTGCATCATCGGTCATCACAAAATTGTGCATAGAATGTCATATATAGAATTGTGCACCAGGCATCATAGAATGAAAAGTAATTGACCTAAACTATGATTTATTTCTGCAAAACATATGATGGTTGTCAATAAAACATTCCTTTCTGTTTCAGGTATGTTTTTCACAATTTTTTTTTTCATAGTAAATTCACTTAACCCAATTAAAATGGTGTGAAATTACAAGCCGTCCTGTAAGCTTACAGATACAGAAAAAATGCTATAAGGCTGCTGATATGAAGCTTGCAGTGGACAAGGTTATTTTTTGAAGATGCCATTTGATAGCCCTCGCAAAGAGCTATAAAATGAGCCGAAACTTGTTTATGAAACTTGTTACTTAAGTTATTAACAAAAAAAATGCTCAAAACTGTCCCGAGTACCCCTGGTTGACGGAATATCAATAAAAGAACAAGTAAAAATCAAGGAAAATGGCATTTATTCTACATCTACATCATCTACAAAGGAAGAGGAGGACTTCACGGTACTGTTAGTAATGGAGGAGTACACTCAGCATGCTTAAAACGTTTTAAAATTAAGCTTTATTTCAAGTCTCTCGAATTACCCCGTTCCCAATGGTAATTAGGGATGCTTTTATTTTGCGTATGACATCCTAAAAATAGCATTTGGAATTTTTCAGAGATACCATGTGCTAGCTCTTGCAAAGGCTTTTAAAATGAGCCCAAACATGTTTATGAAATGTTTCATGGTAAGAAGTTATTAATGAAAATTGCTTAAACTGTTCTTTATTACCCTGTTTGATGATATCTGTATTTTAGCTGAATACTGATGTGTTTTGTTTCTACATCATGTTAAAATAATAAAAATTAGAACAAAAATTTAGTTTTTTGCATTTTTTGTGATATTTTAAAAATTAATAATTTGCAAGTCTTACCCTCATGTGATAAAATATATAATTTTTGTTATCAGTGGGATTTTCAAAAACTTGAAAATATATTGTGCAACCAGAAAAACTAGTATCCTGTCCTCAAGGGGCTAAATTGCACAATATTTGCTCAGTGCCAACCTAGCTGTTCAAAGTGGTTGCATCAACCATGGACAGGTAAAAGAGATTCTTCTGGACTTTATTGAGCATTAATATGGTCTCCCAGTTTAAAGGGATATTATATGCAAATATTATACTAATCATTCAAAGAAGTTGGAGCAGTGGAAGATGCTGATTAAACAGTACCCTCAGATGGTCCAGTAATTTTTCATTACTAACCTTATCCCCTACAATGAACCAGTGCTTGGACCAATTTTCCTTGTCTGCAAGCCTTTTTTCATACTATTTACAAATACAACTCATGACGCATCATTTATGACACAACACAATACAGTTTTGCTTAACATGTAGCCTTCAGGAAAGTCTGGCAGGGGCCATTGGCACAATACGGTTGTATGTCTGGGGAGGTGATTGTTCAATTTCCTAATATGGCTTGTAGGCTCTAATATTATTGTTCAATAATATGCTGTGTCTTTGGGCTGCAATCAACATATTGTGCAAACAATATTGCACAATAATATTGTGTGTCTAGTGGCTGCTTTATACTCATCAACATTGCCAATTTTTCTTCTGGGTATACCAGATTGTCAGCTCAACATACCTGAATATTTTCTTACCCTTAACAGACTAATAGCCCCAAATTTAATGAAACTCATCATCAGACACATTAGTTGGAACAAGATCATCATTATTATAATGAAAATTGGTTTGCGTGCCTCATGTTTAGAATTAAATTCAAGCTTTCCAAATAATTTTTTCAGAGTTTTATTTTCAAAGTTGTAGTTATTGATGCTTTTCTAGTGTATTTATTCTTAATTATTGCTTACTAAAGTCTTTAACATCTAACTTTCACATACATTACATTCATGGATGAAATATCTGCAAAGGGAAGTGGTGCAGCATCAGCTGGCCGAATTGACAGCAGATGAGCAGTAGTCAAAGGCAGCACTCCAGCATGGCCTGGGACTGCTTCATCAGAAACAAATACTATGGAATCAATTGGTTTGGTGTGTATAACTAGTGATCAAAATTTTCAAAGGTGTGGCACCATCAGCTTTCAAAATCACCAATCACATATGGGAATATAAATATAATGAGCAATTGTACTCAACTAGCACAGACCATGTTTCATTCACCATGGGTCATCATATAGCTAGAAGAAGAGGAAAACAGAAAGTGACCCGGATCTAGGAAGTATTTGTTAATAGGAAAGTATTTCCCTGACTACATTCAACAGCAAGTTCATAATTTGGGGAAAGTAAAATTATGGATTTTTTTGCTTTTATATTGATGTAAAGCATCTGTACAAGACAGATCTCTGAAAAACATGGTGTACTGCCAGCCAGGGGTCAGGTTTGGAGTTTTCCAACTTATTACTGAAATCTAGGGGCTGCAAAGTGTGGTCACCAACCCTATCTTCATCTTGTTTTTACTGTAGCTGTCACCTGCATCAATGATAATGCGAATACAAACCACGTCAATTAACGCAAATTGGCCATATTGGTTAAAACAGGAATATGTCCATGCCAATCATTGTGCATTGGCTATATTTTTTGCAATGCATGTAACTGTGTCCCAATGATCACACATCAGCTATATCAATCATGTTGCACATACATCTGTGCCAATCATTGGTCATTGGCGATGGTATCAATTGTAATGCATGTACATCTGTGCAGATCATTTAGCCAAGACCATACCAACTGTAAATTGCGATTTATGTAGATGCACAATTGGCTACTGCCATGGTGGCAATCCAGAATTTTGGCCCACCCAATTTTTAGACACATTCAAAAATATAAATTCAGTTCACATCTAGTAACTATAACTTCACTAAATATAATGATTTAATTACAACTACTATGAATCTACAATCATATGTTTGCTCCAATATCCACAATAATTAAATTATGTTTTGATATCAAATTCATTTTAGCCACTGTTTTTGATTTTGTTAAAAGTACCAGTGCCACAAATTACTTCACATGGGACCTTTGTCACACTGTTGCAGGGAGCGTAATTAAGCTAGGTTTTAGCACATCCCTTACTGCCTTCTCCCATTTAGCTGATTTTAACCTATCTCTGATGTATTCATTATTAACATTGCCATGTTTTCTCTTATCTCGTTCCAGCATCAATTTATTTTTCATTGCGTGTCATTGCTTGATGTGAAGCTGTGGTAATTTGTCTGATCAATTGGGAATTCAGAAGGCTATTATCACTAGTTAGAAGGACTATTGCCTAGGTGAGTTGACTACTGATGTTGTCCCTTCAGGCTAATGGTAAGATAGTGTTTAGTGTCTGAGCATTACTGTCTTGCTCAAGTCTTTCTTACTTAAGCTTCATTTTCACTATTTTCAATATAGGTTTTGGTTCTTCATTTAACTGTTGTCATTGCAAGGTTTTTCTGAATGTGCATTTCGTTATGTGCTTGTATTGTGTTTATTTAGTCTGTACCAGCTATTTTGTCCCATGTTTGTGATGCTTTTCTAATGTGCCAATATGATTCATTAACATTTTTATTCAAGTTATATTATTTGTTCAGTTAATTATCTACAGTCATTAAATTCAGAGTTTTAACCTTGAAATCTAATTTGTTCATTGTACAGTCATTAACTATGATTCTGATTCATTAATTAATTAATGCTTTAAGCATGTTCATTGTCTTAATTGGCATGATGGCCATGAGTGGTTAAATTACCTTAAAATATTTCTCATTTTCCAAAGCTTTGTCATGAGTGTTGCCATTTAATTTCTGTCAATTAATTTTAGTTATGCTTTTCAGTTAACTGGCACACAAACCACCTCCGCCTGCCCATGCTCTAAAGTCTAATTTCTAGTTCACTTTTAGCATAACCACTCACAATCCACACATTACTTTTATTAGTCATTACTACCCATAGAGTTTGTTTGTGCACATCAGTTGCGTGTTTTGATTGATTTCGTACAAGATCCCTTAATTAATTTTATAGAGAAATTGTTTCATTATCCTTTCACTTAGATAGTTACCTCTAAATTCATAAGCAGACGAGTTTGTGTCACCCGCTAGAGACACACGGTAACAACACCTGGTGTAATCCTGAACATAGCAAATGTTCGGTGATTGTCAATTCACATGGCCACTATACTGATTAGCCAGATTAGGGATTTGAATCTGCATCTCATGCATTGCTGACACTGAAGGAAACAAATACTATAATACTACTTTGAAATGCCAATAAATTTCAAACAGATCCCAAAGGGTAGGGGGTGGGGGAGCCCCTTAACAAAACCCTATGAGAATAATTCTGTCCGGGGTCTATAAATGTGCAGTCTGTGGCCTCGCACCTCAGTCAGCCACAAGCTGTCATGCTGGAAGGTGGCATGCAGTCGTTCTCTGCATTGCTGAGTGACTTCAGAGTGAAATAACGCTTACCTTTGTATCCCAGCTACCATAAAATGAGGAAACATTGACCACTTTTTTTCAAAATGTTGCTATTTTTTTACTAGATAAGTTAAACTTAAATTGAAACATGCAAAATACAGGTCTATACTCTAGCTTCACTCACCATAAATTGCTGGCTCCTGCCTCTCATAGTTTTGATGTAATTTCANGTTTACTCACAGTATAGGCAAAATAATAATTGTGATTTCTCAAAAATATTCCGTAAAAAAGTAAAAAAATGAAAACTATATGTATTAGAACGTATGTTATATCCATAAAACAAAATTGGTGGTATCTAATTACATAAATAATACCTCAGAATTAACGCAACGGTTCAAATTCACGCACCCAATCATTCACACGGCCGGCGCAACACAGAAAAGAGCTGTCAACCAGTGCCGTATATCTGTCTTGGAAAAATTATGTGATATGGAAACAGAGGAAGTCAAAAACACTCATACACCTGCTCAAAATTGGTGCAAATGGTGCATCTTTCCCGCAACCCCGTGTAGAAACACACAGCATTGACGTCTCCTCGATTCCAGGGGTTCCTGTGCCAGGTCTAGTTACGATGTCTACAGACGTCTGTGATAATTGGACCAAACTAAAAAACTGATGCGAGCGTCAATGTGTTAATGGCCATTGACAAATTTTCTATGTCAAATAGTTTTTGAGTTTTGGGGGTTTTTGTTAAAAAAATTAAACATTTTAAATTAAAAAAATTAATTTTAATTAAAATTAAATCCAATTAAAATGGTGTGAAATTAATTCCCGTCCTTACAGACACAGAAGAAATGCTTACATTTAAGCCTACAGATACCAAAGAGATGCTATATAGCTGCTGATTTCAAGCTTGCAGTGGACAAAGTAGTTGTAAATGCTTAATGGCATGTTCATGGATACTGTAATATCACATCAATACTACGGTAATGAATGGATATGGTAATAAAGGAAAAACAAGCAAAATCACAGAAAATGTCATTTATTCTACATCTGATCATCTAAAATGAAAGAGGAGGACTTCAGAGTACTGTTAGTAATGGAGGAGTACATTCTGCATGCTTCAATAAAATTGAGTTTTATTCAAAGTGTCCCTTATTACCCTGTTCCCAGACTAATTCAGGATTCTTTTGTATCGAGTCTAGCACCTTACAAATAGCATATGGAATTTTTTTGGAAATGTCATACTATAGCCCTTGCAAAGACCTTTAAAATGAGCCTAAATTTGTTTATGAAATGTTTCATAGTAAGAAGTTATTGACAAAAAATGCTCAAAACTGTCCCTTATTACCCAGTTTGACAGCATATCATTTGATGTGTAAAGACCATATCTATCGATTGGTCATAGCTTTATTTGAAAATCTAATTTTTTGTGGGTGGGAGGGGGGCATTTTTCATGAATTTCTAGATTTTCCACCCCCACCCCCAAATGCTCCCAGATGCTCAGATCACTATTAAAAATTGGTGATTTTTGATCCAGATGCTCCCCATACATGAGATGGTAAAGAGTTAAACTAAACTTGTAAGGATTTAGCATTAGAAATGGTAGTTTCTATATATTTTGTGTTGCAATGCGTTGTGTTGAAATTTTTCAATGAACTATTTGATTCAAACAGATTTGTTGTTGAAAATAATTGAAAATCTAACTTACTGCTAACCACAGGGTTTCCGGTTTGTTGTACAAGACTGTACAGCTGCAGTACAATCTGCAAATTGCCAAATTGGTTGCAATGTGGAAGCCATATTGACTGCTGTAGTTCCTGGGGAGTGGGGATATAGGTACTCTTTTGAACATTTAGCAGCTTCACTATTAAAAATTACTTGGCAACGCATCCTGAATGCTTCTGGCAAACAAATATTAAATACTGCTGGCAACATTTGGGCTGAAAATCCGCATCTTGGCAATGCTGCTTGCAAACTCTGCACCCTGGCAACCACGTTTAAAAGTTTCATTTGCATTCACTATATTAGGCTCCTCTGATTATTAGGCTCTGAAATTTCAGTATGTAATTGACAATTTCACAACACACAATGAAATTTTCAGACTTTAAGCCCCTTATCCAGCAGTTTCTATAGCTTCTATATTTGTGAATCAAGGTGGCATTCTAAATGACTAAATGATGTACCTATATAATTGAGGAACCAGTGACCAATAATAGGAACATGCTTGCTCTAATAGGAAAGGGACAGCCACACACTCCAAGTATGCACAAGGGGTTACGCACAAGCAGGGTTGGCAATGATTAAATCAAAATGATTAAATCATGCGATTAAATCACTTGATTTTTTATAAAAAAATCATGATTTTTTTTATTTATTTGATTTTTTCATATATTTAAATATATTGAGTGGCAGTCTTTAATTTATATTGAGGTATTGTTATTCATGGTTTAGTATAAATGTACTATGAATGACAAATTTGTATATAAACTTGTTGCCTTCAAAGTGTATTAGGTTCAAATAAATTGAATGTCTTTGGTACAGAGGCATCAAGTGTGCAATACATTGTACGTAGCTAGCAGCTTAGCTGATTCTTATAAGGCTATAAGTAGTCTTTACCTATTTGACTATTTGTTATGTATTGATTACAATATACAATTTAAATGTGTTAGCTAGCTGATACAGGGTGGGGCAGAACTGATTGAACAGTTTTGAGGTGAAATAAAAGAGTAATGGAGGTACATAAAGAAGAAAGTTTATTTTCCTCAAGATTACCATAACATACCATTTAAAATACTTATTTTTTGAAAAAAATATCAGGAAGATGGGGTTTGTTAGCTGCATCACACTGTTGGAGTAGTTCTCGGAAGTTTTCTACAGCACGTTCACACATATGGCGAGATATGGCCATAACCTCGGCTGCAATAATCCGTTCCCTTAGCTGTGGTAGGGTGTGAGGGAAACTTCTGAACCTCTTTCTTTTAGATGTCCCCAAAGAAAGAAATCGCAAATGCTCCAATCAGGTGACCTCGCAGGCCACTGTAAATCACCCCTTAGAGTCTGGGAACATGTGTTTCAAAACATTGAGTGACATTCGGGCTGTGTGAGCTGTAGCCCCATCCTGCTGGAACCACACATCTCGCAGTGCTTCATTTTAAACAATGTTTTCCATCATGGGCTGCAAGAAATTTTGCAACACTGCAGCATAGCAATCAGAATTCACGGTCACGGTTACACCCTCCTCTGAGAACGACTCCAACAGTGTGTTGCAGCTAACGGCCCCCATCTTCCAGATATTGTTTTC